>NC_069501.1:307995564-308595564 GCF_027579735.1 Bombina bombina | reverse complement strand
CTGCCGGGGCTGATAAATTTCTTTTACCCTTACAGGTAAAAAGAGGTCAGAAATTAAAAACGTCTGAAACACTAATTTGCCTCTCCCATAGAGTGCAAAATCTGGGTATCACAATGACCTATACTCCTATGGTAAATATTGGAACTATTACAATACATGTTATTGTGCATGACATAACCCCACAGGATATAACCTTATCCAAGAGAACTACCATAGGATATGCACTGGAATCAAGTTATTACACGTTTGGATTCCAAAATAATATAATTGGGGTAAAACCTGAAGGATATTTAACTGAAGAACAATTAATAGAACAATCCTTTGCATCTATGCCAGAGGGTCTATTTACTATTCAGTTTATTTATCCCTTCAGCTCAGAGGAAGGCATCTGTAAAATTGAAGAAGCCTCCCTGGTGTTTGATCAGCCGATCAAACAGCAAGAATACCCCAATACCCAGAGTCATGGGGGCAATGTAAATTATAATCAAGGGGACCTTACCTCTAGGTTAGAAGAAGCCTATGAAATAGAACAGCCTGAAATCTTTCCAAGATTTCAGCAAATAGTCGAAGAGCAAATCTCCTTAGCTAATGGCTGTTCCAGTGATGATGAACACCAACAGCTACGAGAACTCCTGATGGAGTACAAGGATATTTTTGCTAGGGATTCTTATGACTGTGGGACTACAAACTTGCACATTGCAAGAATACAAACAGATCCCAATGCACAACCCATCTTTGTTAAACAATACAGACTTCTTTTAGCCTCATATGATTCTCTCGCAGAAATCATAAGGAACCTGGAAGAAAGAGGTATTATCAGACAGGTGCACAGCTCTTATAACAATCCTATTCTAGGTGTTCTTAAGCCAAATGGACAATGGCGTTTGTGTGCTGACTTAAGACAGCTAAACAAACGAGTGTACATGTCTGGCTGGCCTGTGCCAAATATTGACCAATGCCTAGCACAGATGCAGGGATCCAAAATATTCACTGCCATTGATTGTGCACAGGGATATTGGACCACAAAGGTACACGAGAAGGACCAGCTGGCATTCTCATTCCAAAAGGTCCAGTATGCATTCAAGAGACTTCCATTTGGATAAATAAATTCTGGACATGAATTTGCTGTATGCATGCATAAAGTTATGCCTGATGCACTGGAAAGGGGGACCTTATCTTACGTTGATGATGGTTTATTAAAAAGCACAGACTTTGAAAAAAACATTGCAGAACTTAAACACGTCCTCAGCCAACTTAAAAGGGCAGGTGTCAAATTATCCCTACAAAAAGCTCAATGGTGCCGCACTCGTGCAAACTTCTTGGGACATGAAGTTACTTCTGAAGGGCTAAATCCTCAGAAGAAAAATGTGGAAGCTATAACAAATTCTAAAAACCCAACTAAGTTAAAAGAATTGAGATCATTCCTGGAATGACAAATTATTCTCGCAAATGTATTGATAATTATGCAGAATTAGCTAAACCACTACTACTTCTTCTAAAGAAGGATGTGAAATGGCACTGGAGTGAGACTCAAGAGACAGTCATCAGAGAGCTGAAGAGGAAACTCACTCAAGCACCTTGCTTAGCTTACCCTGAAGGTGGTAAACCTTTCTTCTTAGAAACAGGTTACACAGATATAAGCATGAGTGCTGTTTTATACCAAAAGCATGATAATTTAAACAAAGTAATTGCTTATGCGAGCAAAACTCTATCCCCAGTAGAAATAAAATTTAGCGATTGCGAAAAAGCCCTCTTATCTACTGTATGGGCTCTACAAAATTTCCGCAGCTATATACAGGGCGAGAAGATTATTGTACAATTGGCCCACCAGCCTTTGCTATATCTGCAAAGTGAGAGAATAAGAGATGGGAACCTGTCTAATAGCCGCATAACAGCTTAACTGGAGAATTCCTTAATATTGACCACTTAATGGGTGCAATTCAGGTAAAAACCATTACCAGAAACCAGGCTAAACAACAGAGTGAGCCTAACCTTGTACAATGGAGTCAGGATTCTCCTAGTGAGGACCTGATCACTAGTCAAAAAGAAGACCCCATTGTAGGCATCTTCTATAAACACATAGAAGATCCTGAAAACAACCCCCTCTCAAAAGATGATTGTATTGGCAAGGAAGATCTTAGAATCTTAATGAAGTCCAGATCACAATTCAAGTTCCAAGATGGTTTGTTAATTAGTACCTCCAAAACTGGCATCCAGCAATGGGTGGTACCCACCAAGTTTAGAGGTCTAATGCTTCAACATGCCCATGATGCTCCCACATCTTGCCATCCTGGCGTCAAATTAACTTATGAAATATTGCGTGATTACGCCTTCTGGCCACACATGTTGAAAGATATTCAAACCTACTGTCAAGGTTTTTTAATATGTCCACAGTTCCAACCCACTGCACCAACGCATAGGGCGACATTGCAGAAAAGGGGGATGGTAATGCCATGGTCAGATATACAAATTGATTTTATTGGTCCAGTAACAAGGTCATCAAGAGGTAACAAATACATGTTAACAGTGACATGCCTGTTCACTAAATGGGTAGAGTGCATCAGTGCACCTAACAATAGTGCTGAAACATGCGCAGCATTGCTTATCAACCACGTATTTTACAGATTTGGTTTGCCCCAAAGAATCTAATCCGATTGAGGAACCCACTTCACTAGCGAAGTGATGACCAAAATGTGGAAAATACTAGGGGTTATAAGAAAGCTCCATATTGCATATAGAGCTGCCTCAAGTGGTGGTGTAGAGCGCTACAACCAGTCCATTGTGAAAATCCTCAAAAAGTTTGTGAGTGAAATGGGTAAAGACTGGGATGTAAAACTACCCCTAGTCCTAATGGCATTAAAAGCAACTCCAAGTAGTGCTACCATGATGTCACCTATTGAACTGATGACTGGTAGAAGAATGGCTCTACCTCAGCATCTCAGACCAAAACTTGATAAACGCTGCCAATACGCATCAATATGTGGAGAACCTAAGAAAGCACCTGCAATATGCGTTTGCATTTGCTCAAAGGAACTTAGAAAAGGCTGCAACTGCCACTAAAACCTATTATGATCTCAAAACGTGTAAAAAGGAATATGAAATAAACTATAAAGTTTATCTTTATAACTTTGGAAGAGATCAGGTTAAGGAGAAGACAAAATATCTCCGGTCGCCTATAAAATTAGGATACCCAAAAATGATAGTTTTATGGATAAGTGGGTCCATATTAATCAGTTGCGAGCATGCCATCCTAGATCCCAACTACAAGTCATAGAGGGAGAATGAAATGCCATATCCCCAAATGCACTAAATAAATGCTGTAGTTTAAAAGAGGCCTAACTAATGAGAAAAGGGGTTCAAAAATCATGGACTCTCTTCATAGAAGACTGTCTATGATGCATACTAGTGACACCCACCAAATACCACTGACTGTAAGCCAATTCAAATACATGTGTCCTACATCTATTTAAAATTGGAAGGGGGATTTATGTCAGGGTACCTGAGTATTATTAATATATATATATGGTTGTTAAGACCACAGAATTAATTACATATGAAACTAGTTGCATCAGTTTATTTACTGTAGATTGCAGTCCTCTATGCCAAAATGATGTTTGGCTGTATAAACCAACCCCCCCCCTCTCTCATTCATCAAAAGAAATGTTGTCAAAGTTACCTTAAAGAATAACAAAAGGTTTAAAGCTTTATATAAGATAAGACCAGTGAACAATTTCAAATTAAATATTAGCATTTTGGAACCTTCAGATGTGTAGATCCATATATGGAGTTTCCTGCTCAAGATAAGAAATTAACTCACAGGCCCCTGTGGAGAATAGTCGGTCTGTCTGAGGAAATGGCTGAATCTACAAACATCTTCAAGGAATTGTAGCTTTTACCAACTACGTGTTAAATGATCCCCTGTTGAGCTCCATACACATCTTGCCCAGCCATGTGTCCCTGTGTGTTGAATCCACATCTATGCTGGCTAAAAAAGAACATGTCTACATTGTGACTCTCAAAATACACTGTTAAAATACAACTTGTATTTAGATTTCAAGTAAAATATACCTCAGTATTGTAGGAAAATATATATTTTAATGGATATGAGATTGTATATTTGTATGATATTAAATATGAAAACATGAATATGGGAGATTGTCTATGCCTAAGAAGGATAATATGGAAAGCTGAAAACCTAAAAATTCAGATTTCAACATGTCTTAACCTATGTATTTATTTTCTTTAAACATAGGATGTTTTAAGGATTTAATATGGCCAATTTTAATAATCTATTTCTTTATTGTCCAGGCATATAACAAATACACGTGTGGTTGTCCCAATAAGAGGTGTACTGAATATGAAATATGCTGTGGTTTTATATGAATAAAAGGAAATAACCAAATGCTATTTTTAAATGTATTTTAAGATAATAATTAGCAGTATAAATTGCTTATTAATATGATTATTAAAAATATGCTTATGACTGGTATTGAAGTGATCAGAGAAAATAGCACTATATGATCCTATGAATATTAAACACATAGTTTATTAATATCAAATTATAGTGCACATATAAAAAATATACAATAATCTGTAATTTTCTGTTAGCAGTATTGAGAATGAACTGTTTGTTTTTGTCATGTTGCCCCCGGTGTTGTGATGCGAGAATTACAGCCAAAAGATTTGACTGTTAACAAAGATGCATTTCCCTAGTAACCATGCATTACCAGGGACCCAATGAAGGGCCTAACCAATTCACCAATGATGGTACAGAACAAAAAGGGGCGGGGTTATATCACATGATTTAACCCCAAGCATGGAGATAGTTTGGGCTGGTCTTTTTCCTGCTAACTTGTGACTGGTAATTGCTGCCTGGAACGTGCTCACTATAAGCAAAATTAGGCTACCTTTTCTTATCCACATTGCAAAATACTTCTTTTGTTTTTTGTTTTGGACTTGATGAGAAATTCTGGAAGCTGAAATATTCATTGGTTATCTGATAAAGTATATGAACATATTCCCCTTTGTGCAGAACATTGGAATGTAAGATATATATATATATATATATATATAGTAAATACACAGTTAAACACTTATGAATATTGCATAAATATGTTTTTTGTTGTCATCTACTTACCTGCAAAGGCTTTCAATGCACTCATATATATGTCTGCATATGTATTTAAGTGTTTATATGTCTGTAAATACGTATATACACATATAAATACATATGTACACACACACACACACACATATTTGAAACAAATACCCTGAGAGTGTCCTTCTTTACAAATAATATATATATATATATATATATATATATATATATATATATACTGTATATAGATACATATATACATATTTAGACATGTGTATGTATGTATCTCTATGTTAAAGACCTTTGCAGTCTTTTTTTATTATTTTTATAACACCTGAGACCTCATATCTTTGAGCCTTTATAACTTTTTAATGCAATATTTTATTTACCAGATAGTGTTATTATGAGTGTAACTGTACTTTTTTTTTTTTTTTTTTTTTTTTTTTTTTTTTATTTATTATGTTTTCAATTTACATAGTATATCATACTGTCGTTATACATCATATTTGTTTTACAGTTAGAGCCTGTTTAATCGTTCAGACAGTTTTACAGTGTCAACATAACTTAATTTAACTTAACTACTAACTAACTCAGTATTCCTAAGTAAAGAATATCACATATATATGTTACATTACTCATTGTCTTGGAGCTATCTGTCTTACCAGTCTTATCTGCTATGCTAACTCACCTATTATCGGTGTGTCTCCTCAGGGTCGTCCCTGGTCCACGAGCCAGAAGGGAAGGGGAGGGGGAGAAGCAAGTCTGTTTCCTAGTCATTGATCTCGTCGCTCATGTGGAACTAAAAATTATTATGTTGAGTGTAGGGATGACAAATGTAGAGTTTCCCATAGAAATTTGGCGTCTAGAAAGAAGGTTAGCCTACCCCGTTTTAAGAACCCGTATTCCTCTAGACACATGAGTTCGGATGTCCTCTCCAGCCACATCTCTTTGGTTGGGGACAATGACGTCTTCCAAGCTCTAGCTATTAGAGATCGAGCTCCGTTTAACCCTATTTGTATTATAAGGTTCCTCAACTTACATGTGATGTGGGTGGTGTCATTTAGTAATGCTATTCTAGGTGTTAGCCGGAAATCTTCTCCTACCAATCTCTGAAAGTATGCCTCTAATTCCTTCCAGAAACCCGTTATTATGGGGCAATCCCACCATATGTGCAACAAACTGCCCTGTCCACCACATCCCCTCCAACACATTCGAGAGGAGTCAGGGTAAATGGTGCTTAGTCTAGTCGGGGTCAGATACCAGCGAGATAGGATCTTATAATTCATTTCAAGTATTTGTGGAGAAACGGAAGATTTTTTCGTTCTTTGAAATATGGTGTGCCAGGAGTCCTCGTCTATGTCAGTGTGTAAGTCATGAGCCCATCTTGTAGTAAAGTTTGGAAGTGTGGTGCTTTGAGGTTCTAGTAGGAGCCGACGAGATAAAGACAGAGAGCCGCGTATTGCTGTTTCTCTGTCGCACAATCTCTCAAAAGCCGTCAAAGGGCGGAGAAACTCCTTCTTATGTGGAGACGTCTGTAGGAAATGCTGAAGTTGTGCGTATTTAAGCCAGTGTGTATACCGGCCATCTGCAATAGTGTCTAACCTGTGTCTGTCCAGTAACTTCCCATTCTCTAAAAACCTGCTTAATGGTATTGTGTATCCCCATTCCCTAAATCGTCTAAATCCCTTGTCCAGTCCCCCCACCATCTCTGTGTTAAGAATTATTGGGAACAGAGGAGATCTAATGGATGAGATGTGAGGGTATAGAGTTTTTATTTTCTCCCATTCTTTGAAAAGGTGTTTGTGTATGTCTAAGTGCTCACATTGTTTTGGTCTTAGATCAGGGGGAACCCAGCATAATGCTCTCACAAAGGGGACCTGGAGGATGTGGGAGTCAATGGAGACCCATGCTTTATGTTTCGTTGAGCCGTGCCAATCTAATATCCTCTGGAGAGTCACAGCACGATAATATTCCTCTATTTTGGGGAGGCCTACCCCGCCCATAATGGTGGGTCTGTATAAGGTGGCCCTGTTGACTCTGGGTCTAATCTTGCCCCAGACGTAGGAGTTTATCTGTCTCTGTATACGATTCAAGAACCAAGTGGGAAGGTGGACTGGCAGGGCCTGTAGTAAGTATAGAATCTTGGGTAGTATCGTCATTTTAATGGAATGTATCCTACCCCACCATGAAAGTGTTTTGGTTGCCCATGTGGTAAGGTCTCTGGATATTGTGTTAAGCAGGGACTCGTAATTTTTCTTGAAAAGGGTGGAGGGAGAGGGGGAGAGATGAACACCTAAGTATCTAACTGACTCTGACTGTAGACGCAGGGGACAAACTCGTGACAATTTACGAAATTCCGGTGTGTTGAGTGAAATGTTTAAGACTTCTGACTTGGTTTGGTTAACTGAGAAATTCGAGAAAGCGCCAAATTTCTCTATCTCGTTAAGTATCTTTGGAATGGTACTGTTGGGGGAGGTAACTGAAAAGAGGATGTCATCTGCATACATAGCGATTTTAAATTCGTTGGGTCCTATGGAGATACCTTTTATTTCCTTATTATTGCGTATGTGCTCTGCAAATACCTCCATTGTCAGTATAAACAGGATGGGCGAGAGGGGGCACCCTTGGCGTGTACCGTTTCGTATGGGGAATGAGTCTGAGAGCATGCCGTTCACCCTAACTCTGGCTCCTGGACATGTATATAGGCTACCAATTCTGTCTATCATTTTGGGTCCGAAGCCAAACTTCTCTAATGATTTTTGAGAAAAAGCCAGTTTGTCCTATCGAACGCTTTTTCCGCATCCGTCGTCATTATCACTGCCGGTATATTATGTGATTTTGCATGTGTAGATAACAATAATGCTCGTATTGTGTTGTCGCGGGCTTCGCGACCGGGCATGAAGCCCACTTGGTCGGTGTGTATGATTTCATTCAGTACTGTATTTATACGATTTGCTATAATTTTACTGAATATCTTTATGTCTGAATTTAGTAGCGAGATAGGTCTGTAACTACCCGGTTGTTCCTGTGGTTTGTCTGGTTTTAATATAACTGCTATGTGTGCTAAAAGCATATCTGGTGTGAATCTGAGGTTATTATCTATGGCTTGAAACAGAGATAAGAGGTGAGGGGCCAGGATATGTTTGAAGGATTTATAGTACGAGTTGGTAAACCCGTCTGGGCCCGGGCTCTTCCCCGCTGGGAGGCGGGATATAACTGTCAGAATTTCCTTTAAGGTTATTGGTTGGTCTAGGTCTTTCATGTGTGATTCGGACAGGGGGTTTAGATTCGCCTCCTGAATATATTGTTCCATTTCTCGGATGTGTGCCTGTGTTTCTAGTCGTTCTAAGTTGTATAGTCTAGCGTAGAAATCTCTGAAGTTGTCTGCTATTTCCTTGCTGTCATGGGTGTCCTTCCCGTTCTGTTTTTGAATTTTGTGTATGTGTGTTTGACCAGTCTTATTTCTCAGGGCTCTTGCTAACATTGATCCTGTTCTGTTTCCCTCAAAAAAGAATGTTTTCCTAAGTTTTAGTGCTGTTCTCTGGGCCTCTTTCATGAGTATACTATTTAGGTCCGTTCTAACCGTAGTAATTGAGGATAGTAGTTGTGGGTCTTTTGGTCGTTGTTTGTGTTCCAGTTCTAAGTCTCGTAACTTTGAAAGTAAAGTGTTCATTTCTATGTTTTGTGTTTTCTTAATGTAGGCTCTGTGTTTAATACACTCTCCCCTGATTACTGCCTTATGCGCCTCCCATATGCTAAGTGGTGATGTCTCTGTATTCACATTTAATTGGAAGTATTCTGTGATGGAAGTGGATAAAGACTGGTGTGTTGGTGGGTGGCGTAAGAGGTATTCGTCAAGTTTCCAAATGTAAGGACTCACTGGAGTTTCTGGCCAGTTTAAGGAGATAGAGACCACTGAGTGATCAGCCCAGGTGGTGGGCTGGATATCAGAGTCCGTCACTAGAGAGAGGTTTGATTGGTCTATGTACAGGTAATCTAATCGTGAGTATGAGGTCCAGGGGTGGGAGTAGAATGTGTAATTTCTCTGTTGGGGATGTTGTATCCTCCATACATCAATCAGTCCTAACTGCCTAAGGCAGCGGTACACTGAGTCCGGGGGTCTGTGGGCTGTGTTTGTGTTGGAGGAGGTCGTGTCCAGCAGAGGGTCCATAGTGACGTTAAGGTCCCCCCCTAAAATCAATATCCCTTTCCTGTTTTCTAGTACCAATGAGAGCATTTTTCTAAAAAAGGGTGTTCTGTTGGAATTGGGTGCATATACATTAACTAATGTCACAGGTCTGTTGTATATTAACCCTATCACTATGAGAATTCTACCTTCCTTATCTCCTATTGTGTTGATCAACTGAAAGGGTGTATTGCGGTGTATTATGATGCCCACCCCATTTTTCTTCTTCACATTGGAGCTAAGGTAGCTTGTGGGGAAATCTCTTGAAGAGAACTTGGGTTCTGAGTTTTTGGTAAAGTGGGTTTCCTGTATAAATACGATCGAGCTTTTCTGCTTAGCGAACCATTTTAATGCTATAGATCGTTTGGAGGGTGAGTTAAGTCCCTTGGTGTTCTGTGATGTTATACATATGTGTCTATGCATTGTGTTTTTTCTGGTGTGCGTGCGAGCTCTTACCTTGTTGAGAGATGTAGTTCCCTGGAGGTACCCTGCCTTCCCCCCAGCCCGATGGACCAGAGATCAACCCTTGTAACTGTAGGAGACAACCATTTCTTTTGGAGTAATGTTTCTGTGGATGGATCAATAGGAATACATGAATATTAAATAACTTATTAACAATAAACATAACAGAGAACAAAATAACATCGTCCAATATTACAAAATTTACTCTCATAATACTAGAAAAAGTGGGGGGGAAACAGCAATCTGTTTGCTGCTGCTGATCCCGCCGGCTAAAAAGAAAATTTGTAATTGACCAGAGTTTGTACAGTTTTAATGTCCGGATTATAGACTAATATCTTCTGGAAATTATTGAAAGAAAAGGAAAAACAGAAAAAACAAAAGACAAAGTTGGAGAACAGATACTTATACTTAAGTGGCTTGGAACTATTTCACCAGCTAGGTTTGCTGGTTATTCTATCTTTAACTTTAAGGCCCACGTTAATAATGTGCCAGTTCTGCGTGGGAGAAGTCTTCAGGAGCGCCGCCAATTGTGTCCTCACAATTGTGTCCTCATGGTGGAACTGTGGCGTTGGGATCTTTATGTGCTTGTTTCAGCAATGCCGATTTGGATTTTCTTTGGACCGTCGTCCATTTCTGTCTTTGTACTTTTGGTGGGAGGTGCTGTACTGTGTTTTCTACCTGTCTTTTGCTGCTTTCTTCAGGTATTCTTGGTTGTGTTATATTTAGGTGCGTGCAAAAAGTGTCCAGATCCTCCAAGTCTCTATAGGTGGCCTCTTTGTTGTCTTTTGATGCTCTCAAAGAAAAAGGGAAACCCCAGCGATATTGTATCCCCAGTTCTCTCAGGTGGGTTGTGAGAAAACTCACCTCTCGGCGTTTCGATAAGGTGAGTGGGCTTAAGTCAGCATATATTTGAAGAGGGGTGTCTAGATAGTGGACTGGTGATTTCTTTCTTGCTGCTGCTAAGATGTTTTCTTTCTCTTGAAAATAGTGACATTTTAAAATAACGTCTCTAGGTGGTGCGGAGGGTTGCGGTTTCGGCCTCAATGCCCTGTGGGCTCTGTCCAGCATTATTACCGTATCTGCCGTTGTATCAAGCAAGTAGCAGAACAGGCCCTGAAGATATTGCTGTAAGGCTGCAGGCAAGATGTTTTCAGGGATGCCCCTTATCCTCAAGTTTTGTCTGCGGCCTCTGTTGTCTAAGTCTTCAAGTTGATTTTGCAGCTGGGTAATCTCTGTATTTTGATGTTGAAGTTGCAGTGTAGTAAGATTCGTTGATTCTGACACTTCTTCAGCATATTCCTCTAGCTGTACTACTCTATTACCCAGCTCAGTAACGTCTTTTTTGACTTCTGCCAAACCATCTCGAATAATTTGACTGACTTGCTGCATAAAGGTTGTGAAATCCTCTTTAGAGGGTAAAGCATTCAAGTCTGCCCTAGTGAGGGGTGATTCTTCCTCAAAAGGGGGGTCTTCTGCTCCATCCTCATCTCTCTCAGACGAGGGGGAGCATGGTGGATTTGCACTAGGTGCTGGCGCTGTTTTAAAGAAAGAGTTCAGCTTTGGGTTTGAGGAGCCTGCTGATTTTTGAATTTTATCTGTTTTTTGCTGTCTTTTAGACGTCATCTTTGTGGTGGGTCTGGAGGTGGCTCTGTCCTGATTGGGGATTTGTTGTATATAGTGTATTTGCTCAAACAATTACCTCTTCAGATTATGAAAAGTCTCTTTCCTGAATAAAAGTACTCCTCACAGTAGCTCTCACATAACACATGAACACTTCTCCCTCATGTGGGTCCTTGCTGGATATTATTTCAAACTGTGAGGCATAATCCTTTACTTTCCCCAGTGGGATTATGTTTCTAAGATTTGTGTTTATCAACTGCTTGTGGGGATTGATATGGCTGCAGCTGTATTGTGTCCCTTTCGGAATTTACATTAAAAGTCACTGTGCTGCAGCCTGTGCTGGCTTCTCTATGGCCTCATGCGCAGCTGGGGAAGAAAGGGGACACAGATAGGATTTTCACCTCCGGGTCTTTTATGTATTGTGATAGTGGTATGGCTGGTTGGGGTTTTATATTTAAGGATCGTGGATCCCCACTCTCCCCTTATTGTACCTCTGAAGCGGTGATGGTATCTGCCGGTGTATCTGACCCTTTGTCTTGTGGATCGTGGTGCCGGGGCTGCTGCTGGATAGATATCTGTAAGGTTGTCTCAGCACCCATCTCCTTCCCCCAGCTCCGCGCAGATCTATCGGTAGTGTCGATTCGCGCCACTCACGTAGCGTCTGTAGGCCCAGGCTGCACCAGCTTAGGAGTTATGTCTGTGTCTCCGGCGTTCTGTGATGTCGCAAATGGTGCTATTTCATGCCCTTCTGCCTCCGGAATCACTTGTCCAGATTGTGCTTATGGTAGTATCTCCTGGTCAGTTGTTATATGACCCGGCAGGAGTCAGCTACACGGAGCACTATCTTTTTGCGGCCATGCTGTTCCGTGGCCGACTCCGCCCCCCCACTGTACTTTTAAATGTTGGTGTGTTTTGTGACTTCAGCAAAGTATATTAAGGTAATCAAGCACATTTGAATAGGAGTAAATTGAAAAATCATTTAAAATTGCCTGTAATGTTCTCTCTGAATCCTAAAAGAACAAAAATGGGTTTCATATCCCTTTAGTAGTAGGTCCCATAGGATGTAACCTGTAGTGTACTGCAAACATTTAACAATAAATGCTCTCAAGAATTAGAACATTATAATTTTTGGAAAGGCATAAAGAATTTACTAGACGTGCAAAAATGCAAACTTTATTATTCAGTTTGTAAATAAATAATGTAGTTATCCTCTTTCTTTGGCATTTACTTTGATCTGACACCAGATATTTGATATCAAAAGTGCAATTTAAAATGTCTAAATAGATGATTTCTAAGTATTATTAGGGCTGTTTTTCAAGTTCTCAGTATACTGTAATTAAAGGGACATGAAACCCAAAAATTGCCTTTAATGATTCAGATAGAGAATACAATTTTAAACAACTTTTCAATTTACTTCTATTATTTAATTTGCTTCCTTCTCTTGTTATCCTTTGCTAAAAGCTTTATCTAGGAAAGCTCAGGAGCAGCAGAGAACCTAGGTTCTAGATGTTGATTGGTAGCTGCATATCTTATTATATAAAAGGCCAAGTGTGTTTGTTCAAAGCTGTCATGCGCAGTAGAGACAGCATGAGGACAAACACACCTGGCCTTACCTGACAATCCATGGCATGCTGTTTGCGGCGAAAGTGGGTGTGGCCGGGTGGGATCGTGGGCGTGGCGTGGCCGGACAGGACTATGGGTGGGGCGGTCATGGTCGGAGGCGTGGTTGGCGTGACAGAGAGGGGAGAGAAATAGAAAGAGAGGGGGAGAGACAAAAAGAGATAGGAAAGAGCTAAAGAGAGGGGGAAGAGCAGAAGAGAGGGGGAAGTGCAGAAGAGAGGGGGAGAGAGAGCAAAAGAGAGGGGAGAGAGACAGAGCAAAAAGGGGGGGGGTGAGAGAGCAAAAGAGAGAGGGGAGAGAGAGAGCAAAAGAGATGGGGGAGAGAGAGAGCAAAAGAGAGGGGGGAGAGAGAGAGCAAAAGAGAGGGATGGAGATAAAGAGCAAAAGAGAGGGATGGAGACAGAGAGTGCAAAAGAGAGGGGGGGGGAGAGAGCACAAAAGAAAGGGGGGGAGAGAGAGAGCGCAAAAATAGAGGGGGAGAGAGAGAGTGCAAAAGAGAGGGGGAGAGAGAGCATGCAAAAGAGGGGGCGAGAGAGTGCAAAAGAGAGGGGGAGCGAGACAGCGCAAAAGAGATGGGGAGTGAGAGCACGCAAAAGAGGGGGGAGAAAGAGCGCAAAAGAGAGGGGAGAGAGCGCAAAAGAGAGGGGAGAGAGAGCAAAAGAGAGGGGGGAGAGAAAGCAAAAGAGAGGGGGGAGAGAAAGCAAAAGAGAGGGGGGAGAGGGAGAAAAATAGAGGGGGGAGAGAGAGCAAAAGAGAGGTGGAGCGAGAGAGAGCGCAAAAGAGAGGGGGGGAGAGCACAAAAGAGAGGGGGAGAGAGCGCAAAAGAGAGAGGGGAGAGAGAGAGCAAAAGAGAGGGGGTAGACAGAGAGCAAAAGAGAGGTGAAACAAGAGAGAGCTCAAAAGAGAGGGGGAGTGAGCGCAAAAGAGAGGGGGAGAGAGTGCAAAAGGGAGGGGGAGAGAGAGCAAAAGAGAGGGGGGAAAGAGAGAGCAAAACAGAGGGGGGAGAGAGAGAGAGCAAAAGAGAGGTGAAGCAAGAGAGAGCGCAAAAGAGAGGGGGAGAGAGCACTAAAAAGAGGGGGAGAGAGCACAAAAGAGAGGGGGAGAGAGCACAAAAGAGAGGGGGAGAGAGAGAGCAAGGGGTGGGACCGCTGTACTGCAAAAAATGGCCCGTGACAACGGGCTTTAGGACTAATATATATATATATATATATATATATATATATATATATATACAGTACAACTCCAAAAATCCGGACTCCAGAAATCCGGACAACCTGAGAATCCGGACTCTGGAGTGATTACAACTTCCGGGTGTTGGTTTGTCACTGCACATGTGCAAATTGGCATTCAGAGCTGCAACAAGCGACGGCACACGAAGGCAGTGAGAAATCTGAGCTCCACAACTGCGCACTACAGTTTGCCATACATGACCGGTACCTGTGCAGGTATTTACCATCTTTACACTGCACAGTACTGTTATACCTCTATATACTGTACTATATTGTACAGTAGTGTACTGTACCAATGTTTCCTAAAGTGGATAAGGGTTCTAAACAGAAGCAGAGGAGAAACACTCTGAAATCACTGGGCAAAGCAGAAGCACCATCCACAAGCGGTTCACCGGGCGCAGCAGATGCTAGCGCTCCGTGAACAAGCAGTTCAGCATGTGCCAAAGAAATACCTGTAACGGAAAGGAATGTACATATGCAGGTGCAGTACTCTATTTTAATAAACAAGGTGATCTGTACAGTATTTATTTATAATAAAAAACATTAGCACGTCTTCTTTTTTTATTTACAGGTATTTTATCAGCAATGTCCGAGAATCCGGAAAATCCGAAAATACGGACCAGGCAAATCCCCAAGCAGTCCGGATTTTCGGAGTTGTACTGTATACATATATATATATATATATATATATATATCGATTGTGATTGGCTCACCCATGAGTTCAGTTAGAAACTATTAGTGCATTGCTGCTACTTCAACAAATTATACCAAGATAATGAAACAAATTAGATAATAGAAGTAAATTAGAAAGTTGTTTAAATTGTATGCTCTGTCTGAATCCTGAAATAAAAAAATTGAGTTTCATGTCCCTGTAAGTCTTCTTTACTAGGCGTGTTACAGTATGATGAACTTGTTTTTTACGTCATATATGAAAATGTGAGGGTTTTGAAGCTTAAATTTGTACAGGGTGGGTTACATTTTCTTAGGGAGGCTTGTCTGTTTATTCAAGTAATGGTCCTATTACAGATAGCTAGACCATTATGGCACTGACAAATAAGGGAAGTAGTAAACTTGGGAAATGGAGGCCTGCACTTAAATAAGCATGGACCTAACTGCTAAGGGTTTTAAGGTGATCCAGTTGCTGCTATCATTAACAGATATTCTTTGTGTCTTCATATATAAATATACAAACATATTTATTGCACATATGTGCAGAACATCTGACCATTTAATAGTTTTAGGTAGGAACCCTTTTAATATGTCAAGGGCACTTGGAAATCGGGCAAAATCTCAAATCTTATGATATATGGAAGCCTTATTATTCTATAGTAGTTCTGCTTACATACAAACCCAGTACAAAAAGAGTAGTGTCTTGCAGGGGAATAAAATATTGTAATACTACAAATGTAAAGGTTTTTTTTTCACTATAGGCAGGTTGTTTCACCCTCGTTGGGGCTCATCTGTATGATGTAGGTGCTATGTTATTGGACTCAAGAATTGATTTTCGGTTTATGGCTATATGCCAGTTTTGCTTGATGATTACATCAATTTTCGTAACCACACTTACCAAGGGTGAAATGAATGCTTGAGCAGAACAGCAGCACCAACCATAGATAGCCTATTTGGCCCGTTTGGGGCTCATCCCTCCATTGTATTAATCTTAGCAAAAAAAACAAATATACATATACAGTGGGGCAAAAAAGTATTTAGTCAGCCACCAATTGTGCAAGTTCTCCCACTTAAGAAGATGAGAGAGGCCTGTAATTTTCATCATAGGTATACCGCAACTTTGAGAGACAAAATGTGGAAACAAATCCAGACAATCACATTGTCTGATTTGGAAAGAATTTATTTGAATATTATGGTGGAAAATAAGTATTTGGTCACCTACAAACAAGCAAGATTTCTGGCTCTCACAGACCTGTATCTTCTTCTTTAAGAGGCTCCTCTGTCCTCCACTCATTACCTGTATTAATGGCACCTGTTTGAACTTGTTATCTGTATAAAAGACACCTGTCCACAACCTCAAACAGTCACACTCCTAACTCCACTATGGTGAAGACCAAAGAGCTGTCGAAGGACACCAGAAACAAAATTGTAGACCTGCACCAGGCTGGGAAGACTGAATCTGCAATAGGCAAGCAGCTTGGTGTGAAGAAATCAACTGTGGGAGCAATAATTAGAAAATGGAAGACATACAAGACCACTGATAATCTCCCTCGATCTGGGGCTCCACGCAAGATCTCACCCCATGGGGTCAAAATGATCACAAGAACGGTGGGCAAACATCCCAGAATCACACAGGGGGACCTAGTGAATGACCTGCCGAGAGCTGGGACCAACGTAACAAAGGCTACCATCAGTAACACACCACGCCGCCAGGGACTCAGATCCTGCAATGCCAGACGTGTCCCCCTGCTTAAGCCAGTACATGTCCGGGCCCGTCTGAAGTATGCTAGAGAGCATTTGGATGATCCAGAAGCAGATTGGGAGAATGTCATATAGTCAGATGAAACCAAAGTAGAACTGTTTGGTAGAAACACAAGACGTCGTGTTTGGAGGAGAGAGAATGCTGAGTTGCAACCAAAGAACACCATACCTACTGTGAAGCATGGTGGTGGCAACATCATGCTTTGGGGCTGTTTCTCTGCAAAGGGAACAGGACTACTGATCCGTGTACATGAAAGAATGAATGGGGTCATGTATCGTGAGATTTTGAGTGCAAACCTCCTACCATCAGCAAGGGCATTGAAGATGAAATGTGACTGGGTCTTTCAGCATGACAATGACCCCAAACACACCACCTGGGCAACAAAGGAGTGGCTTCGTAAGAAGCATTTCAAGGTCCTGGAGTGGCCTAGCCAGTCTCCAGATCTCAACCCCATAGAAAACCTTTGGTGGGAGTTGAAAGTCCGTGTTGCCCAGCGACAGCCCAAAACATCACTGCTCTAGAGGAGATCTGCATGCAGGAATGGGCCAACATACCAGCAACAGTGTGAGACAACCATGTGAAGACTTACAGAAAACGTTTGACCTCTGTCATTGCCAACAAAGGATATATAACAAAGTATTGAGATGAACTTTTGATATTGACCAAATACTTATTTTCCACCATAATTTGCAAATAAATTATTTCCAAATCAGACAATGTGATTGTCTGGATTTGTTTCCACATTTTGTCTCTCATAGTTGAGGTATACCTATGATGAAAATTACAGGCCTCTCTCATCTTCTTAAGTGGGAGAACTTGCACAATTGGTGGCTGACTAAATACTTTTTTGCCCCACTGTATGTGCAAAATTGCAACACTTATAATTCAAAATCCATTTCAATATAATGGGCAGTCCTATAGCAAAGGGTGGAATGCTCCAGGACATCAGCATCAACCATAATGACTTGAGTGAGAAAGAGTCCCAAAGTAGCAAAACAGGCTGCCTATGGTTGATGTTGTGTTATTTAAGCCTCATGTATTTCACAGTTTGCTACACTACTGGTTTAAACTGACAGGAGCATAAAGGGGGCCATATTAAAAAATGCATTTTGAATTAGTAATACACTCTGTGAGATAATTTGTATATTATATCCATCGTATATTTATTCCTTGCTGAACTAATTAAATGGAGGGTTTATCTCACTCTATTAACAACAATACATTTATTTGGTACCAGTGTTAATTTCGTCGACTAAAACTAGACTAAAATGACTATAAAACTAAAGAAATTCTGATGACTAAAATACGACTAAAACTAAAATGACATTTTAGTCAAAAGACTATGACTAAAACTAAATCAAAATGACATTTTAGTCAAAAGACTATGACTAAAACTAAATCAAAATTTACTGACAAAAACATTTTATGCAAGGTGTCATAATCAATCCATATCCAATTACTGCTGTTTTGTAAAATTTACGAAACTTAATTTTATTAAATTTTAAGATAGACATGTTATATACCACAACAGTTAAATCTGTTAAATCTGTATTGCATGTTCAAACCTTAATACCATAAATAAAAACAGGTTAATAAACCTTTACTCCAGGAGTATATAATGAGTTTGGAAGTTCTAGAGCAGTGCTAATATTGTTGCCAAAACTTTTTCGAATCTGTGAACAATCAATTGATTCTTCCTATTGAAATAAGCATAACCCACGAGTATGGGTTTAAGCTATGCTGTGTCTGTGCTAGCTGCAGAAACTTTTTGTTGTGTTAAGTTACTTGATACTTAATTATTAACAGAGAACTGTTAAAGTTTTTATATTGGGTAATATGTTCAATACAGCCAATACAGTTTACAGTTTTGTTTTTTTATATTTTAAAGTTGCACTTCTGGTTTTATTTCATTTTAAGTTTAACAGGTGTTATGTTTACTCCTGGAGTATGTAATCAGTTTGCAAATGATAGAGAAATGCTTAAATAATGCATTACACTTTAACTAAATCCCTTAGATTTTGGTTGACTAAAATCTACTGGAGATTTAGTCGACTAAAATCTACTGGAGATTCAGTCGACTAAAACTAGACTAAAACTAAAACAATTCAGATGACTAAAATACGACTAAAACTAAAATTGCATTTTAGTCAAAAGACTAAAACTAAGACTAAATTGAAATTTGCCGTCAAAATTAACACTGTTTGGTACAATAGATTTCCATGGGTTTAAGTGCAGAACCTGTTCCAAGGAGCTTACAATCTAGTGTTTCAGTGCTTTGCTCAAAGAGCTTACAATCTTGTATTTAAGGAGAACTTACCTCTGTTTACTTACAGTGTAGAGAAATAAAAGAAATCTATGATGTAAGACTGCACTCAGCATGTGACATAACACTAGTCCCTCTGAAATCTTCAATCTTCCTTCCAGTGCCATAGAGTATTCCAGTCTTCGTTATACTGCTTGCCAGATATGAATAATTCTATGCACATCTTGTAAGGATTTTTTATCCAATGCAAGAAGATAGGTGCATGACACACTGTACCTTATAATGCAGTTTTTTTCAGTTTCTAATCTGAGGTATAAGATACAGGACCATCCCATGACGTATCAAATCTTGTGCTTCACTAGGACTCTCTGCTTCAAAAATCCAACAGTAGTACTTGTCCCACGGTGACTGTAGACATTCACGTTTAGTGTCATAGACATGGTAGTACTTATTCTAGAGGGTGCTGCAGTTCTCAGATAAAATTGTAAACCAGCTGCAAGATGCTTATAACCTAGTAATATTATTGGTGTCCCTACCTCAAGGCATTGTATTGAGGATATAAGTGCAAACATATTAATCATATCATTTTATTCTCTTCGCCAAGATCCTTAACATTATTACATTATACAGATACTGTATGTGCAGTGAGAGTGGATTTAAGCCTTTCAATTTGATTTAATATCAGTTTATTAAAGTTATAGCAGTGTAAGTGTTATCATGCATTATTGTTGGTGTTATGATTCAAGTTCTAGTGTCAGAGAAATGATTTTTATATCTTATATCAATAAGCCTTAAAAAGTACAGAAAGCTTTAAGCATACAGAACCAAATTAAAGCTAAAGGTTTTTATGAAATAGGAAAGTACAGGAAAAGCGTGACAGAAATGTGAGAAATGATCTGACATAACTGCACATGTTTGTAGGCTCTTGGAGCAGGATCTGTATTTACAATCTAGCGTGGTAAATGAAATGTCTTGCTCAAAGAGTTTACAAACTTTGAAAATCTTACCTTAGATACTTACAGTTTAGTAATATACAAATCTTTAAAGGACATCTGCCATCTGCGCGTATACTGCTGGCCAGATACGCATCAGTCTGATCTGAATTTATTTCAGATCGCCAGTTGTCTTTTCTTCATCCAGGTCAAGCAGAACAAACAGCTGCAACAGATGCTGCACCTTACAGTAACGTGCATAATGAGGGTCCCAAAACCAAACAGCATAAGGACATCTGTCATCAGAGCGTATAGTGCTGGCCAGATGCACATCAGTCTGATCTGAAATTATTTCAAATCGTCAGTTGCCTTTTCTTCTTCCAGGTCAAGCACAACAAACAGCTGCATCAGATGCTGCACCTTACAGTACAGTGTTTAATGAGGGTCTCAGCACCAGTGAGTTTCCAGTGTGAGGACATCTGCCATCAGAGCATATACTGCTGGCCAGATGCGCATCAGTCTGATCTGAATTTATTGCAGATCGCCAGTTGCCTTTTCTTTATCCGGGTCAAACAGAAACAACAGCTGCATCAGATGCGGCACCTTACAGTACAGTGTTTACTGAGGGTCCCAGCACCAGTAAGTTTGCAGCATATAAATGCAGACCCATGACATGGGGTTTATATTCTAGGCCATTACTAGTGGTCCTTGCGTTTGTTTAGAGCAGAGCTTTCCAAACTTCTCATGTTGGTGACGCACTTTTTAGACCTACATCATTTCGCGACACAGTAATTCAGTTGTACTAGCAAACAGGAGGTTAAACTAACTTGTTTTAAGAGATACAGACACATACATGAATTATATAATAACACAATGTATTTACAAGTAACAGTATGTATGTGCAAGAATTAAAAAATGTTTAATAACACCAATAGTTACTTACTATTTTAATGGGATGAGGTTGATGGGATGAACACAGTTTATGAATATTTAGTGGAATATTAGATAAAGACATTCACACTTCATCATCATGTATTTTTAAGCTTCCTCTTCCTATCCATATATCAATAGTAGGAGCAGCAATGCACTACTGGGAGCTAGCTGCAAAAAAAACCAACACTTTGACTTCTGACTTCAGCTCAGCGTTTAAGCTGATGCCCACAGAGCTCTGCGAGTCTGACTGACTAACACACTGCAAACACACTGCTGTACCACTCGCAGACTACACATGCAGTCACAAGCTGATTGAGGAGTCTATAGTGCAGTCAGGAGCCAATGCGCCGCCAATGGGAATAGTTTCAGCTCCCGCTAAGCTGCGCCAATAGGTTAGCATGATCTGTGACCCACAAGGTATCAATCATATGTCAACCATGTGATATGCATAGCAGGCAGGTGGAAAGTCGGAAAACAAAAAAAAAAGTAAAAATAATTTTAAATTAAAAAAAATTGGTACTGAAGCAGGGACACACCTACACACTGCCGTCGACACTGTGTCACAACACACAGTTTGGAAAGCACTGGTTTAGAGCATCTGCAGACTAAGGGGTCGATTTAGCAAATGCTTTGCCCCGCTACGGCTGCAGGTTCTCACAAGAGAACCTACAGTCTGAATTTAACAAGCAGCGGTCATCAGACCACCTCTTAGGCGGCGAATTTCAATCTACCTGGTCTCATCTGACCGGTGAGATTGACAGCTCCTGCCCGCTCGTTATTGGCAGTGCGCAGGTAGGGGACAGAATTGCACGTGAGCGCAAAATAACGCTCGTGTTCAATGCTGAAATCCAGCAGCGTAACTCAGCCAGAGACGGGCTGTGGCAGACAGGAGTGCGTATGTGCGCCCCTGTCCGCTGCAGCTTGATAAATCGACCCCTAATTATGCAGTAATTCTTACCATCCTAAAAGCTGGTTTGAAGCCTTTACTGACAGCTGCAAGTCTTATAAAGATATGTAGAGGAAGCACAGAAAGGCATTGGTGTGTCCTACAGTTATGGCTATAATTCTTATAATGCTATAATATGTTTAAAATAATTATTTTAAAAATTTAAATATTTATTAAATTCTATCGCCTATATTACGAGTTTTGTCAGTAAAAACTTGTTTTTTTTCCAGCACTCCCTTAAGCCAACGCTGGTATTACAAGTTTTCTGAATGGCTGCGTTAGCCTCAGAAAAGGGAGCGTTGAGCCAAATTTAGCTCCACTTCAACCCTCAATACGAGCGTTGCTTACGGTAGCGGTAAGCTGGAAAAACGTGCTTGTGCACGATTTCCCCATAGGATACAATGGGGCTGAGCTGGCTGAAAAAAAACCCCTAACACCTGCAAAAAAGCAGCGTTCAGCTCCTAACGCAGCCCTATTGTTTCCTATGGGGGAAACACTTTCTAAGTCTATACCTAACACCCTAACATGAACCCCGAGTCTAAACACCCCTAACCTTACACTTATTAACCCCTAATCTGCCGCCCCCGCTATCGCTGACACCTGCATTTATAATATTAACCCCTAATCTGCCGCTCCGGACACCGCCGCCACCTACATTATCCCTTTGAACCCCTAATCTGCTGCCCCCAACATCGCCGACACCTATATTATATTTATTAACCCCTAATCTGCCGCACCCAACGTCGCCGCCACCTACCTACACTTATTAACCCCTAATCTGCCGACTGGACATCGCCGCCACAATAATAAATGTATTAACCCCTAAACCGCCACACTCCCACCTCGCAAACACTATAATAAATTTTATTAACCTCCCTAACATCGCCGCAACCTACCTACAATTATTAACCCCTAATCTCCTGCCCCCAATGTCACCGCTACTATAATAGTTATTAACCCCTAAACCTAGGTCTAACCCTAACCCTAACACCGCCCTAAATTAAATATAATTTAAATAAAACAAAATAAATTTACTATAATTAAATGAAATATTCCTATTTAAAAATAAATACTTACCTTTAAAATAAACCATAAGTTAGCTACAATATAACTAATAGTTACATTGTAGCTATTTTAGGATTTATATTTATTTTACAGGCAAGTTTGTATTTATTTTAACTAGGTACAATAGCTATTAAATAGTTAATAACTATTTAATAGCTAACTAGTTAAAATATTTACAAAATTACCTGTAAAATAAATCCTAACCTAAGTTACAAATACACCTAACACTACACTATCAATAAATTAATTAAATAAATTAACTATAATGATCTAAACTAAAATACAATTAAATAAACTAAACTATATTACAAAAAAACAAGCACTAAATTACAAAAAAAAAAATTACAAGAATTTTAATCTAATTACACCTAATCTAAGCCCCCTAATAAAATAAAAAAGCCCCCCAAAATAATAAAATTCCCTACCCTATACTAAATCACAAAAGTAATCAGCTCTTTTACCAGCCCTTAAAATGGCTTTTTGCGGGGCATTGCCCCAAAGTAATCAGCTCTTTTACCTGTAAAAAAAAATACAAGACCCCCCCCAACATTACAACCCACCCACACACCCCTACTCTAAAACCCACCCGATCCCCCCTTAAATAAACCTAACACTAACCCCCTGAAGATCACCCTACCTTGTGTTCACCCAGCCGAGCACCGATGGGCCAGAAGAGGACATCCGGAGCGGCAGAAGTCTTCATCCGATCGGGGCAAAAGAGGTCCTCCATCCAGCAGAAGTCTTCATACAAGCGGCATCTTCTATCTTCATCCATCCGGCGCGGAGCAGGTCCATCTTCAAGACATCCGACACGGAGCATCCTCTTCTTCCCGACGACTAACGACGAATGAAGGTTCCTTTAAATGACGTCATCCAAAATGGCGTCCCTCGAATTCCGATTGTCTGATAGGATTCTATCAGCCAATTGGAATTAAGGTAGGAAAAATCTGATTGGCTGATGTAATCAGCCAATCGTATTGAAGTTCAATCTGATTGGCTGATTGGATCAGCCAATAGAATGCAAGGTCAATTCTATTGGCTGATCCAATCAGCCAATCGGATTGAACTTCAATCCGATTGGCTGATTACATCATACAGCAGGTCCATCTTCAAGACATCCGACACGGAGCATCCTCTTCTTCCCGACGACTAACGACGAATGAAGGTTCCTTTAAATGACGTCATCCAAAATGGCGTCCCTCGAATTCCGATTGTCTGATAGGATTCTATCAGCCAATCGGAATTAAGGTAGGAAAAATCTGATTGGCTGATGTAATCAGCCAATCCTATTGAAGTTCAATCTGATTGGCTGATTGGATCAGCCAATAGAATGCGAGGTCAATTCTATTGGCTGATCCAATCAGCCAATTGGATTGAACTTCAATCCGATTGGCTGATAGAATCCTATCAGCCAATCGGAATTCGAGGGACGCCATTTTGGATGACGTCATTTAAAGGAACCTTCATTCGTCGTTAGTCGGCGGGAAGAAGAGGATGCTCCGCGTCGGATGTCTTGAAGATGGACCCGCTCCGCGCCGGATGGATGAAGATAGAAGATGCTGCTTGGATGAAGACTTCTGCTGGATGGAGGACCTCTTCTGCCCGATCGGTTGAAGACTTCTGCCGCTCCGGATGTCCTCTTCTGGCCCATCGGTGCCCAGCTGAGTGAACACAAGGTAGGGTGATCTTCAGGGGGTTAGTGTTAGGTTTATTTAAGGGGGGATCGGGTGGATTTTAGAGTAGGGGTGTGTGGTGAGTTGTAATGTTGGGGGGTCTTGTATTTTTTTTTACAGGTAAAAGAGCTGATTACTTTGGGGCAATGCCCCGCAAAAAGCCATTTTAAGGGCTGGTAAAAGAGCTGATTACTTTTGTAATTTAGTATAGGGTAGGGAATTTTATTATTTTGGGGGGCTTTTTTATTTTATTAGGGGGCTTAGATTAGGTGTAATTAGATTAAAATTCTTGTAATATTTTTTATTTTTTGTAATTTAGTGTTTGTTTTTGTAATATAGTTTAGTTTATTTAATTGTATTTTAGTTTAGATCTTTGTAGTTAATTTATTTAATTAATTTATTGATAGTGTAGTGTTAGGTGTATTTGTAACTTAGGTTAGGATTTATTTTACAGGTAATTTTGTAAATATTTTAACTAGGTAGCTATTAAATAGTTATTAACTATTTAATAGCTATTGTACCTAGTTAAAATAAATACAAAGTTGCCTGTAAAATAAATATAAATCCTAAAATAGCTACAATGTAATTATTAGTTATATTGTTGCTATCTTATGGTTTATTTTATAGGTAAGTATTTCTTTTTAAATAGGAATAATTTATTTAACTATAGTAAATTTATTTTGTTTTATTTAAATTATATTTAACTTAGGGGGGGTGTTAGGGTTAGACTTAGGTTTAGGGGTTAATAACTTTATTATAGTAGCTGTGACATTGGGGGCAGGAGATTAGGGGTTAATAATTGTAGGTAGGTGGCGGCGACATTGGGGGGGCAGATTAGGGGTTAATACAATTTATTATAGTGTTTGCAAGGCGGGATTGCGGCGGTTTAGGGGTTAATATATTTATTATAGTGGTGGCGATGTCCGGTCGGCAGATTAGGGGTTAATAAGTGTAGGTAGGTGGTGGAGACGTTGGGGGGGCAGATTAGGGCTTAATAAATATAATATAGGTGTCGGCGATGTTAGGGACAGCAGATTAGGGGTTCATAGCTATAATGTAGGTGGCGGCGGTGTCCGGTCGGCAGATTAGGGGTAAAATAATTTTATTATAGTGTTTGCGATGTGGGGGGGGGGGCTCGGTTTAGGGGTTCATAGGTAGTTTATGGGTGTTAGTGTACTTTGTAGCACTGTAGTTAAGTGCTTTATGTTCCGGCGTTAGCCCATAAAACTCTTAACTACTGACTTTTTTATGTGGTAGGAGTCTTGGAGGTAGAGGCTGTACTGCTCACTTTCTCCAAGACTTGTAATACCAGCGTTAGGCAAATCCCATTAAAAAGATAGGATACGCAATTGACGTAGCCAAAAGTCGCGGAAGAAAAGTCAGCGGTACACCTGTACCTGCCATACTCGTAATACCAGTGTTAGATAAAAAGCAGCATTAAGACCCCTTAATGCTGCTTTTTAAGGCTAACGCAGAACTCGTAATCTAGGCGTATGTATTTTTAAATAAAGGTGTGAAGATATTATTGATCATTATTATGAACGGTTTGTATGCTATGTTTTGTCTCAGAGTACTGGTGCCCATAGGAAGCTACAAAAGTTTAGGCTATTTTTCTGTCATTTATCTGTATTATTTTACAATGTATATAAATGTGATTTAGTATTATTCAGTTACCGAATTGTGGTGATTATGGTAACACTACCTGTAATAATTGGTGTTCATACCTGCAACTCCCACCAGATGACATTTGCATTGTGTTGGAGGTAGTTGCTGTTATTCATACCAGCACATATACAAAGCTGTGGTTGTAAAGCACTAGCTGTACTATAATTTTCTAGCTGTGAAATAAAGATATTAGATAACTAATATTTACATGTCAGTAATTACTGAAGCTCAGCAAGATCAGTCTGGCAACTCTAGTAAAGTGAGCAGCAGTTAGGAGGGTGGTAGCTTTGTGTTGTCAGTGGGTTTTGTGACATAACTGCTGCATCACATAAGTCACTCCCCTAAGGCTGTCACCATGACAACCACGCATCACATTATACAATGACTATCAGTTTAGCCTTTAGTTATGTTATTAGTGTAGCTTTAACATAAGATGTTTCATTATGCATAATAAAACAACTTTTAATGTACTCTATTTATTTTGCCCCTTTTCATGTAATTTAGCTCTGAAAATTGTACATTGAGCTGTAACTGCACCCTGCTGACTTTGCAGAGCTAACTCTGCATCAAATATTTTCCTAATTGGCTTTAATAGATAACAACTGTAAAACAATTCACTTTATACTAACTTGATGGCAATGATTAGCCTTGTTGTCTGCCGACTCAAACTTATTTGGCTCCTCCAAATAAGGCGAGCGTTGGGTGCAGTTTTTCTATTGAAAACCAATTGCAGTAAACAGATATTGATAATCAGCCAATCACATGGCAGCAACTCAATGCATTTTGGCATCTAGACGTGGTGAAGATGACTTGCTGAAGTTCAAACCGAGCATCAGAATGGGGAAGAAAGGGGATTTAAGTGACTTTGAACGTGGCATGGTTGTTGGTGCCAGACGAGCTGGTCTGAGTATTTAAAAAACTGCTGATCTACTGGGATTTTCACACACAACCATCTCTAGGGTTTACAAAAAAGAGAAAATATCCAGTGAGCGGTAGTTGTCTGGATGAAAATGCCTTGTTGATGTCAGAGGTTAGAGGAGAATGGGAAGACTGGTATGAGATGATAGAAAGGCAACAGTAACTCAAGTAAGTCATAATAACTCGTTACAACCAATCGGCTAGATTACGAGTTTTTGTCGGTAATGGTGTGCGGGGCAAACAAGCATTTTTTTCTCACCGCTCACTTAAGACTATGCTGGTATTACAGGTCTTTTTAAACCCGGTGTTAGCCGCAAAAAAAGTGAGCGGAGAGCAAAATTTAGCTCCACATCTCACCTCAATACCAGCGCTCCTTAGGGTAGCAATGAGTTGGCTAAACGTGCTTGTGCACGATTTCCCCAAAGGAAACAATGGGGGAGAATCAGCTGAAAACACCTGCACCTTCTAACGCAGCCCCATCGATTCCTCTGGGAAATACATTTTATGTCTATACCTAACACCCTAACATGAACCCCGAGTCTAAACACCCCTAATCTTACACTTATTAACCCCTAATCTGCCGCCCCCAACATCGCCGACACCTGCATTTTATTATTAACCCCTAATCTGCTGCTCTGGACACCGCCGCCACCTACATTATCCCTATGAACCCCTAATCTGCTGCCCCCAACATCGCCGACACCTACTTTTTATTTATTAACCCCTACTCTGCCGCCCCCAATGTCGCCGTCACCTAACTACACTTATTAACCCCTAATCTGCTGCCGCCAACGTCGCCGCCACTATAATAAAGTTATTAACCCCTAAATCTAAGTCTAACCCTAACCCGTGTCGGATGGCTTGAAGATCAACCCACTCCGCTCTGGATGGATGAAGATAGAAGATGCCGCCTGGATGAAGACTTCTACCCGTCTGGAGGTCCTCTTCTGCCCGGATCGGATGAAGACTTCTGGCCATTTGGAGGACCACTTCTGCCCAGTTGCGTGAAGACGTCTCAAGGTAGGGTGATCTTCAAGGGGTTAGTGTTAGGTTTTATTAAGGGGGGATTGGGTGGGTTTTAGAGTAGGGTTGGGTGTGTGGGTGGTGGGTTTTAATGTTGGGGGGTATTGTCTTTTTTTTTTACAGGTAAAAGAGCTGATTACTTTGGGGCAATGCCCCGCAAAAAGCCCTTTTAAGGGCTATTTGTAATTTAGTATAGGGTAGGGATTTTTATTATTTTGGGGGGCTTTTTTATTTTATTAGGGGGATTAGATTAGGTGTAATTAGTTTAAAATTCTTGTAATAATTTTAATATTTTCTCTAATTTAGTGTGTTTTTTTCCCGTACTTTAGTTTATTTAATTTAATTGTAATTAATTGTAAATAATTTAGGTAATTTATTTAATTATAGTGTAGTGTTAGGTGTAATTGTAACTTAGGTTAGGGTTTATTTTACAGGTAAATTTGTACTTATTTTAACTATGAAGTTATTAAATAGTTAATAACTATTTAATAACTATTGTACCTAGTTAAAATAAATACAAAGTTGCCAGTAAAATAAATATAAACCCTGAGATAGCTACAATGTAATTATTAGTTATATTGCAGCTAGCTTAGGGTTTATTTTATAGGTAAGTATTTAGTTTTAAATAGGAATAATTTATTTAATTGTAGTAATTTTTTTCCGATTATTTTAAATTATATTTAAGTTAGGGGGGTTAGGGTTAGACTTAGGTTTAGGGGTTAATACATTTAATATAGTGGTGGCGACGTTGGGGGCAGCAGATTAGGGGTTAATAAATGTATGTAGGTGTCGGCGATGTTAGGGATGGCAGATTAGGGGTTAATAAAATTTAACTAGTGTTTGCGATGCTGGAGTGCGGCGGTTTAGGGGTTAATATATTTATTACAGTGGCGGCGATATCCGGTCGGCAGATTAGGGGTTAAAAATGTATTTAAGTGTTTGCGATGTGCGGGGAGGCCTCGGTTTAGGGGTTAATAGGTAGTTTATGGGTGTTAGTGTACTTGTTATCACTTTAGTTAAGAGTTTTATGTTACAGCGTTAGCCCATAAAACTCTTAACTACTGACTTTTAAATGCGGTAGGAGTCTTGACAGAAGAGGGTATACCACTCACTTTTTCCAAGACTCGTAATACCGACGTTAGGAAAATCCCATGGAAAAGATAGGATACGCAATTGACATAAAGGGATTTGCGGTATGCTTGAGTCACTGAAAAAAAGTGAGCGGTACACCTGTACCTGCCAGACTCGTAATACCAGCGGGCGTTAAAAAGCAGCGTTGGGACCTCTCAACTCTGCTTTTTAAGTAATCTAGGCGAATGTATGCAAGAATACCATGTCTGAATGCACAACATGTCGAACCTTAAAGCAGATGGGCTACAGCAGCAGAAGACTACACCGGGTGCCACTCCTGTCAGCTAAGAACAGGAAACTAAGGCTACAATTCACACAGGCTCACCAAAATTGTACAATACTAGATTGGAAAAATATTGCATGGTCTGATGATTCCCGATTTTAGCTGCAACATTCAGATGGTAGGGTCAGAATTTGGTGTAAACAACATAAAGCATGGATCCATCCTGCCTTGTATCAACGGTTTAGCTGATAGTGGTGGTGTGATGGTGTGGGGGATATTTTCTTGGCACACTTTGGGCCCCTTAGTACCAATTAAGCATCATTTAAACGCCATGACCTACCAGAGTATTGTTGCTGCTGCATGATGCTATCATGTCAATATGGACCAAAATGTCTGAGGAATGTTTTCAACACCTTGTTGAATCTATGCCACAAAGAATTAAGGCAGTTCTGAAGGAAAAAGGGGGTCCAACCCGCTACTAGCAAGGTGTACCTAATAAAGTGGCTGGTGAGTGTATGTATATATATATATATATATATATACATACATATACACATACACACGTATACATACACACACTTTGGAGTCAAATACCTCATATTCACATCGGACAAAATGTTCTTTTTATATAAAAATATTTATATCTATACTATAATCGCATTTGTAACGTGTCCGTCGTCAGTTGCACACGCATCCAAAGGAATGTTGGCTGCACGCAACCAAAATAATGTTTTTGCTTCATTTGGCTACGCTGCTTTCTAGGTGGATTCTGAAAATGGCAGGGTGGTGAAAGAATCCATCTGGATGCAGAGTAGCCAAACGAAGCAAAAACAAAGAAAAAAACACAAAAGCACCCACACGAAATATTAACAAAAAAACTAACTGCCCACACGAAATAACATTGGACAAAATGTTCTTTTTATGTAAAAATATTTATATCTATACTATAATCGTGTTTGTAACGGGTCCGTCGTTGTCAGTTGCACACGCATCCAAAGGAATGCTTTGCTGCATCCAGGAGGATTCCAAAAATGGCAGGGTAGTGAAAGAATCCAACGCAGGTGGATTCTTTCACCACCCTGCCATTTTCGTATTCCACCTGGATGCAGTGTAGCCAAACGAACCAAAAACGAAGAAAAAAACACCTAAGCGCCCGCATGAAATATTAACAAAAAAACCTAACCTCCTGCACGAAATAATAAAAAAAACCTAACCTCCTGCACAAAATATTAACAAAAAAAAAACTAACCGCACGCACAAAGTATTAACCAAAAAAACTATCCGTCCGCACAAAGTATTAACCAAAAAACTAAGGTGTCATAAAACCAGAGAATTTATCCCTAGAGTGTTCAAGTAGTTAATTTTTAAATTTACAAACATATTTTAAAATATAGACTAGGCCTTTGGCCTAGTCTTTGTCTAAGAAGGACACTCCCATGTAGCCTTTGATTGGTGTATGGTAGGACACACCTTAAGTGAATTAAGTATACAATGGGAGCCAACAGTTGCTATGCACATTTTTTTATCTTCCTCACCTCCTGGAAGCAACTGATTTTGGCGACCATGAAGTTGTAGACAAATCCATATGCAAATTAGTTTTGCAGGAATTAAAAAATATTTCTGAAGAAAATGCATGCTTTGGAAAACCTGTATTTCAGGTGGAATTGTCTGTATAAATTTGCATTTTTACTGCAAAATGTTTAAATTTAACTGCAGTAAAGTTAGATTATAGCAAAGTTTTTGTATGCAGTACTGTATTTAAATAGAGCAAATAATGGTTGGTTTCAGCAGGCCTGTTTTATAAGATATTAGTTTTTTATGGTTACTAGGTTTGGTAAACTATTTTCACTGCTGGGATCTATACATTTTCTGTAGCTTGGAGTTTACATTTGACCTGCATTTTATTTGAGAGTAAATATAAATTCGAATTTTGTTTTCTGTAAAATGTAATGAATTTTAGAGACATGATATTTACTTGTTGTCTTGGTCCCATCTAAATGTTTTTACAAACAAAAGCTTTACAGTATTATTTAATAACTGCCATAGTAAGGTTAAAGTGATTGACTTCTGCTCCTTTATCAATGGAATATAATGTACATTTTATAAAGATAGTAATTTTCTTGCACAATTTTTTTTTATTATTTTTTTCAAAGGATTTGTTTCTGTGAATGTGTTACACCCAGAGCTGTAGCTTGCCCTATACATACATTTTATTCTGGAATTTGTGTTTGCATTTATTTGCATGGGATTTGAACTTTAAATTTATAGTCTACTACAATTCAAATTTGGTTTTGTTTGAATATTCACTTTTGTGAGCAAATGTTTCAGATTGTATGGGAAATTGTGTAGAATTTAAAGTTAAGAAAATACAGTTTAATTTTGGGAATATGCTAAGAAATAAGCAGTTTAAAGCATATTTTGTTTTTCCCTCCCTCTTCTTCCATTTCTTTGTTTGTAAGTAGATAGTTCAGATTTTTAACTAAGTTTGTATGGAATACAAAAAGGTGTAACCTTTGTTTGGGTAACAAAGTTAAAAAATTGCATTTCCTGTGTTTGGAGCAGATCCTGGAACCAAAACTACAGTTGAAATTAGCATTTCAAAAAGATCTATAGAAACTTCCTGTACTTACCTGAAACCAAATAAATGTGCAATTTGCTTACAAACTGGTTTATGGGGTTTTAAGCCTTAATACATTTATTTGCCTTAAAGGGACAGTCTACCATAGAATTGTTATTGTTTTAAAAGATAGATAATCCATTTATTACCCATTCCCCAGTTTTGCACAACCAACACTGTTATATTAATATACTTTTATCACTGAAGAATGTACCTTGTATCTAAGAACCTTCTTCCAGCCCCCTGATAACATGACTGTGACTGTTTATTATCTATTGTCTTGCAGTTAGCATTGTTTTGGGCTAAATCTTAAATAACTCCCTGTGCCTGTAAACAGTGTTATCTATATGGCCCACGTGTACTTTTAGTCTCTTTGTGTTGATAAAAAGCCTGTGATAAGAGGCAGCCCTCAAAGGCTTAGAAATTAGTATATGAGCCTACCTATGTTTAGTTTAAACTAAGAATACCAAGAGAAAAAAAAGCAAATGTGATGATAAAAAAAAATGTACATTAAGATTAATCTGATTCCCTCTTCAAATTTTAGAATATTTTTATAATTTTTCCTCAATTTAACACTGTATGCTTCCATTGCTTTAGCTAATTGTTTTGGGAAAATATCAGTAAAAAGGCTTCTTTGCTTTACTTTGTTCACTTGTTTATTTATTGTTTTCCCCTTTTATCTCCTTCAATTATTATTGATGGTTTAAACACCTTTTAAAAGAGAACTATATATTTATTTATTTATTTTTCTTTTTTTTTCTTTTCGGGTGTTACCTGTGATCTGCTAAAATGTCTGGCAAAAACTACATTTCACAGGAAATTTGTGATTATTTTAACAATTATATTCATAAATATAATGGTCCATTCCTCATCCCAGAAGCTAAAAACAACAAGTGTGAAAGTGTTTTAGATATACTAACACAGGTATTAACTCTTAAAAGGATTAATAATAATAAAAGAAAATGTATGATAGTGCAGGCAGTGATTTCAACAATAAGGGGACTAACAAACATTATTGGAGACCTGACAGAGCAAAATAAAGACATTAAATTAAAGTTAGACAACACACAGACTGACAGAGATTGTATTAAGCTTTCTGCTTTAACTAACACCATACAGATCAGTAAATTACAATGTCAATTAAAATTAACAGAACACAGCAGAAAAGAATACTGTATTGAGTTACAAATGAAAATAAAACAAGAAGAAAAAATAATTAGTGATATATCTGGGAACAATGCAGATAGTGATCACTTACTGCCCCAAAGGAAAGAGCCAAAACAAGTAATAAAACAAGATAAAATGCAAGTGGGCCCCACTAAAAACCCAAGTTCTGTTCCAATTGCCCCTGTCATAATAGCTGAGAATTTTAACATCCTGAAAGTTCCTACAGGTTTTTCAAATCAGACCAGGCCAATGACTGTAGCAGATAAAGACATTTTTCAGAAATGGTGGGGCACAATCCCCACAAACAGCTTTAATAACTTTTCACATTGGTTTCACAAGGGATCTGAAAAGGCCATAAAATTAGGTATGAACATGCAGAAATTGACAGAATTGCTTCAAAATGCCATGGGCCCCTATGCCAACAGGTTATTAGGATTCACCTCAAGCATATTTGATCAGGCTGGGATAATAGTTAAAACCTTTTTCAATTTTACTAGTCTAGAAAAAGAGATTAGTGAAATTACCATGAGACCTCTAGATGGATCATTTGAAGTAGCAAAAAGAGTTTTATTCTGGTGTGTGCTGCGTCAGCCACAGACCCAAATGGTCTGGGGGTCACCAGCTCACATACAGAGGGTATTTGAAGCTCTCCCTACAAAATATCAGGAGTTTGTAAAGCTGTATGATCCAAACTCCACAATCTTAAATATGGTGCTCACTAGAGCTGAGAAGTGGTGGAATTATCACCCATACACCATTAAGGCAATTTCTGCAGTGAAGCAGTCAATGGAGAATAATCTTAATGTTCAAAGGCAGGAATCAGAGAGGGGAAACAGGAGACATGTTTGGGGATATCAGAATAGTAGAGCATCAAATACAGGAAACTGGAGAGACAGGAATTTAAATGGTGACATTAACAGAGGAGAAAACAAGTTTAAAAATAGGAGGCTGAGGCCAAATGAGATAAGCAATAAGGCCAACTTAAGTTATTGGGAACTCAAACAAAAAAACAGGAGAATGAGAGAGGAAATTGGGTTTCTAAAGAAACAACTGACAGAGCTGGATGGCTCAAATTAAATCATTCATTTTTGTTTATAAACATATTTGTTTGCAGTACATTTGTATTGTGTAATGTGTACTTTAGTTTTAAGTTCAAATTAATAATTGTAAGTGTTTGTTCATTAAGTTTAGAATGCATAGTAAATTGATGCATTTTCTTTCTAAAAAACAAACAAAAGAAAAACAAATAACAGATACCTCCACTGTGATTAGTTTTGGGAGGCCACATGCAATAAAATTTCTATGTAAACTGTCTGAAGTCTTATCTTGCAGGATAAAAACCAATAAAGATAGAAGGCTTCTCACCTTTCTTTCCTGGGGGTCGATCCGATATAAGGCGTCGCCCGCAAAAGCCGGTGACGCCAATATTTACGCTGATTTGGTATCCTATATACGGCGTAACCTAGAAGTTACGCGCGTATATTTCTGCCGTCGCCCGTAGTTTTTTGGGCCATAGGCAGGTATACCAAACCAGCGCAGTTTGGTATCCAATATGCAGCGTAAGGACTTACGTGGCGAAAATGGAGAAAACTTACTCCATTTTCACCTTGCCACAAAAAGCAGCCGTAAGAAGCCTTACGCTGACTATTGGAGCCCCGTAACTCCCTAAACTGGCTGCTAAAATAAACCTAACACCTAACGCATGCGCAATGTCTATCTCCCTGTCAACCGCGATCTTCTAAAATAAACCTAACACCTAACGCATGCGCAATGTCTATCTCCCTGTCAACCGCGATCCACCCACCCCCCCCAAAATCCCTAATAAAGTTATTACCCCCTAAACCGCCGCTCCCGGACCCCGCCGCCATCTACATAAACTAACCCCCTACTGTGAGCCCCTAAAACCGCCGCCATCTACCTTATCTATCCCCTAATTAGAACCCCTTACACCGCTGTCATCTACCTTATCTATCCCCTAATCTGACCCCTTACACCGCCGCCACCTATATAAAAATTATTAACCCCTAATTTAATCTACCTACCCCGCCGCCAGCTATATTATCTATATTAACCCTAAGTATATTATAGTTAATATAGGTATTACATTATATATATTAACTATATTAACCCTAATTATATTAGGGTTAATATAGTTAATATAGTTACTATAGTATTTATATTAACTATATTAACTCTATCTAACCCTAACTAAATTTATATTAAATTAATCTAATTCATTTATAAACTAAAATATTCCTATTTAAATCTAAATACTTACCTATAAAATAAACCCTAAGATAGCTAGAATATAATTAATAATTACATTGTAGCTATGTTAGGGTTAATATTTATTTTACAGGTAAATTGTTAATTATTTTAACTAGGTATAATAGATATTAAATAGTTATTAACTATTTAATATCTACCTAGTTAAAATAATTACCCAATTACCTGTAAAATAAATCCTAACCTAAGTTACAAATACACCTACAATATCAATAAATTTAATAAACTACAAACATCTATCTAAAAATACAATTAAATTAACTAAACTAAATTACAAAAAAAAACAAACACTAAATTACAAAAAATAAAAAAAAGATTACAAGATATTTAAGCTAATTACACCTATTCTAAGCCCCCTAATAAAATAATAAACCCCCAAAATAAAAAAAATTCCCTGCCCTATTCTAAATTCAACAAATTTCAAAGCTCTTTACCTTACCAGCCCTTAAAAGGGCCTTTTGTGGGGCATGCCCCAAAGAATTCAGCTCTTTTGCATACAACAAATACAATACCCCCCCCCATTACAACCCACCACCCACATACCCCTATTCTAAACCCACCCAAACCCCCCTTAAAAAAGCCTAACACTACCCCCCTGAAGATCTCCCTACCTTGTCTTCACCACACCGGGCCGAACTCCTGATCCGATCCGGGCAATGTCTTCCTCCAAGCGGCAAAGAAGAATTCTTCCTCCGGCGATGTCATCCTCCAAGCGGCAAAGAAGAATTCTTCCTCCGGCGACGTCTTCCTCCAAGCGGCAGCAAAGTCTTCATTCTTCCGGCGGCATCTTCAATCTTCTTTCTTCGCTCCGCCGCCGCGGAGCATCCATCCCGGCCGACTGCTGAACTTGGAATGAGGTACCTTTAAATGACGTCATCCAAGATGGCGTCCGCCGAATTCCGATTGGCTGATAGGATTCTATCAGCCAATCGGAATTAAGTTAAAAAAATCTGATTGGCTGATTGAATCAGCCAATCAGATTCAAGTTCAATCCGATTGGCTGATCCAATCAGCCAATCAGATTGAGCTCGCATTCTATTGGCTGTTAATATAAATACTATAGTAACTATATTAACTATATTAACTATATTAACTATATTAACCCTAATATAATTAGGGTTAATATAGTTAATATATATAATGTAATACCTATATTAACTATAATATACTTAGGGTTAATATAGATAATATAGCTGGCGGCGGGGGTAGGTAGATTAAATTAGGGGTTAATAATTTTAATATAGATGGCGGCGGTGTTAGGGGCTCACTTTAGGGGGTTATAGATATAATATAGCTGGCGGCGGGGTACGGGAGCGGCGGTTTAGGGGTTAATAACTTTATTAGGTTGCGGCGGGGTAAAGGAGCGGCGGTTTAGGGGTTAATAGCTTTTTTATTGTTAGGCTAGTGAGGGGGGATAGCGGATAGAGGGTTAGACAGTGCGGGCTATGTTAGGGAGGCGTGTTAGACAGTGCGGGCTATGTTAGGGAGGCGTGTTAGACAATGCGGGCTATGTTAGGGAGGCGTGTTAGACAGTGCGGGCTATGTTAGGGAGGCGTGTTAGACAGTGCGGGCTATGTTAGGGAGGCGTGTTAGACAGTGCGGGTGTTTTAAACTTTAGTCAGGTTTTATAGGCGCCGGCAGTTTCTAACGTGCCGCAAGTCACTGGCGACGCCAGAAATTTGTACTTACGCAGATTTCTGGACATCGCTGGTTTGTGAGACTTACGGCACGTTAGCATCTGACGGCGACCTATATGGGATGGCTCGAGTTGCGAGCTGAAACTGCGGGCGACGCCGGTTCCCTCGCTTGCGCCGCAAACTGCGATCGATATCGGATCGCGCCCCAGCTTTTCCCCAATAACACATATTATAGATTGTTGTTTTTCAGGTGTCATCAGGACTGATCTAATCAAGAATCTATGATGGTGGCGTTAAACAAATTAAATAAGTATAACATGTATCACAATGGAGATGTAAAATTGGGCATTAGGCCAAAATAATATATATATATATCATAAAGGGTTAAATAATAATATAGGACAAGCAACATAAGTTTAAGTAAGGGGGCGAGTGGGATGATGCAATGAGAGGCACATCCCAACTTTAAGTCAATAACTGTGAATGTGGTCTCTACTGCAGATGGAGTGTTGTAGTGTGAAGTAAATATATGCCTGGTTTTAATCTTCTTTCATTCCTTTTAGGGTCTTGGAAAAAACAAAGTGGTTCAAAGAGAGTGATGATTGGTAAAGCAAAAGCAAGGACCAGATGCCAAAAGCAAGGACCAAATGCCAAAATATGACAACAAATAACTTCAGTGAACCATTATAACGTTTGTTTTACAGGCACAATTCCCACTTTATTAATAAAGATTTTACTACACGCATACCCATCTAGTGTACCCAAACTCACGCACTCACACATGAACTTTTAATTTTTCCCAATTTTAAGACCATTGTATAAATGTTGCTAATGGGGTTTAGCATGGGATTTTGTGTTTCTATGTATAATTTTAAATGCATTTTTTAAAATGAATTATATAAAGTTAGACTAGGAATTGACAGTCCTAGGAAAGTACAGAAGAGCTCATATCGCTGAGGGAATGATATTTCGAAGGGGTGGTGGGAGAATTTTCCCTGTAAGGTTTTCGCTCCCACTGTGTTCTTCTGTACTAGTGGGTATAACTAGAAAATGGGGCAACATAGGAGAAGAAAAAGTGAGAGAATCTGGTGACATTTTATCACTGGAATATTCACCTAGCTGTGATTAAAATCCCTGCCCCCAGGTACACTTTTCTCTCTGAACTAAAGACACTCCCCAATAGCCTTTGACTGGCACTCTGGAACTGGAACACTCTCTATCTTTCTCTTTTCTTATCTTACTTATCCTAGAAAGATGGCTGATGGTGGACACCTTGGAGAATGTGGCTAAGTATATTCCTATGATTATTTTAGCAGTATTGGACATATTGGGTTTTTTGTAGTAGAGTTGCCCTGTCTTAAATTGGACTGTTGCTGTAAGATAGATTTGTATATATACCTGTAAATATTTATCTTATTATTAACATATATTGATTCCTAAATAAACTGTTTGGAAATAATGGAGACCCTCTCATAGAGTTTATTTCACAATTTATTTGTGTTGGTTTTAGTGGTTTCACCATAGATTAGAATTATATTTAGTAGGAAGTAAAAAACGCCTAAGCGCCCGCAAGAAACATTAACAAAGACCTAAAACGTCAACCCCCACATCACAAAATAATAAAGTAATTAACCCCTAATCTGCAAATTAAACAACATAAATAACATAATTAAAATATTAACCCCCCACATTGCAATAAACCTAATTAACCTATTAACTTCTAAACCGCCAGCCCCCCACATCGCAATAAACCTAATTAACCTATTAACTCCTAAACCGCCAACTCCCACAACGCAAACAACTAATTTAATTACTAAGCCCCCAACCTAACACCCCCTAAATTAAAACCAATTACATAAAATAAAAAATACTAAGTTAAAATTAAAATAAAAAATCCTAACATTACATTAAAAACTAACGCCTAGATTTAGAGTTCTGTGGTAGCCGTCAAAAGCAGCGTTAAGGGGACCTAACGCTGCTTTTTACCACCCGCTGGTATTTAGAGTTAGCCAGGAAAGGGTCTAACGCTCACTTTCCAGCCGTGACTTTTCCATACCGCAGATTCCCTTACGCCAATTGCGTATCCTATCTTTTCAAATGGGATCTTCCTAACCCCAGTATTTAGAGTCTTGGCTGAAGTGAGCATTAGAGCCTCTACCGACAAGACTCCAGCCGCAAAAAAAAGTGAGTAGTTAAGAGCTTTATGGGCTAACGCCGGTTTATAAAGCTCTTAACTACTGTGCTCTAAAGTACACTAACACCCATAAACTACCTATGTACCCCGAAACCGAGGTCCCCCCACATCGCCGCCACTATAATAAATATTTTTAACCCCTAATCTGCCGACCGCACATTGCCGCAACCTACATTATCCCTATGAACCCCTAATCTGCTGCCCCTAACATCGCCGACACCTACATAATATTTATTAACCCCTAATCTGCCCCCCCTCAACGTCGCCGCTACCTTACCTACACTTATTAACCCTAATCTGCCGACCGGACCTCGCCGCTACTCTAATAAATGTATTAACCCCTAAAGCTAAGTCTAACCCTAACCCTAACACCCCCCTAAATTAAATATAATTTTAATCTAACAAAATAAATTAAATATTATTAACTAAAGTCTTCCTATTTAAAGCTAAATACTTACCTGTAAAATAAACCCTAATATAGCTACAATATAATGAATAATTATATTGTAGCTATTTTAGGATTTATATTTATTTTACAGGTAACTTTGTATTTATTTTAACTAGCTACAATAGCTATTAAATAGTTATTTACTATTTAATAGCTACCTAGTTAAAATAATTACAAAATTACCTGTAAAATAAATCCTAACCTAAGTTACAATTAAACCTAACACTACACTATCAATAAATAAATTAAATCAATTAACTACAATTATCTACAATTAAATAAACTAAACTAAATTACAAAAACAAACAAACACTAAATTACAAAAAATAAAAAAAGATTACAAGAATTTTAAGCTAATTACACCTACTCTTAGCCCCCTAATAAAATAACAAAGCCCCCCAAAATAAAACAATTTCCCTACCCTAGTCTAAATTAAAAAAGTTAACAGCTCTATTACTTTACCAGCCCTTAAAAGGGCTTTTTGCGGGGCATGCCCCAAAGAAATCAGCTCTTTTGCCTGTAAAAACAAACACAATACCACCCCCAACATTACAACCCACCACCCACATACCCCTACTCTAACCCAAACCCCCCTTAAATAACCTAACACTACCCCCCTGAAGATCTCCCTACCTTGAGTCGTCTTCACCCAGCCGGGCACCGATGGACCAAAAGAAGACATCCGGAGCGGCAGAAGTCTTCATCCTATCCGGGCAGAAGAGGACATCCGGACCGGTAGACATCTTCATCCAAGCGGCATCTTCTATCTTCATCCATCCGGAGCGGAGCGGAGCCATCTTCTTCTAGCCGACGCGGATCCATCCTTCTTCCACGATGCCTACTCGCCAAATGAAGGTTCCTTTAAATGACGTCATCCAAGATGGCATCCCTCGATCGGAACAGCCAATAGAATGCAAGCTCAATCTGATTGGCTGATTGGATCAGCCAATCCGATTGAACTTGAATCTGATTGGCTGATCCAATCAGATTTTTCCTAACTTAATTCCGATTGGCTGATAGAATCCTATCAGCCAATCAGAATTCGAGGGATGCCATCTTGGATGACGTCATTTAAAGTAACCTTCATTCGGCGAGTAGGCATCGTGGAAGAAGGATGGATCCGCGTTGGCTGGAAGAAGATGGCTCCGCTCCGCTCCGGATGGATGAAGATAGAAGATGCCGCTTGGATGAAGATGTCTACCGGTCCGGATGTCCTCTTCTGCCCGGATAGGATGAAGGCTTCTGCCGCTCCGGATGTCTTCTTTTGGTCCATCGGTGCCATGGGTGAAGACGACTCAAGGTAGGGAGATCTTCAGGGGGGTAGTGTTAGGTTTATTTAAGGGGGGTTTGGGTTAGAGTAGGTGTATGTGGGTGGTGGGTTGTAATGTTGGGGGTGTTAGGGTTAGGGTTAGACTTAGCTTTAGGGGTTAATACATTTATTAGAGTAGCGGCGAGGTCTGGTCGGCAGATTAGGGGTTAATAAGTGTAGGTAAGGTAGCGACGACGTTGGGGGGGCAGATTAGGGGGTAATAAATATAATATAGGTGTCGGCGATGTTAGGGACAGCAGATTAGGGGTACATAGCTATAATGTAGGTTGCGGGGGTGTACAGAGCGGCAGATTAGGGGTTAATAATATAATGCAGGTGTCAGCGATAGCGGGCGGCAGATTAGGGGTTAATAAGTGTAAGGTTAGGGGTGTTTAGACTCAGGGTACATGTTAGAGTGTTAGGTGCAGACTTAGAAACTGTTTCCCCATAGGAAACAATGGGGCTGCGTTAGGAGCTTAACGCTGCTTTTTTGCAGGTGTTAGGTTTTTTTTCAGCCCAAACTGCCCCATTGTTTCCTATGAAGAAACAGTTTCTGTTTCATAAAATCATATGCTAATATAATCAAAACTGCTTTTTAAAAAGTATATCCTATATAATAAATGGCCAAGTATGTTTGTCAGATGCAGTCATGCGCAGTAGAGACTGCACATGACAAACATACTTGGCCATTTATTATATAGGATATACTTTTTAAAAAGCAGTTTTGATTATATTAGCATATGATTTTATGAAACAGAGACTGTTCTTTGCACATGTATGATTAGGCTTAATACTGAAGCTGTTTTCTGTACATATGTATCTTTATATACCTTTTATTGTTCTATTTGCACTTTATATGTAAACTGTTTATTCATGGCAGTTTTCAAAACAGAATACCTGTCCCTGCTCACACTTACCCCTAAATTCTATGGAGGGGGTGTAGACATAAGCAGGCATGGGATTGGTTATTCAGGCAATTACAATCACAGGTAGGCCCTTTATAAAAGCCGGTAAGGGCCACCTGCACATTCAATTTTCTCTTGAAAAAGTCAGATTGTATACTGACGAAACGCGTAGTGAACTTTATAAGCATCTTGGAATGATTTACCTTATTCCTTCAGACTTGCTAAACTGACCATCTTTTGTATACCCTCGTTCACATTTGCTTTCTACTGCTATGGTGAAAAAGGATAGCAGAGGAATTCCATAACTAAGCACAGACTGAATGGAATATATGTTTTAATGCATCTTTATGTTTTTAATCTTGTAAGTGTTCACTCATCACTTATGCGCAATAATATGTACAGTGTGACGAATCACGCCTTCTCAGCGTCACAATAGAGGGGCGTGGGCATGAAGGGGTTAATGGCACACAGCTCTGGTTCCCTTATCCTTGCAACTCTGCCAAAAGGACCTTAAGAGACACCACATTAGACCCAATCGTGTCCCCGCTGCTCTAAAAATTTCTCTGCTGCCACCACCAAAACTTTTAAATTAAAGGGGAGTTCTGGGGAACCCCTAAAAACTCACACTATTTAATACTTAGGTAAGGTGTCTCAACAGGAGTGTGAATTCAGATATTAGAGCCCAAATACAGAATTAGATTTTCTATGTGTTTAATAACAGAAATATCAACACAGGTTACACAGTGCAAAATTATATAGACACTCAAAATAAACATACAAATGCAAAGCTACAGTTCTTTAAAAAGAAAATGGGACATGAAAAACAATTACACACAATATCTTACTTATTTCCAAGTTCCTTTAGATACGTGGAGAGCTGCCATTCCAGATGTTATGGTCGCTTGAGTCCCCAGGGCAGTTCTGCCTAAAAAGTCTGTCTCTTGCATACTTGAATCTGATTCTCTTTGTCTTGTCAAAGACAACGCCTGGGTTATAATTTACAACGAGTCTGGCCAATAGAAACAAGTCTTAGCTACTACTATCAGTTTCCAAGGGGAGGAGCGTTCTGCATTCCTTTACAGTTACATTTAACAGCACTAGGCTGAGTAGGGGGGAAGGAAGGGGGGGAAGGAAGGGGGGGAAGGAAGGAAGGAGGAGGGGGGAAGAAAGTCTCAGCTTACAGCTTTCTGAGCAGATTTCACACAGACAAAGGCAATTCACATTAACCTTTTTCCAGGCTGAGAACACAATACCACCTCTGCTGAGTAGCCAATCCAGGTATCAACTACTCCACATGATTGTATCATGACACCTCCCCTTTTAAAATGGTGGAAATAGGGGGTCAACCCATGCTGATCCCTTATGTCAACCTAAATCCTAATCTTTCCTCAATCATAAGACCATATCTGCCCTTTCTGCGCACTCTCAGCATTCATTTGCCCCTTGTAACAATTAGCATCAGCTGACACAATTTCTCTCGTGGAGGAGATTTCCTTGCAGGATATCACACACTCGCTCTCACTCATAAAGGGATCTAGCAGCCCCTCAGGGTAACTCACTGGGGGACTAAGAGCAATTCTTGCTATGCATAGGCCATATACTCCACTGTTCACACCTACCCAAGTATGCACTGTAGGAGTAGTAGGTTCATTAGTCACTGCAGCTACATCTCCCCCCTCTTCTTCACATCTGCCATTCCTGTAGTGGAGGTCCACAGCAACACCCAAGGTCCCATCTTGTTTTACCTTCTGTAACAGGGCAGGATGTACTCTGACCCCTACACCAGCCATGCCATTCACTCCTCCTTGCATATGCAATGCTGGTTCTAGCACAGAAGGGTATACCCACTTAGTCTGCCCTTCTGCCCAGCCCTGCTGCTCTCTCACATTCCCACACACTGCATCAGGCATCCCATTGTCACAATCAATGGCAGTATACCCCCTTTCACTGGCACAATACAGTACTGGTACAGGTTCAGGTAAATCATCATTAACCCTAGGCTCTCCCTCCCAGCGCCCAGGTTCAATAGCAGCAACATTGTTACAAACATTTTCAATACATCCCTCCCTAGGCTCTCCCTCCCAGCTCCCAGGTTCAATAGAAGTAACATTGTCACAAACATTTTCATTACATCCCTCTTCATCAGAACAAGACATTACTGGTGTACACACAGGCAGAGCTGCATTAACCCTCAGCCCCCCCTCCCAGCAATCATGTTCAAGGGAATCATCCTTTATCCTTTGGTGGGATACCTCCAGCTCTGGTGCAGCTAGTGATGTGTCCATCTACAGCCTCCCCTCTGGGTCCCCAAAGTTTCACACAGTACCTCAGTTGGTGCAGGGCCCTCTACTGGCCCTTCCAGGTTGCAGGTGTTGTCTTTTGGGGCGTACTGACAAAGCATCCGGCACAAATCATCGCCCAGCAAAACATCAACAGGGATATCCGCAGAAATCCCCACCTCCCGCAAACCTTTTCCCACACCCCAATCAAGGTACACTCGTGCCACAGGCACTGCGGGGCAAACTCCCCCAATTCCTTGAATGGACACAGTCCTCCCTGGTATAATGTTCTCTGGCTTTACCATTCCAGGATGCACCAAGGTAACCGAAGCTCCACTATCCCTAAGTCCTGTTGCCACCTGGTCACCCACAGATACCCTCTGTAGGTTATCTCTCCGCTTCTGCCTTGGGAATCCACCCACAAACAAAACAGATGCTGGTGCCCCAGCCACATTCCCACCCTCAGGCTTCTTCTTTTCTGGGCAGGTGAAACTCAGATGCCCCATCTGGTTACAAGTGAAACACCCGCGGGTATCCCCCTGTCCCGGTGTGGCCATTGCCCCTCTGGCTGTAGGGTGTAGATGAGATGGCTTCTCTGCTCGCTTGGTTGCTCTTTTCCACTTAGGAGACACAGCTTGTTTCAGGTGCTCTGTTGTTGGCGTAATCATTAGCCAGATCTGCAGCCTCTGCCACTGTTTTGGGCTTTCTGTCCAGAATCCATACTCTGGCATCAGGACTTTGCATTTGCATGAACTGCTCCAGGATCATCAAATCCTCCAAAGCCTCATGAGTGAGGACTTTTAGGCCCCCAGTCCATTGCTTAAAAGCAGACCTTAGCTGTGCAACATATTCTGTGCAGCTGTCATCTGCATTTTGGTGAAGACTCCGAAATTTTTTCCTGTAGAATTCCGGAGTGAGGTTAAAACTTTTTAATAAGGCTGTTTTTATGGCCTCATAGTCCTGGTCATCCTCCCCTGGAAGGGAAGCAAATACATCCAGTGCTTTACCCTTCAGGCGAGGAGCTAAATAGCGAACCCATTGCTCTGGGGGCAGCTGATACTGCTTGCATACCTTCTCAAAGCCCCTCAGAAAAACATCCAAGTCCGTGTCTCTTTCCAACATTGGAAAATACTCCAGACGGGGCCTCTCTGTTGCGGTTTCCCCGCGTTCACTGGTTTGGGGAGACAGGCTGGTTCTATTCCTCTGCATATTTAGCTCATGTCTCCGTTGAGCATCCTTTTCCTCCCTCTCTCTTTCTCTCTCTCTTTCTGCAGCCTCTCTTTCTTCTTTTCTTGCTCTCGCTGCAGCCTCCCTCTCTTCTTTTCTTTCTCTCTCAGCTGCTTCTTGAAACTTGAGGATCAATTCCATTCTCAGTTTAGGATCAGCATCCCCCAAGTACCTGAGTGCTGTTTGTAGCTCAGACTCCTTTTCACTCACAGGGGTAACAGCAGCAGATATCATCTCCTGGGTTACCAGTTCCACAGTAACCCTTTCTGTGCCTGTTTCCTGCTCTGCTGGAAGGCCATCTGCATGCTGCAGTTCCTGGACCAACTGATCCTTTGTTTTGCCAAAAGTTGCAATGGACCTCTCCTGACAAATTAGCTCCAGGGATTCTTTCGGCATCTTTCTATATCCTTCCATAATGAGAGTAGCAACGAACAAACAAGAGGAAGGGAAAAAGAAACTGCTTCTTTGCACTGTAATGTGTATATATATATATAATTAGGCACTGAGTTCTGTCTTTGGGAAATTGCACAAAAACTGTACTATCCAAATAGCACTAAAAAAATTTGATAATAGGAGTAAATAAGAAAGTTGCTTAAAATTGCATGCTCTATCTGAATCATGAAAAGAAGAAAAATGTGTTTCATATCCCTTTAAGGTTGGGTAGAGCACCTAGCAGTGAATAACTGTGGTAGTGCACCAGGGTATGGCTGGCATAAGCTTGGGGAGGAGTCTGGTCCACAGTTTACAGGCAGCCTCTGCTTGCTTTTACTGACCGGCAGGATGATTGGGGCCATCCCCAGTGTCTGCAAAGTTGGACAGGATAGCTCTGGTGATCTTCCTAGTGGTGCCTGTCTGCTGCTGCTATACAGGGACTATCTGTGATAGGTACAGTGTGTGCAGAGATAGGATAGTTATATGATTACAGTATATGTTATAGTGGTGTTTTATAAATTGCATACCCACAGTTCAAAATACTGAGTTCCTGGCTAATAAATGTATAATTTGATATATATATATATATATATATATATATATATATATATATATATATATATATATATATATATATATATATATATATATATATATATATATATGTAAATTTGTTATCTGGCTTGTAAAGTTGTGCATGTAGCTACTCAATATTCTGACTGCATCCTAAGGGCTCGATTCATTTATCAAGCCCTTTGCAGGTTCGCACAAGAGAACTTTCAGTCAGGATTTAATGACGCAGTGGTCATCAGACCATACCCTGTTCTCCACCTATTAGGGATAGAATTTCAATCTCCTGGTCTTGTTTGACTGTGGAGATTGATAGCTCCTGCTGTGCGTGGTCAGGGGGCGGGGTTGCACGCAAGCTCAAAGGAGTGCTTGCGTGCAATGTTACGCACACATACCCTGGTGCACTACCACATTTATTCACTGCTAGGTGCTCTACCCAACTTTAAAGGAATATGAAACACATTTTTCTTCTTTTCATGATTCAGATAGAGCATGCAATTTTAAGCAACTTTCTAATTTACTCCTATTATCAAAATTTTCTTTGTTCTCTTTATTTTAAAACGAGAAATGTAAGATTAGGAGCCAGCCCATTTTTGGTTTAGCACCTGGGTAGTGCTGGATGATTGGTGGGTAAATGCTGAACAATATATGGGCAGGCTCCTAAGCTTACACAAACAATCAAAATTTCCAACCACCGTGTATCTTTTTAAAAGACCTTAATTTTCTTAGGCAGGGTCCATAAGTATAACAAACAATATCAACAGTGTTTCAAACCTGCAATATGTTCTTAGTCATGATGACTTGGTGGCTGGAAAATTGTATTGTTTGCAATTCAGTGGAGACCTGGCTATTCTCTTTCCTTGCCCCGTCTGGAGAGTGTGCTGTCTTCCCCTGTTGATAAAGATCCTAAGCTTACACACACAGCCCCAGGCTCTCTCCCACTCTTACACACACAGCCCCAGGCTCTTCCCACTCTTACACACACAGCCCCAGGTTCTCTCACTCTTACACACACAGCCCTAGTCACTCTCTCACTCTTACACACACAGCCCCAGGCACTCTCTGAATCTTACACACACAGCCCCAGGTTCTCTCACTCTTACACACACAGCCCCAGGCACTCTCTCACTCTTACACACACAGCCCCAGGCTCTCTCTGACTCTTACACACACAGCCCCAGGCTCTCTCTGACTCTTACACACACAGCTCCAGGCTATCTCTGACTCTTACACACACAGCCCCAGGTTCTCTCACTCTTACACACACAGCCCTAGTCACTCTCTCACTCTTACACGCACAGCCCCAGGCACTCTCTGACTCTTACACACACAGCCCCAGGTTCTCTCACTCTTACACACACAGCCCCAGGCACTCTCTCACTCTTACACACACAGCCCCAGGCTCTCTCTGACTCTTACACACACAGCCCCAGGCTCTCTCTGACTCTTACACACACAGCTCCAGGCTCTCTCTGACTCTTACACGCACAGCCCCAGGTTCTCTCACTCTTACACGCACAGCCCCAGGTTCTCTCACTCTTACACACACAGCCACAAGTTCTCTCACTCTTACACACACAGCCCCAGGCTCTCTCACTCTTACACACACAGCCCCAGGCTCTCTCACTCTTACACACACAGCCCCAGGCTCTCTCTCACTCTTACACACACAGCCCAGGGGCACTCTCTCACTCTTACTCACATAGCCCCAGGCTCTCTCTCACTCTTACACACACAGCCCCAGGCTCTCTCACTCTTACACACACAGCCCCAGGCTTTCTCTCACTCTTACACACACAGCCCCAGGCTCTCTCACTCTTACACACACAGCCCCAGGCTTTCTCTCACTCTTACACACACAGCCCCAGGCTCTCTCTCACTCTTACACACACAGCCCAAGGCTCTCTCTCACTCTTACACACACAGCCCCAGGCTCTCTCTCACTCTTACACACACAGCTCCAGGCTCTCTCTGACTCTTACACACACAGCCCCAGGTTCTCTCACTCTTACACACACAGCCCTAGTCACTCTCTCACTGTTACTCACACAGCCCCAGGCACTCTCTGACTCTTACACACACAGCCCCAGGTTCTCTCACTCTTACACACACAGCCCTAGTCACTCTCTCACTCTTACACACACAGCCCCAGGCACTCTCTGACTCTTACACACACAGCCCCAGGTTCTCTCACTCTTACACACACAGCCCCAGGCACTCTCTCACTCTTACACACACAGCCCCAGGCTCTCTCTGACTCTTACACACACAGCCCCAGGCTCTCTCTGACTCTTACACACACAGCTCCAGGCTCTCTCTGACTCTTACACGCACAGCCCCAGGTTCTCTCACTCTTACACGCACAGCCCCAGGTTCTCTCACTCTTACACACACAGCCTCAAGTTCTCTCACTCTTACACACACAGCCCCAGGCTCTCTCACTCTTACACACACAGCCCCAGGCTCTCTCACTCTTACACACACAGCCCCAGACTCTCTCTCACTCTTACACACACAGCCCAGGGGCACTCTCTCACTCTTACTCACATAGCCCCAGGCTCTCTCTCACTCTTACACACACAGCCCCAGGCTCTCTCACTCTTACACACACAGCCCCAGGCTTTCTCTCACTCTTACACACACAGCCCCAGGCTCTCTCACTCTTACACACACAGCCCCAGGCTTTCTCTCACTCTTACACACACAGCCCCAGGCTCTCTCTCACTCTTACACACACAGCCCCAGGCTCTCTCTGACTCTTACACACACAGCTCCAGGCTCTCTCTGACTCTTACACACACAGCCCCAGGTTCTCTCACTCTTACACACACAGCCCCAGGCACTCTCTCACTCTTACACACACAGCCTCAGGTTCTCTCACTCTTACACATACAGCCCCATGCTCTCTCTCACTCTTACACACACAGCCCCAGGCTCTCTCACTCTTACACACACAGCCCCAGGCTCTCTCACTCTTACACACACAGCCCCAGGCTCTCTCTCACTCTTACACACACAGCCCCAGACACTCTCTCACTCTTACTCACATAGCCCCAGGCTCTCTCTCACTCTTACACACACAGCTCCAGTCTCTCACTCTTACACACACAGCCCCAGTCTCTCACTCTTACACACACAGCCCCAGGCTCTCTCACTCTTACACACACAGCCCCAGGCTCTCTCTCACTCTTACACACACAGCCCCAGGCTCTCTCTCACTCTTACACACACAGCCCCAGGCTCTCTCTCACTCTTACACACACAGCCCCAGGCTCACTCTCACTCTTACACACACAGCTCCAGGCTCTCTCTCACTCTTACACACACAGCCCCAGGCTCTATCTCACTCTTACACACACAGCCCCAGGCACTCTCTCACTCTTACACACACAGCCCCAGGCACTCTCTCACTCTTACACACACAGCCCGAGTCTCTCTCTCACTCTTACACACACAGCCCCAGGCTCTCTCTCACTCTTACACACACATCCCCAGGCTCTCTCTCACTCTTAAACACACAGCCCCAGGCTCCCTCTCACTCTTACACACACAGCTCCAGGCTCTCTCTCACTCTTACACACACAGCCCCAGGCTCTCTCTCACTCTTACACACACATTCCCAGGCTCTCTCTCACTCTTAAACACACAGCCCCAGGCTCACTCTCACTCTTACACACACAGCTCCAGGCTCTCTCTCACTCTTACACACACAGCCCCAGGCTCTATCTCACTCTTACACACACAGCCCCAGGCACTCTCTCACTCTTACACACACAGCCCCAGGCACTCTCTGACTCTTACACACACAGCCCCAGGTTCTCTCACTCTTACACACACAGCCCCAGGCACTCTCTCACTCTTACACACACAGCCCCAGGCTCTCTCTGACTCTTACACACACAGCCCCAGGCTCTCTCTGACTCTTACACGCACAGCCCCAGGTTCTCTCACTCTTACACGCACAGCCCCAGGTTCTCTCACTCTTACACACACAGCCTCAAGTTCTCTCACTCTTACACACACAGCCCCAGGCTCTCTCACTCTTACACACACAGCCCCAGGCTCTCTCACTCTTACACACACAGCCCCAGGCTCTCTCTCACTCTTACACACACAGCCCAGGGGCACTCTCTCACTCTTACTCACATAGCCCCAGGCTCTCTCTCACTCTTACACACACAGCCCCAGGCTCTCTCACTCTTACACACACAGCACCAGGCTTTCTCTCACTCTTACACACACAGCCCCAGGCTCTCTCACTCTTACACACACAGCCCCAGGCTTTCTCTCACTCTTACACACACAGCCCCTGGCTCTCTCTCACTCTTACACACACAGCCCGAGGCTCTCTCTCACTCTTACACACACAGCCCCAGGCTCTCTCTCACTCTTACACACACAGCCCCAGGCTCTCTCTGACTCTTACACACACAGCTCCAGGCTCTCTCTGACTCTTACACACACAGCCCCAGGTTCTCTCACTCTTACACACACAGCCCCAGGCTCTCTCTCACTCTTACACACACAGCCCCAGGCACTCTCTCACTCTTACTCACATAGCCCCAGGCTCTCTCTCACTCTTACACACACAGCTCCAGTCTCTCACTCTTACACACACAGCCCCAGTCTCTCACTCTTACACACACAGCCCCAGGCTCTCTCACTCTTACACACACAGCCCCAGGCTCTCTCTCACTCTTACACACACAGCCCCAGGCTCTCTCTCACTCTTACACACACAGCCCCAGGCTCTCTCTCACTCTTACACATACAGCCCCAGGCTCACTCTCACTCTTACACACACAGCTCCAGGCTCTCTCTCACTCTTACACACACAGCCCCAGGCTCTATCTCACTCTTACACACACAGCCCCAGGCACTCTCTCACTCTTACACACACAGCCACAGGCACTCTCTCACTCTTACACACACAGCCCGAGTCTCTCTCTCACTCTTACACACACAGCCCCAGGCTCTCTCTCACTCTTACACACAAATCCCCAGGCTCTCTCTCACTCTTAAACACACAGCCCCAGGCTCTCTCTCACTCTTACACACACAGCTCCAGGCTCTCTCTCACTCTTACACACACAGCCCCAGGCTCTCTCTCACTCTTACACACACATTCCCAGGCTCTCTCTCACTCTTAAACACACAGCCCCAGGCTCACTCTCACTCTTACACACACAGCTCCAGGCTCTCTCTCACTCTTACACACACAGCCCCAGGCTCTATCTCACTCTTACACACACAGCCCCAGGCACTCTCTCACTCTTACACACACAGCCCCAGGCACTCTCTGACTCTTACACACACAGCCCCAGGTTCTCTCACTCTTACACACACAGCCCCAGGAACTCTCTCACTCTTACACACACAGCCCCAGGCTCTCTCTGACTCTTACACACACAGCCCCAGGCTCTCTCTGACTCTTACACGCACAGCCCCAGGTTCTCTCACTCTTACACGCACAGCCCCAGGTTCTCTCACTCTTACACACACAGCCTCAAGTTCTCTCACTCTTACACACACAGCCCCAGGCTCTCTCACTCTTACACACACAGCCCCAGGCTCTCTCACTCTTACACACACAGCCCCAGGCTCTCTCTCACTCTTACACACACAGCCCAGGGGCACTCTCTCACTCTTACTCACATAGCCCCAGGCTCTCTCTCACTCTTACACAAACAGCCCCAGGCTCTCTCACTCTTACACACACAGCACCAGGCTTTCTCTCACTCTTACACACACAGCCCCAGGCTCTCTCACTCTTACACACACAGCCCCAGGCTTTCTCTCACTCTTACACACACAGCCCCAGGCTCTCTCTCACTCTTACACACACAGCCCGAGGCTCTCTCTCACTCTTACACACACAGCCCCAGGCTCTCTCTCACTCTTACACACAGCCCCAGGCTCTCTCTGACTCTTACACACACAGCTCCAGGCTCTCTCTGACTCTTACACACACAGCCCCAGGTTCTCTCACTCTTACACACACAGCCCCAGGCACCCTCTCACTCTTACACACACAGCCTCAGGTTCTCTCACTCTTACACATACAGCCCCATGCTCTCTCTCACTCTTACACACACAGCCCCAGGCTCTCTCACTCTTACACACACAGCCCCAGGCTCTCTCACTCTTACACACACAGCCCCAGGCTCTCTCTCACTCTTACACACACAGCCCCAGGCACTCTCTCACTCTTACTCACATAGCCCCAGGCTCTCTCTCACTCTTACACACACAGCTCCAGTCTCTCACTCTTACACACACAGCCCCAGGCTCTCTCACTCTTACACACACAGCCCCAGGCTCTCTCTCACTCTTACACACACAGCCCCAGGCTCTCTCTCACTCTTACACACACAGCCCCAGGCTCTCTCTCACTCTTACACACACAGCCCCAGGCTCACTCTCACTCTTACACACACAGCTCCAGGCTCTCTCTCACTCTTACACACACAGCCCCAGGCTCTATCTCACTCTTACACACACAGCCCCAGGCACTCTCTCACTCTTACACACACAGCCCCAGGCACTCTCTCACTCTTACACACACAGCCCGAGTCTCTCTCTCACTCTTACACACACAGCCCCAGGCTCTCTCTCACTCTTACACACACATCCCCAGGCTCTCTCTCACTCTTAAACACACAGCCCCAGGCTCTCTCTCACTCTTACACACACAGCTCCAGGCTCTCTCTCACTCTTACACACACAGCCCCAGGCTCTCTCTCACTCTTACACACACATTCCCAGGCTCTCTCTCACTCTTAAACACACAGCCCCAGGCTCACTCTTACACACACAGCTCCAGGCTCTCTCTCACTCTTACACACAAAGCCCCAGGCTCTATCTCACTCTTACACACACAGCCCCAGGCACTCTCTCACTCTTACACACACAGCCCCAGGCACTCTCTCACTCTTACACACACAGCCCGAGTCTCTCTCTCTCACTCTTACACACACAGCCCCAGGCTCTCTCTCACTCTTACACACACATCCCCAGGCTCTCTCTCACTCTTAAACACACAGCCCCAGGCTCTCTCTCACTCTTACACACACAGCCCCAGGCTCTCTCTCACTCTTACACACACATCCCCAGGCTCTCTCTCACTCTTAAACACACAGCCCCAGGCTCTCTCTCACTCTTACACACACAGCCCCAGGTTCTCTCACTCTTACACACACAGCCCCAGGCTCTCTCTCACTCTTACACACACAGCCCCAGGCTCTCTCTCACTCTTACACACACAGTCCCAGGCTCTCTCTCACTCTTACACACACAGCCCCAGGCTCTCTCTCACTCTTACACACACAGCCCCAGGCTCTCTCTCACTCTTACACACACAGCCCCAGGCTCTCTCTCACTCTTACACACACAGCCCCAGGCTCTCTCTCACTCTTGCACACACAGCCCCATGCTCTCTCCCACTTATAAACATGCTAATGCTCTTCCAGCCCTACTATTGCACACCCAAATTGCACTTTCCCACTCCTATACATATCCTATACACATCCCTTCAGGCACCATCCTACTCTTATGAACACACCCGAGGAACTCTTCCATCGTTATGTTCACACATCCAGACTCCTACTGCCTAATTGTATTTAACCAAGAGAATCAGGAAATTAAATATATATAGATTTCATGTAACAATATAACTGTCCCAAGTGTCCTACGTGTATTGTTGTCAAATAAATATATTAATATCATATAATAATCATTATTGTGCAAATTTTCACATAAAAGTGTTTCAATAGCTGATAAAGTCAAACACAGTTCTGTTATAAACCCCTGTATATATGAGATGTCTTTGCTTTTGGCCAAGAACAGCAGTAATGTATGTGCTATTTTACAGACCTGGTCAGATAGACATGTAGGATCGCCACCAAATTTCTGTATTGTACATTACTTTCCCTTTTTTTCTTTATGAATTAAAAAATAAATGCTGAATATACAGACAACCCTGTTTTTTGTTTTCTTTGTTTTTTACACCTCCCAGTAGAATAGTACTCTGTAATACAACACAACTTTCATTCTCCTGAAAAGACAGGTGCAATCACTGATCAGCACATCCTTCCATTCACTTAACCCTATATAATACATACCCTCTCTCCCTACAAGTAGCTATATATCACACCTCAATATTATATACTTTTTTATTTATTTTTTACTATTTGTGTTTTTGTTTTCATCTACACACCTTATACCACTAACATGAATCCAAATATGACCATACTGTTATTCGTAATAACCCTTTTCTCACTTCAATTTTGTTCACATCACTACCGCCATAAGCACACACCTCAAACTGGAAAACAAATGATCATACACCATGGACTGCACTGTTGCCATAACTTATCTGCTGAGTGCTGGTGGAGAGTTATAAAAAACAGTCCCCCTACCCCCACCTCACAAAATTATAAAGTATCCCATTCACTTTATGGCCAATCAAAAATTATGTCCAAATTCCTATTCCTTATGTTACTTGCTCTTGCAAATGATGTAGAGTCTAACCCTGATCCCCCAACGAATTCTACTCCTAGCCTTCCAGCTAAAAAAAGGCCTCTCTTTTGTGCACTGTAATATCCGCAGCTTACTACCAAAAATCGATGCACTGCAAGCATGGTGTTCACATTACAAGCCCAAAATCATTGTGATCTCTGAATCGTGGCTAACTGCAAAAATACCTGACTTTGCCATTGCTATACATGGGTATTCATGCCATAGAAATGACAGAGCAAAAAAGAGGAGGCGGCATTGTAATTTATGCTGACAATTCCATAAAGTTCACCCCTTACAAAAATTGAGCACTCCTGCCACCTTTGATTTCCTTTCTGGCACAATTGAGATCCCTTGCAGTAAATCAATCATTGTTGGAGGAATCTACCGTCCACCTAGCTCCCCTGTGCATTCCCTTTCTGACATAGCAAATCTCCTTAGTGAAACCATAGCTCAAACCCCAAAAAGTGAAATTTTGGTCTTTGGAGATTTTAATATTGATTGGCTGAATCCTAAAAACAATAGTTATTGCTCACCGTTTAAGACTTTGCAGCTAACGTAATTAATCTCCTCCCCAACTCGCATAAATATTAAAAGCCATAACCACACCCTCCTCGATTGGATTCTCTCCACTTCCCCTGACCGAATCCAGGAGGCAAGTGTTCTCCCTAACAGTTTCAATGACCACTGCTTAGTATACTGCATGCGCAAAATAAGGGCTACTAAATCCTCTCCCAAGGTTAAAATCATAAAGTCCTTCAAAAAATGTAATCTTCAATGATTTCTAAATGACAAGAACCTCCCCTGGCACAGATTAAACCTAATTCCAGATTTAGACTCTGCAGTTGAATTCCTTCAGTCCGAACTCCTACAAGTTTGGAATTTGCATACCCCGCTGCGCAAGGTGAGAGTAAAAGGAGCGCATATGAATTGGATCACAGCTGACCTCATTCTAATATACCAGTTTCAGGATTCATTGTGGTCAAAGTTCAAGCCTACTGGCTCTATGAACGATCACTGTGAATTATAGAAAATGGTGAAATATATGCACTAAACAAACAAAATTGGTCAAGGCCCAATATTTCTGTGAAAATCTGAAAAATAACATATCAAACCCTAGAAAGTTTTGGGAAGTCATAAATAACTTACACACTCCCCCAATCCACTCCCAACAATCCACTGTCAAAGTGGATAACCAAACCCTGCAACTTCCCTTAGAAGTAGCAAATGCCTTTAATAATTTTTTTGTCAGATGCTCCAGCACCCTGATTGACAATCTAAAAAATGACATACATCCTGAAACTACAAATGTGGATTAGGCCCCACTAAATCTACAAAGACCCAATATAGAAAAGTTAAATTTTAGACCTGTACCCATCAATGTCGTTAAGAAACACCTTAATAATCTAAAAATGAAAAACCAGTCTGGACCTGATCAAACCCCAGCAATGCTGTTGAAGCTCAGTGCGCCGGCAATTGCTAAACCTGCCACAACCCTAATTAACGAATCCTTGGTGTCTGTATACATACCCAAACTTTGGAAGACTGCAAGAGTAGTGCCTATCCATAAAAGTGGTGAGTTAACCATGGTTACTAACTATCGCCCAATATCATTGCTCCCAGTATTGTCAAAAATCTTAGAAAAATGCGTCCATACGCAACTATGTGAGTATTACCAACAATCGAGCTATATGACCCCTGTTCAATCGGGTTTTCGCCCGAATCACTCCACTACAACTGCCTTCCTAAAAGTTTGCAACAACATCCAAACTGGCATGGAACAAGGAGACCTAACTGGAGCTATTTTTCTTGATTTTGTAAAGGCCTTTGACACAGTAGACCATGACATACTACTGCTCAAACTAAAAAACTCAGCTATTGGTGATCGTCAGCTAAACTTGTTTCGATTATATGTTTCAGATCGATCACAGTATGTCTCCATTTCTGACAGAGACTCCCTCCCTCTCCCAGGCACGTGTGGTGTTCCCCAAGGTTCCATTCTCGCCCCCCTACTATTCACATTATTTATAAATGATCTGCCAAATGTCTACAAATCCTCAACTGTACACATGTACGCAGATGAAACGGTAATCTATGCAAACAAATCCGATCTGCCGCAGCTTGAGGCAGTGCTCCAAGACCAGTTCACAGAGGTAGAAAAGTGGATTTCAAAAAACAAACTCTTCCTAAACACTGACAAAACTGTCACAATGATCTTTGGAACAGTACCTAAATTACACAAACTACAAAATTCCTATCTACGCATTAAAACAAAATCAAATGGCACACTGACCGCAGTCCACTCATTCAAATACTTGGGTATGTTGTTAGACCCCAATCTATCTTTTGGCCTCCACATAGAAAAACTTGCATCTAAACTCTATCCAAAACTAGGTGCCCTGTACAGAAACAAATCTTGCTTCAGCCTTACAGTAAAGGAAAAGATTGTACAGCAAATGCTGATGCCAATCATGGATTATGGAGATGTAGTATATGCAACTGCTTCGCAAGCTCACCTTAATAAACTTAATAAACTGTATAACTCGTTCTGCCGCTTTGTGCTACACTGTAACTACAGGACCCACCATTGTGACATGCTAAAAGAACTAAACTGGCTGTCGCTGGAATCCAGACGCACCCTCCATCTTTCCAGCCATGTGTTTAAGAGCTTTTCTGGGAAGCTCCCACCCTACCTGAGAAGGATGCTCTCTCCGGCTGTTCCCACATCCCATAACCTCTGATCCAGTACCAGCACATTATTTAGTCTGCCTCCATACAAAAAGAAAGCAGCTAGATCCTCCTTTTCCTAAAGAGCAGCACAATTATGGAACGACCTCCCGCACACTTTAAAACCTCCCCCAAGTCTAAAATCCTTTAAGAGATCCCTCTCTGCATATCTCAAAACAGAATGCACCTGTCATGGTTGATTATATATTTCCTACCTGTTCTATGTTAAATTTTGCATATATTATGTATTAATATTGTTTTTGCATTTTATTGTACCCTATTGTATCAATGCAATGTTTTGTGGACCCAGGACATACTTGAAAACGAGAGAAATCTCAATGTATCCTTCCTGGTAAAATATTTTATAAATAAATAAATAATAAATAAACACACCTACATGTTATTATTTTCAGATTCAATGACATATCCTTTGGATTTAACACACTATGGTCTATATTGTGTAGTCACACTACTATTAAAAACACTCTCACTGTGAAGTATCAAGTCTGATCTGATAGATCTTCTAAAAACAGAAGTGTCAGGTGTTTTATCAGCTGCATAGATTAGTCACAAATGTTTTTTTCTCATTTTGTGACGGAAAAAGCCAAGGTTCACAGACAACAAAAAGTGGAATCAAGTAGCCACAACATGATATGTAGTCACTGTATCTGTATATCGGCTATAGAATGTTTAGTTTTGGGTAGGGGACAAGATAAATCACATTAGAGGATAAAATGGTGGTCAGATATGTATCAAAAACAACATCAATATATAAATGTATACAAACATTACAAGATTTATGTCGTTTCCATGCATTCCATTTATTTGTATAAGTCTACAAATAATAGATCACAAAAACAGCACTACAGGATGACAGTCACGTAGCAAGTTCATTGGTATTTTTGGAGGAAGTGTGTTGAATAACAAGGGCGACATGCAATGGGAAGGTAAAGTTAAACTCCCCAATCAAATAAGATATTGTATTATTATATCAATTCTCTGGGTGGGAGTTTCATTTTGAAACTTTATACTCTAGAACAGTGTTTCTCAACCATGTCCTTAAAGGGACATGAAAGCCAAAATTGTTCTTTCCTGATTCAGATAGAGAATACAATTTTAAACAAAATTCTAATTTACTTCTATTATCTAATTTGCTTTATTCTTTAGATATTCTTTGTTGAAGAAATAGCTATGTGAATTAACCAAGGTGAGGGGAGCTTATGGTGTGGGTTAAGAAAGTTGTGTCAGAGTGTTTTTCACTATGTGTATTATCACAGTAGAAATGAAAATAAAAGTAATAAAGCTTATATATAGATAGTATTTATTTAAAACACTTAAAACAAGTTAGAATTGTAAGTATAGAGCTCTAATACTTTAAAACATTAAAAACAATATACAATTGATATAAGGACAACATTGGAGAATTATGAACAGTCTTTTTGATTTGTTTTCAATTTGTTCATATAGTCTGATCAATTAATTTGATTGAATTCGTTTTTTGTTTAGAAAGTTTTTTATATGAATGTTTTACTTTTACTCACGTTTTTGTCTTGGATAGAAAACTTTAAAAATGGCCTTGATATATGTCCAGGATAGGCCGTTGAGGAGACAAAAGTAAATAGATGACAGTCTTATGTTTAAGACGCTCTTTATCTTAAAAGGTCAAAAATTGCAACTTATGAAAAGAAAAATTGTAACGTTGTTTCAAATTTTTGCAAGTCTTTTAAGAGGAGAGACAATTGGTGTTTCTATATTGGATATATCTGGAGAAATCGATGTGCTTAAGGTTTCTTTGCCAATTTCACTTGTAGATGTGGTGTTTGATATTTGATAAAAGGAAGGACTCGTTGGTCTCCGAGACTTTTTACCCTGTTTTTGGTAGATTTGATGTATAGGGTTTGCAGGAGTCTCTAGGAGGCTTGTAGTGTTTGTTGGTATTTGGGTCTTTGGTTAAAATCGTGATCGTTGGTCTCTGAGACTGTTTACCCTATTAATATGGTGAATTTGATGTTCAGGGTTTGCTGGAGTCTCTAAGAGGCTTGTGGTATTTCTGGATGATATTATCTTGGATCCTGATATCAGTTTCAGATACAGGTAAATTTACTTTGAGGTTCTGAGGACCGGGGCAATTTTATCTGTCCGTAGAGGTTCTTTGTAGTGAATTGCTTCTTTTTTGCGTTTGTCAGCGTTCAAACGTTAGTTATGGTGAATCCGCTTATAAGTTCAACATCCCACAGTGTGGGCATATAGCATCAAAAGAGGGTGCACACTCAGGAGGGCAAATCTACGCGTTTCGGCGGGTGCCTTTATCAAGATGCCTCTGAGAGTGTTCGCGGTCATTTTTAAAGGTGTAGGTGAGTAGTGATTGGTCAATTTGTGACCAATCCTAGCTCCAATTTTTAGAGCATTTTTTTCACATTTATTAGCGTGTATTACAAGATAGACAAGTTGTTAGTGATAAGTGTTAAACAGTTTGAAATATTTGGAATGTGATCTAATGCTTTATCTGGTGAAATTTGTGAGTGTGCCCTCTTACTAAATTGTTGTTTGATAAAACAAAATAATGGGATATATGTAATCAGGTAATGTGATCACTTGGGAAAAAAGGTTGAGATATAGTGCTAATCTTAGCTCTGTTTTAGATGCTTGTAGTTTGGAGTCTCAGGTATTTTTGTTCTTTATGGAACTTTTGTTGAAGTCCATTTTAATATAATATTATGACAATATTTTTTCAAATGTAATATATTTTAAAGTATACTAGTTAACTAATTATCGCAGTATATAAATAGACACTTAAATTTGATAATTTAGATTATAAAATTCAGATTATAAAATTCAGATCGAACTCCATATTTAACCCATGTGGGTGTAGAGTTTTAAAGGAGTAGATGTACTCCGCTTCTTTTCTAAGTAGGAGGTTTTCTAAATTACCACCTCTAGGATTGAGGAAAACTTTTTTAACTCCCCAAAATTTCATGTCTTGGGTGTTGCCATTGTGATGTTCAGTAAAATGTTTGTATAAGTTAGTGTTGGTTGATTTATGTTCTATATGATGAAGGTGCTCTCTTATGCGGTCTCTGAGCATACGGCTAGTTTGACCAAAGTATTGTAAACCACATAAACATTGTATGCAGTATATAACATTCCTATCAGAACAGCGTATAATTTCTTTGATATTGATGTATTGATTATTATTAGTAGATTCTATGGTTTTTATCTTGCTACTATGTTTGCAAGATTTGCAGGATATGCAAGGGAAATAACCTTCAACTTTTTCATTATTAAGATCAATTGTGTTGTTGTTATGGGAAACCTTTTTCTTGAATTCACTTGGTGATATTATGTTTTTAAGATTTTTTGCTTTCTTAAAAATGATGTCTGGGTGGTTTTTTAGTTTATGTCCTAATACTTGGTCTTGTTTTATATAATGCCAGTGTTTGTTTAGGATCTTTTTTATTTCAAAATGTTGTGAATTGTACTGTGTTATGAACGGTATAAACAATGGATCATTTATTTTTGGGTTAATTTCTGGCTTTTGTTTGGGTGCAAGTATTGAGTTTCTATCCATTTCTTTTACCTCTAGTTGTGTTCTATCTAGTGATTGGATATTATATCTTTTTTCAATGAATCTTTGTTTTAAAATTTCTGATTGAGTAGAGTATTGGTTTATGTCTGAACAGTTTTTCCTAATACGAGTGAATTGATTTTTGGGAATATTTGTTTTCCATTTATTTAGATGGCAGCTTTTATTGTGTATGTAGTTATTGGCATCAGTTTTTTTAAAATAGGTTTTAGTTGTGATTAGTTTGTTTTTAATTTCTATTTCTATGTCTAGATAGTTGATAGAATTTGTGCTGAATTCGTGAGTGAAGTTGAGACCTAGTGTGTTGTTATTTAGATCTTCTAGGAATAATTCTAGTAGTTCTGGTTCGCCTTTCCAAATTATGAACAGGTCATCTATGTAGCGATAATATAGCATAAGGTTCGCCCCCCATGGGCTAGAGTTTATGTATTTATGTTCAAAATAGCCCATGAATAAATTAGCATAACTGGGGGCGAACCTTGTGCCCATAGCTGTCCCTTTATGTTGTAGAAAAATCTCTTCATTAAATAAAAAGGAGTTGTTATATAGTATGAAATGGATACAAGTGATTATAAATTTATTTTGTTCTTTATTTAAATTTGTGTCCTTGTCTAGAAAGAATTTAATTGCTTTAAGTCCTTTTTGATGATCTATGTTAGTGTATAGAGAGTTAACGTCGCATGTTACTAGGAGGTAGTTTTCTTCCCAAGAAATATCATTTAGAATGTTGAGTAATTGGGTGGAATCTTTTAGGTAAGAGGGTAATTGGGATACATAAGTCTGTAAGAAGAAATCAACATATTGAGAGAGATTTGATGTGAGGGATCCTATACCGGATATGATGGGTCGTCCTGGTGGTTTTGTTAAGTTTTTATGGATTTTGGGAAGTATATAAAAAGTGGGGACAATAGGGTTTGTAATATTTAGAAAATCAAATTCATTTTTTGTGAGTATTCCTGAGTATAATGCTTTTGTGAGAATGTCTTGTAATTCTTTTGCTTGATTTTTTAAGGGATTTGTTCTCAATTTTTTATATGTTGTTCGATCATTTAAAAGTTTGTATGATTCCTCTAGATAGAAGGATGTGTCCATTAGGACAATTCCTCCGCCCTTGTCAGCTTGTTTGATAGTGATGTCTTTATTATTTTTCAAATCTTTTATTATTTTTAGTTCCCTTTGGGACATGTTCCATTTAATATATTTATTTTGGTCTAGTTTATCTATGTCCTGTTTGACCATTTTTTCGAAAAGTTTAATGTCTTCACTTTTTTCGTTTGTAGGATAGAATGTTGAGGGGGCTTTTAGATTTGTGTGTTTAAATTTTTGTTCGTTGTCTTTTAAGGTTTTGTTTTCCAGTGGGTTTTTAATAAAATATCTTTTTAAAGTTAGTTTGCGTATGTATTGATTTATGTTTATGAGGGTTTCAAATTTGTTTAGTTTGCACGAGGGTGCAAAAGACAGACCTTTATTTAGAATTGATTCTTGGAGCGGGTTTAGTTGGTGTTGACTTATATTGAATATTCCAGTATGTTTTATTTCTGTCTTTTTGGAATTTTGTCTAAGTTTTCTTCCCTTTCTTCTACCTCTAATTCTCTTTTGTTTCTTATGATTCTTTTTGGAAGGCTGTAGTGTGTATTGGTTTTTGAAGTTCCTTCCCCCAAAGGGGCCTGTTCTAAAAAAACTTTTTGTTGCTCTGAATTTTGAGGTGCAGGGGACCTAAGATTTTGTTCTAATGGTTGATACCTGTTTCTAGTCTGTATTCTCCAATCTGAGTTGGAGTCATAATTATTGAAATTTCTTGTGTGGTTAGTGTGATATGTGTTTTTGTTTCTGTATGTGTAACGAGCAGATTGGTCATAATTATCATAATTATGTCTATAATTATGTTGATTATCTGGTTTGTTATACCATTCGCGGTTATCCCATCTGTGTTCATAGTAATCCCTATGGTTTGAGTTATAATTTGAGTTATAATTGTTTCTGTTATAATTTAGATTATGTTGATATTCTCTGTGTGGTTGATTTCTCCTTGGGGTATAACCCCAATTTTCATGTCTATTTCTACTATCAAAAATTTCCTCTGTTCTCGGTTTGGTGTGATATTTGTCATCAGGGTAGTTAATATATTGTCTTTTTTTGATAGTTTTGCTGTTTATTTAATCTTTCTGTGTTTCCTGTGTCGGATGGAATATGGTCCCTATTTGTAGTTTGATTAGGGATAGTGAGTTTTTTCTGTTTTACATGGTTTGATTTCCCAAACAGATATGATCGATCTGAGGTTTTTGCAATAGGAGGGTCGACCATCTCTACTGTATGTTCATTTGTTAGGTCAATTTCTGTGGGGATTTCCGAATCTAAAGTTTCTGAATAATCTTCTAAATCTCTAATGTATTTAGATGATTTTGTGGCTAGAATATTTTCTTTAAAAGTAGAAATGTTATTAAAGATTTCTTTTTGTATGTTTAGAAACTCGGTATTATTTTCATAGATTTTTAAGCTGTTTTTTTGTTGGTCTATTTCTTTTTTGGTCTCACTTAATGTAATGTTTCTAGATTTAATTATTATTTTCATGAGTGTTTGGGAAGCATTTTCAAGTGTCTCAAACCATTCGTTGGATAAATCATCGTTTAGATAGAATGTGCAATTTTTCTTTAATCTGAGTCCTCTTGGGACCATGTTATTTTCTATATATTTTTCTGTGTATTTAATTTCTATGGTGTTTTTTAGCTCTTTTATCAGGAGTTTTTCCAAGTTATCACATAGTTCCGTTAGATTTTTTGGTTTATTTGAATTAGGGTTAATGTCTTGGTTGTGGTGATCTATAGAGATACCTTGAAGTATTTCTTCTCTTTGTGCAAATATATTCATAGTAGTATTTATGTTAAGAATTTAAATGACAATATAGGGCGTGTTTAGTGTCTATAGCACCGGTATTAATAGGTGTGTGTTACCTCTTAAGGATAATGGTTTACTTATAAATAGTGTTATAAAGTGATAAAAAACACTTTAATGCGATAAATGGTGTGTCTCAAACTCAAAATGGAAGGATAGAAGTGATTTTGGAGGAACAAGTATAGAGTGAGTGCACCTAGTGTGTGTATATTTAGAGATAAATAATTTTTATCTAAAGAAATAGTTTTTGTAACCTCGCTCTGTACCCTACAATAATTGACAGTTGTTCCTTCAAACGACTGTCTAATAAATGAAACGTGAATTAACCAAGGTGAGGGGAGCTTATGGTGTGGGTTAAGAAAGTTGTGTCAGAGTGTTTTTCACTATGTGTATTATCACAGTAGAAATGAAAATAAAAGTAATAAAGCTTATATATAGATAGTATTTATTTAAAACACTTAAAACAAGTTAGAATTGTAAGTATAGAGCTCTAATACTTTAAAACATTAAAAACAATATACAATTGATAAGTGTTTTAAATAAATACTATCTATATATAAGCTTTATTACTTTTATTTTCATTTCTACTGTGATAATACACATAGTGAAAAACACTCTGACACAACTTTCTTAACCCACACCATAAGCTCCCCTCACCTTGGTTAATTCACGTTTCATTTATTAGACAGTCGTTTGAAGGAACAACTGTCAATTATTGTAGGGTACAGAGCGAGGTTACAAAAACTATTTCTTTAGATAAAAATTATTTATCTCTAAATATACACACACTAGGTGCACTCACTCTATACTTGTTCCTCCAAAATCACTTCTATCCTTCCATTTTGAGTTTGAGACACACCATTTATCGCATTAAAGTGTTTTTTATCACTTTATAACACTATTTATAAGTAAACCATTATCCTTAAGAGGTAACACACACCTATTAATACCGGTGCTATAGACACTAAACACGCCCTATATTGTCATTTAAATTCTTAACATAAATACTACTATGAATATATTTGCACAAAGAGAAGAAATACTTCAAGGTATCTCTATAGATCACCACAACCAAGACATTAACCCTAATTCAAATAAACCAAAAAATCTAACGGAACTATGTGATAACTTGGAAAAACTCCTGATAAAAGAGCTAAAAAACACCATAGAAATTAAATACACAGAAAAATATATAGAAAATAACATGGTCCCAAGAGGACTCAGATTAAAGAAAAATTGCACATTCTATCTAAACGATGATTTATCCAACGAATGGTTTGAGACACTTGAAAATGCTTCCCAAACACTCATGAAAATAATAATTAAATCTAGAAACATTACATTAAGTGAGACCAAAAAAGAAATAGACCAACAAAAAAACAGCTTAAAAATCTATGAAAATAATACCGAGTTTCTAAACATACAAAAAGAAATCTTTAATAACATTTCTACTTTTAAAGAAAATATTCTAGCCACAAAATCATCTAAATACATTAGAGATTTAGAAGATTATTCAGAAACTTTAGATTCGGAAATCCCCACAGAAATTGACCTAACAAATGAACATACAGTAGAGATGGTCAACCCTCCTATTGCAAAAACCTCAGATCGATCATATCTGTTTGGGAAATCAAACCATGTAAAACAGAAAAAACTCACTATCCCTAATCAAACTACAAATAGGGACCATATTCCATCCGACACAGGAAACACAGAAAGATTAAATAAACAGCAAAACTATCAAAAAAGACAATATATTAACTACCCTGATGACAAATATCACACCAAACCGAGAACAGAGGAAATTTTTGATAGTAGAAATAGACATGAAAATTGGGGTTATACCCCAAGGAGAAATCAACCACACAGAGAATATCAACATAATCTAAATTATAACAGAAACAATTATAACTCAAATTATAACTCAAACCATAGGGATTACTATGAACACAGATGGGATAACCGCGAATGGTATAACAAACCAGATAATCAACATAATTATAGACATAATTATGATAATTATGACCAATCTGCTCGTTACACATACAGAAACAAAAACACATATCACACTAACCACACAAGAAATTTCAATAATTATGACTCCAACTCAGATTGGAGAATACAGACTAGAAACAGGTATCAACCATTAGAACAAAATCTTAGGTCCCCTGCACCTCAAAATTCAGAGCAACAAAAAGTTTTTTTAGAACAGGCCCCTTTGGGGGAAGGAACTTCAAAAACCAATACACACTACAGCCTTCCAAAAAGAATCATAAGAAACAAAAGAGAATTAGAGGTAGAAGAAAGGGAAGAAAACTTAGACAAAATTCCAAAAAGACAGAAATAAAACATACTGGAATATTCAATATAAGTCAACACCAACTAAACCCGCTCCAAGAATCAATTCTAAATAAAGGTCTGTCTTTTGCACCCTCGTGCAAACTAAACAAATTTGAAACCCTCATAAACATAAATCAATACATACGCAAACTAACTTTAAAAAGATATTTTATTAAAAACCCACTGGAAAACAAAACCTTAAAAGACAACGAACAAAAATTTAAACACACAAATCTAAAAGCCCCCTCAACATTCTATCCTACAAACGAAAAAAGTGAAGACATTAAACTTTTCGAAAAAATGGTCAAACAGGACATAGATAAACTAGACCAAAATAAATATATTAAATGGAACATGTCCCAAAGGGAACTAAAAATAATAAAAGATTTGAAAAATAATAAAGACATCACTATCAAACAAGCTGACAAGGGCGGAGGAATTGTCCTAATGGACACATCCTTCTATCTAGAGGAATCATACAAACTTTTAAATGATCGAACAACATATAAAAAATTGAGAACAAATCCCTTAAAAAATCAAGCAAAAGAATTACAAGACATTCTCACAAAAGCATTATACTCAGGAATACTCACAAAAAATGAATTTGATTTTCTAAATATTACAAACCCTATTGTCCCCACTTTTTATATACTTCCCAAAATCCATAAAAACTTAACAAAACCACCAGGACGACCCATCATATCCGGTATAGGATCCCTCACATCAAATCTCTCTCAATATGTTGATTTCTTCTTACAGACTTATGTATCCCAATTACCCTCTTACCTAAAAGATTCCACCCAATTACTCAACATTCTAAATGATATTTCTTGGGAAGAAAACTACCTCCTAGTAACATGCGACGTTAACTCTCTATACACTAACATAGATCATCAAAAAGGACTTAAAGCAATTAAATTCTTTCTAGACAAGGACACAAATTTAAATAAAGAACAAAATAAATTTATAATCACTTGTATCCATTTCATACTATATAACAACTCCTTTTTATTTAATGAAGAGATTTTTCTACAACATAAAGGGACAGCTATGGGCACAAGGTTCGCCCCCAGTTATGCTAATTTATTCATGGGCTATTTTGAACATAAATACATAAACTCTAGCCCATGGGGGGCGAACCTTATGCTATATTATCGCTACATAGATGACCTGTTCATAATTTGGAAAGGCGAACCAGAACTACTAGAATTATTCCTAGAAGATCTAAATAACAACACACTAGGTCTCAACTTCACTCACGAATTCAGCACAAATTCTATCAACTATCTAGACATAGAAATAGAAATTAAAAACAAACTAATCACAACTAAAACCTATTTTAAAAAAACTGATGCCAATAACTACATACACAATAAAAGCTGCCATCTAAATAAATGGAAAACAAATATTCCCAAAAATCAATTCACTCGTATTAGGAAAAACTGTTCAGACATAAACCAATACTCTACTCAATCAGAAATTTTAAAACAAAGATTCATTGAAAAAAGATATAATATCCAATCACTAGATAGAACACAACTAGAGGTAAAAGAAATGGATAGAAACTCAATACTTGCACCCAAACAAAAGCCAGAAATTAACCCAAAAATAAATGATCCATTGTTTATACCGTTCATAACACAGTACAATTCACAACATTTTGAAATAAAAAAGATCCTAAACAAACACTGGCATTATATAAAACAAGACCAAGTATTAGGACATAAACTAAAAAACCACCCAGACATCATTTTTAAGAAAGCAAAAAATCTTAAAAACATAATATCACCAAGTGAATTCAAGAAAAAGGTTTCCCATAACAACAACACAATTGATCTTAATAATGAAAAAGTTGAAGGTTATTTCCCTTGCATATCCTGCAAATCTTGCAAACATAGTAGCAAGATAAAAACCATAGAATCTACTAATAATAATCAATACATCAATATCAAAGAAATTATACGCTGTTCTGATAGGAATGTTATATACTGCATACAATGTTTATGTGGTTTACAATACTTTGGTCAAACTAGCCGTATGCTCAGAGACCGCATAAGAGAGCACCTTCATCATATAGAACATAAATCAACCAACACTAACTTATACAAACATTTTACTGAACATCCCAATGGCAACACCCAAGACATGAAATTTTGGGGAGTTAAAAAAGTTTTCCTCAATCCTAGAGGTGGTAATTTAGAAAACCTCCTACTTAGAAAAGAAGCGGAGTACATCTACTCCTTTAAAACTCTACACCCACATGGGTTAAATATGGAGTTCGATCTGAATTTTATAATCTGAATTTTATAATCTAAATTATCAAATTTAAGTGTCTATTTATATACTGCGATAATTAGTTAACTAGTATACTTTAAAATATATTACATTTGAAAAAATATTGTCATAATATTATATTAAAATGGACTTCAACAAAAGTTCCATAAAGAACAAAAATACCTGAGACTCCAAACTACAAGCATCTAAAACAGAGCTAAGATTAGCACTATATCTCAACCTTTTTTCCCAAGTGATCACATTACCTGATTACATATATCCCATTATTTTGTTTTATCAAACAACAATTTAGTAAGAGGGCACACTCACAAATTTCACCAGATAAAGCATTAGATCACATTCCAAATATTTCAAACTGTTTAACACTTATCACTAACAACTTGTCTATCTTGTAATACACGCTAATAAATGTGAAAAAAATGCTCTAAAAATTGGAGCTAGGATTGGTCACAAATTGACCAATCACTACTCACCTACACCTTTAAAAATGACCGCGAACACTCTCAGAGGCATCTTGATAAAGGCACCCGCCGAAACGCGTAGATTTGCCCTCCTGAGTGTGCACCCTCTTTTGATGCTATATGCCCACACTGTGGGATGTTGAACTTATAAGCGGATTCACCATAACTAACGTTTGAACGCTGACAAACGCAAAAAAGAAGCAATTCACTACAAAGAACCTCTACGGACAGATAAAATTGCCCCGGTCCTCAGAACCTCAAAGTAAATTTACCTGTATCTGAAACTGATATCAGGATCCAAGATAATATCATCCAGAAATACCACAAGCCTCTTAGAGACTCCAGCAAACCCTGAACATCAAATTCACCATATTAATAGGGTAAACAGTCTCAGAGACCAACGATCACGATTTTAACCAAAGACCCAAATACCAACAAACACTACAAGCCTCCTAGAGACTCCTGCAAACCCTATACATCAAATCTACCAAAAACAGGGTAAAAAGTCTCGGAGACCAACGAGTCCTTCCTTTTATCAAATATCAAACACCACATCTACAAGTGAAATTGGCAAAGAAACCTTAAGCACATCGATTTCTCCAGATATATCCAATATAGAAACACCAATTGTCTCTCCTCTTAAAAGACTTGCAAAAATTTGAAACAACGTTACAATTTTTCTTTTCATAAGTTGCAATTTTTGACCTTTTAAGATAAAGAGCGTCTTAAACATAAGACTGTCATCTATTTACTTTTGTCTCCTCAACGGCCTATCCTGGACATATATCAAGGCCATTTTTAAAGTTTTCTATCCAAGACAAAAACGTGAGTAAAAGTAAAACATTCATATAAAAAACTTTCTAAACAAAAAACGAATTCAATCAAATTAATTGATCAGACTATATGAACAAATTGAAAACAAATCAAAAAGACTGTTCATAATTCTCCAATGTTGTCCTTATATCAATTGTATATTGTTTTTAATGTTTTAAAGTATTAGAGCTCTATACTTACAATTCTAACTTGTTTTAAGTGTTTTAAATAAATACTATCTATATATAAGCTTTATTACTTTTATTTTCATTTCTACTGTGATAATACACATAGTGAAAAACACTCTGACACAACTTTCTTAACCCACACCATAAGCTCCCCTCACCTTGGTTAATTCACGTTTCATTTATTAGACAGTCGTTTGAAGGAACAACTGTCAATTATTGTAGGGTACAGAGCGAGGTTACAAAAACTATTTCTTTAGATAAAAATTATTTATCTCTAAATATACACACACTAGGTGCACTCACTCTATACTTGTTCCTCCAAGAAATAGCTATGCACATGGGTGAGCCAATCACATGAGGCATCTATGTGCAGCCACCAATCAGCAGCTACTGAGCCTATTTAGATATATATAACAAAGGATATCAAGGGAATAAAGCAAATTAGATAATAGAAGTAAATTGGAAAGTTGTTTAAAATCACACGTTCTTTCTAAATCGTGAAAGAAAATGTTTGGGTTTAATGTCCCTTTAAGTACCCCCAACAGGCTAGGTTTTCATTATAGCTGAACTAGAACACAAGTGAAGTAATTGGCTGATGGGTGAGAGCATGTTAGTATCCATGGTTACTGATCAGCAGATTTCACCTGTGCTCTAGTTTCAGCTATAATGAAAACCTGGCCTGTTGGGAATACTTGAGGACCGCAGTTGAGAAAAACTGCTCTAGAACACTGGTTTTCAATCCTGTCCTCAAGCCTCTTCAGCAGGCCAGATTTTCAGGATCACATTGGAAGAGAGCAGGTAAAATAACTGTGTTTACTAATCAGCTGATTATTTCACTTGTGCTCTATCTTAGATATCCTCAAAATCTGGTCTGTTAGGGAGGCCTGAGGACAGGTTTGAAAACCAGTGTTATATAATTGAAGTAAACCTCTTTCCTTCTTAAATTCATACGGCAAGATTACGAGTCTTGCGTTAGGCTTAAAAAGCAGCGTTGTCCGATCCCAACGCTGCTTTTTAACGCCCGCTGGTATTACGAGTCTTGCAGGTACAGGTGTACCGCTCACTTTTTTGGCCAGACTCGGAAATACCGCAAATCCACTTACGTCAATTGAGTATCCTATATTTTCAATGGGACTTGCATAGCGCCGGTATTACGAGTCTGGCAAAAAGTGAGCGGTAGACCCTCTCCTGTCAAGACTGGTACCGCATTTAAAAGTCAGTAGTTAAGAGTTTTATACTACAACACCGTAGCATAAAACTCTTAACTAAAGTGCTAAAAGGTACACTAACACCCATAAACTACCTATTAACCCCTAAACCGAGGCCCTCACACATCGCAAACACTTAAATACATTTTTTAACCCCTAATCTGCCGAACCGGACATCGCCGCCACTATAATAAATATATTAACCCCTAAACCGCCGCACTCCCGCATCGCAAACACTATTTAAATATTATTAACCCCTAATCTGCCGGCCCTAACATCGCCGACACCTACCTACAATTATTAACCCCTAATCTGCCGCCCCCAACGTCGCCGCCACTATAATAAAATTATTAACCCCTAAACCTAAGTCTAACCCTAACCCTAATCCCACCTAATTTAAATATAATTTAAATAAATCTAAATAAAATTACTACAATTAACTAAATAATTCCTATTTAAAACTAAATACTTACCTATAAAATAAACCCTAAGCTAGCTACTATATAACTAATAGTTACATTGTAGCTAGCTTAAGGTATATTTTTATTTTACAGGCAACTTTGTATTTATTTTAACTAGGTACGATAGTTATTAAATAGTTATTAACTATTTAATAACTACCTAGTTAAAATAAAGACAAATGTACCTGTAAAATAAAACCTAAGTTACAATTACACCTAACACTACACTACAATTAAATTAATTAACTAAATTAAATACAATTAATTACAATTAAATAAAATTATCTAAAGTACAAACCCCGCCCCCCACTAAATTACAGAAAATAATAAAGAAATTACAAGATTTTTAAACTAATTACACCTAATCTAATCCCCCTAACAAAATAAAAAGCTCCCCCAAAATAAAAAAAGCCCTACCCCACACTAAATTACAAATAGCCCTTAAAAGGGCCTTTTGCGGGGCATTGCCCCAAAGTAATCAGCTCTTTTACCTGAAAAAAAATTACAATCCCCCCCAACATTAAAACCCACCACCCACACAACCAAACCTACTCTAAAACCCACCCAATCCCCCCTTAAAAAAAACTAACACTAACCCCCTGAAGATCACCTTACCGGGAGACGTCTTCACCCAACCGGGCCGAAGTCCTGAACGAAGCCGGGAGAAGTCCTCATCCAAGCCGCGCAAAGTGGTCCTCCAGACGGGCAGAAGTCTTCATCCAGACGGTATCTTCTATCTTCATCCATCCGGCACGGAGCGGGTCCATCTTCAAGACATCCGACGCAGAGCATCCTCTTCTTCCGACGGCTAAACACAGAATGAATGTTCCTTTAAATGACATCATCCAAGATGGCGTCCCTTCAATTCTGATTGGCTGATAGAATTCAGCCAATCGGAATTAAGGTAGAAAAAATCCTATTGGCTGATGCAATCAGCCAATAGGATTGAAGTTCAATCATATTGGCTGATCCAATCAGCCAATAGGATTGAGTTGGCATTCTATTGGCTGTTCCAAACAGCCAATAGAATGGCAGTTCAATCCTATTGGCTGATTGCATCAGCCAATAGGATTTTTTCTAACAAATTTATCCCAAAAGAGAAAAGAACTCTGTTCTGGAAAAGACTACATATATAGCACTCAAGGGGTTAATATAATATAAATTGTCATTCATAAATTAGCAATATTGGGTTGCAACTAATGAGGTAACTGTCCTCACAGCGTGAACAAGGTTGCTCAACCTTAAAACATAACTTTTATTAATAACATTTACACATAAAATAAAAGAAAATACAAAGTTAAAAACGCACTCAGGAGCTTTGTAGTGGTCAAGTGACCCTAGTTAAAGTTGATTGAATAGGTTCGTAAAGATTACCCAACAATATAGTGTACTTGCTTATATATTCAGTGGCTTGATATTCACCAAGAATATAGTATGTCAGGAAGTTAGATTAAATCTACCAGGTAAGGCAGATTACACTGTGTTCTCTGCTGGAGTGTAGTATAGTGCTAAGAGTTATTGTTGGGAACAGTGCCTTGTGTAAGCACTATGGAGCTAATCTGTAACATCTTAACTGGAAACTTCTGCAATGTGATTGCATTAGCAACTAAAGTTATGATTACCTTCAAAGCTATCACGGTTTGCTATTACGTGTAATGTCTGTAGAGTTATTCACTTGAATTTAGTAAGCGTATCTGATTTTGGAGTATTCAATATGACATTTAGTTACTTAAAAAACAACCTAGACAGTTATTGTATACTGCATTAGCTGTTATATATATGTACAATAGCTAAAATTAGCTACATAAAATATAAAGTTAGTTTAAATACATTGGGTTTCAAGAATCTCCCTAACGTCACAGCAGGAATATTATGTGTTACTTCTTAGTTGTTATTAAAGGATGTATCTTCAATAAGCTAAATAAAGCTAATATGTAACAACTTGGCTGGTAACTTTAACATTGTTAAATTAACAGACAAAGGCCTCTAGTTATCAAGCCGTCAACCTCAAATACGCTGGAATTCCGCAGCGTATTTGTGGCGAGGCTGATTCCCCTAAGTTATCAAGCCCTACACACCGGCAAAAGTAGAATTTTGTGACGTAAGCTACGATCCGCCGGACTCAGTCCGACACAGATCGATTCTTACGTCACTCCAGATGTGCCGAACGCAAGTTCGGCACAATCTGACTACTTTTGAAAGTTATCAAATTCCTAGCAGGTACGCTCGGCACTTTTCCGGCCCAGCGTACCTGGTTTTCAATCCGCCGCCTCCCCATAGGAATCAATGGGAGTCTGACCATAGCGATAGTTCATGTTCGCTGCTACCCGACATCCCATTGATTCCTATGGGAAACGTCTGCACCTAACACCCTAACATGTACCCCGAGTCTAAACACCCCTAATCTGTCCCCCCTACACCGCCACCACCTATATAAAACATGTTAAGCCCAAAACCGCTGCTCCCGGAGCCCACTGCCACTCTAATAAACGTATTAACCCCTAAACCGCCGCTCCCTAACCCCGCCGCAACTATAATAAATTTCTTAACCCCTATCCTGCCGATCCCATACCCCGCTGCAACTAAATAAATTGTTTAACCCCTAAACCGCCGCTCCCGGACCCCGCCGCCATCTATATTAAACTTATTAACCCCTAATCTGCCCTCCCTACACCGTCGCCACCTATAATAAATTTATTAACCCCTATCCTGCCCCCCTATACCTGCCGCCATCTATATTAAACTAATTAACCCCTAAACCTAAGTCTAACACTAACCCTAACACCCCCCTAACTTAAATATTATTTTAATAAATCTAACTAAAAATTACTCTTATTAACTAAATTAATCCTATTTAAAACTAAATACTTACTTATAAAATAAACCCTAAGATAGCTACAATATTACTAATAATTATATTGTAGCTATTTTAGGATTTATTTTTATTTTACAGGCAAATTTAAATTTATTTTAACTAGGTACAATAGCTATTAAATAGTTATTAACTATTTAATAGCTACCTAGATAAAATAAAGACAAATTTACCTGTAAAATAAAAACTAACCTAAGTTACAATTACACCTAACACTACACTATCATTAAATAAATTATTCTTATTTAAAACTAAATACTTACCTGTAAAATAAACCGTAAGATAGCTGCAATGTAATTAATAATTACATTGTAGCTATTTTAGGATTTATATTTATTTTACAGGTAACTTTGTATTTATTTTAACTAGGTACAATAGTTATTAAATAGTTATTAACTACCTAGCTAAAAGAAATACAAAATTACCTGTAAAATAAATTCTAACCTAAGTTACAATTAAACCTAACACTACACTATCATTACATTAATTAAATAAATTAGCTACCAATACCTACAATTAAATAAATTAAATAAACTAAACTAAATTACATAAAAAACAAACACTAAATTACAGAAAATAAAAAAATATTACAAGAATGTTAAACTAATTACACCTAATCTTAGCCCCCTAATAAAATAAAAACAACCCAAAATAATAAAAGTCTCTACCCTATTCTACATTACAGTAAGTAATCAGCTCTTTTACCAGCCCTTAAAATGGCTTTTTGGGGCTTTTTGCGGGGCATGCCCCAAAGTAATCAGCTCTTTTGCCTGTAAAAAAAATACAACCCCCCCCCAACATTAAAACCCACCACCCACATACCCCTACTCTAACCCACCCAAACCCCTCTTAAATAGACCTAACACTACCCCCCTGAAGATCTCCCTACCTTGAGTCGTGTTCACCCAGCCAGGCCGAAGTCATCATCCAAGGTGCGCTGAAGAGGTCTTCCATCCGATAGAAGTCTTCATCCAAGGGGCGCTGAAGAGGTCTTCCATCCAATAGAAGTCTTCGTCCAGCCAGGCGTAGTCAATCTTCACCCATCCGGAGCGGAGCCATCTTCAGTTCCAATCAGCCAATAGAATGCGAGCTCAATCTGATTGGCTGATTGGATCAGCCAATCCGATTGAACTTGAATCTGATTGGCTGATTGAATCAGCCAATCAGATTTTTCCTACCTTAATTCCGATTGGCTGATAGAATCCTATCAGCCAATCGGAATTCGATGGATGCCATCTTGGATGACGTCACTTAAAGAAATATTCATTCGTCGGGTAGTCGTCGGTTGAAGAGGATGGCTCCGCGTCGGCTCGTCTGAAGATTGCTCCGCTCCAGATGGATGAAGATTGAAGACGCCGCCTGGATGAAGACTTCTATCGGATGGAAGACCTCTTCAGCGCCCCTTGGATGAAGACTTCTATTGGATGGAAGACCTCTTCAGTGCACCTTGGATGATGACTTCGGCCCGGCTGGGTGAACACGACTCAAGGTAGGGAGATCTTCAGGGGGGTAGTGTTAGGTTTATTTAAGGGGGGTTTGGGTGGGTTAGAGTAGGGGTATGTGGGTGGTGGGTTTTAATGTTGGGGGGGTTGTATTTTTTTTTACAGGAAAAGAGCTGATTACTTTGGTGCATGCCCCGCAAAAAGCCCTTTTAAGGGCTGGTAAAAGAGCTGATTACTTTGTACCCTATTCTACATTACAAAGTAATCAGCTCTTTTACCAGCCCTTAAAAGGGCTTTTTGGGTCTTTTTGCGGGAGATGCCCCAAAGTAATCAGCTCTTTTGCCTGTAAAAAAAATACAACCCCCCCAACATTAAAACCCACCACCCACATACCCCTACTCTAACCCACCCAAACCCCCTTAAATAAACCTAACACTACCCCCCTGAAGATCTCCCTACCTTGAGTCGTGTTTACCCAGCTGGGCCGAAGTCATCATCCAAGGTGCGCTGAAGAGGTCTTCCATCCGATAGAAGTCTTCATCCAAGGGGTGCTGAAGAGGTCTTCAATCCGATTGAAGTCTTCATCCAGGTGGCGTCTTCAATCTTCATCCATCCGGAGCGGAGCCATCTTCAGACGAACCAACGCGGAGCCATCCTCTTCAACCGACGACTACCCGACGAATGAATATTCCTTTAAGTGACGTCATCCAAGATGGCGTCCCTCGAATTCCGATTGGCTGATAGGATTCTATCAGCCAATCGTAATTAAGGTAGGAAAAATCTGATTGGCTGATTCAATCAGCCAATCAGATTCAAGTTCAATCGGATTGGCTGATCCAATCAGCCAATCAGATTGAGCTTGCATTCTATTGGCTGTTCCAATCAGCCAATAGAATGCGAGCTCAATCTGATTGGCTGATTGGATCAGCCAATCCGATTGAACTTGAATCTGATTGGCTGATTGAATCAGCCAATCAGATTTTTCCTACCTTAATTCCGATTGGCTGATAGATCCTATCAGCCAATCGGAATTCAATGGACGCCATCTTGGATGACGTCACTTAAAGGAATATTCATTCGTCGGGTAGTCGTCGGTTGAAGAGGATGGCTCTGCGTCAGCTCGTCTGAAGATGGCTCCGCTCTGCTCCGGATGGATGAAGATTGAAGACGCTGCCTGGATGAAGACTTCTATCGGATGGAAGACCTCTTCAGCGCACCTTGGATGATGACTTCGGCCCGGCTGGGTGAACACGACTCAAGGTAGGGAGATCTTCAGGGGGGTAGTGTTAGGTTTATTTAAGGGGGGTTTGGGTGGGTTAGAGTAGGGGTAAGTGGGTGGTGGGTTTTAATGTTGGGGGGGTTGTATTTTTTTTTACAGGCAAAAGAGCTGATTACTTTGGTGCATGCCCCGCAAAAAGCCCTTTTAAGGTCTGGTAAAAGAGCTGATTACTTTGTACTCTATTCTACATTACAAAGTAATCAGCTCTTTTACCAGCCCTTAAAAGGGCTTTTTGGGGTTTTTTGCAGGGCATGCCCCAAAGTAATCAGCTCTTTTGCCTGTAAAAAAAATACAACCCCCCAACATTAAAACCCACCACCCACATACCCCTACTCTAACCCACCCAAACCCCCCTTAAATAGACCTAACACTACCCCCCTGAAGATCTCCCTACCTTGAGTCGTGTTCACCCAGCCGGGCCGAAGTCATCATCCAAGGTGCACTGAAGAGGTCCTCCATCCGATAGAAGTCTTCATCCAAGGGGCGCTGAAGAGGTCTTCCATCCGATAGAAGTCTTCATCCAGGCGGCATCTTCAATCTTCATCCATCCGGAGCGGAACCATCTTCAGACGAGCCGACGCGGAGCCATCCTCTTCAACCAACGACTACCCGATGAATGAATATTCCTTTAAGTGACGTCATCCAAGATGGCGTCCCTCGAATTCTGATTGGCTGATAGGATTCTATCAGCCAATCGTAATTAAGGTAGGAAAAATCTGATTGGCTGATTCAATCAGCCAATCAGATTCAAGTTCAATCGGATTGGCTGATCCAATCAGCCAATCAGATTGAGCTTGCATTCTATTGGCTGTTCCAATCAGTTTAATTGAAACTTAGGTTAGGATTTATTTTACAGGTAATTTTGTATTTCTTTTAGCTAGGTAGTTATTAAATAGTTAATAACTATTTAATAACTATTGTACCTAGTTAAAATAAATACAATGTTACCTGTAAAATAAATATAAATCCTAAAATAGCTACAATGTAATTATTAATTACATTGTAGCTATATTAGGGTTTATTTTATAGGTAAGTATTTAGTTTTAAATAGGAATAATTAATTTAATAAGAGTAATATTATTTAGATTTATTTAATTAATATTTAAGTTAGGGGGGTGTTAGGGTTAGTGTTAGACTTAGGTTTAGGGGTTAATAATTTTATTATAGGTTGCGGCGGTATAGGGGGGGCAGGATAGGGGTTAATTAGTTTAATATAGATGGCGGCAGTATAGGGGGGCAGGATAGGGGTTAATAAATTTATTATAGGTGGCAACATTGTAGGGGGGGCAGATTAGGGGTTAATAAGTTTAGTATAGGTGGCGGCGGGGTCTGGGAGCAGCGGTTTAGGGGTTAAACAATTTATTTTGTTGCGGCGGGGTCCGGGATCCGCAGCATAGGGGTTAATAACTTTATTATAGGTGGCGGCGGTATAGGGGGGCAGGATAGGGGTTAATAGGTATTATGTAGGTGGCGGAGGGGTCTGGGAGCGGCGGTTTAGGGGTTAATACATTTATTATAGTTGCGGCTGGGTCTAGGAGCGGCGGTTTACGGGTTAATAACTTTATTTAGTTGCGGGGGGCTCTGGGGGCGGTGGTATAGGGGGTAGAACAGTATAGTATAGTGTGAGTGCTTAGTGACAGCTTATCAATAAAGCTGTAAAAAAGCCGAAGAGCAGCGAGATCGGATGAGTGATAACTATCACAGTCCGCTGCTCATCGCCCCGTACTTGGTGCGCAGCTTTTTGACAGCTTTTTTGATAACTTTTGCGAATGTATTCAGGTCCGTGGCGGCGATGTGAGGCGAGCTTAGGCGAGCGTATTGGGCCGGCGAATGCAAGAAAATTATGGAGCTTGATAACTAGAGGCCAAAGTCTCCAAACAATGTTCTAAATACCTTCAGAGCTAATAATGCCCATATGCTCTATAACGTTAATCACTTTTAATATAGTGAGTGTTGTAAGATGATAAAATATTCTATACCAATTACAGAAGTAAAGGAGAGACTTAGAGGAATGTTATATAAACCTGCATTGCCTGATGTATTTTTGGGCAGCCAATGGTACGCTTGCCAATGTTTGAATGTGCACAACCCGTAACATTAAGGGATTGAATCCCTATTTGCAGAAACATATAACTAGCTAAATCGTTTGTTCCATTATGTCAATCTACACATGCAGTCCGGTATGACAATATTAAAAGTTCAGACTATTGTATAAAATTATAGTTAATACAGGTGTGTCCAGCACTTAAGAGAATAAAGTGTGTATCCCTGTGTCCGGTTCTACACAACCATGACATTAAAAAATATTTACTGCTATGTAGAGGAGCTACCGGAGGTATAATTCCACAGCACATCCAGTGTAATCAACTTGAATGTTTATTAACTCGATCTCCCAAAAGGTCATTAAGAAATTGGTTGAAAATTAGGAGAACGCTATATTATGCATACAGATGATATGACTGTTCCTTTGAGATCATCGGTTAAAGTGGAACGGTACCTCCTGCTATCTAAGGATTTTTTCTACCTTAATTCCGATTGGCTGATAGAATTCTATCAGCCAATCGGAATTGAAGGGACGCCATCTTGGATGACGTCATTTAAAGGAACCTTCATTCTGTGTTTAGCCGTCGGAAGAAGAGGATGCTCCGCGTCGGATGTCTTGAAGATGGACCCGCTCCGCGCCTGATGGGGGTTAGTGTTAGTTTTTTTTAAGGGGGTATTGGGTGGGTTTTAGAGTAGGGTTGGTTGTGTGGGTGGGGGGTTTTAATGTTGGGGGGGGGAATTGTAATTTTTTTTCAGGTAAAAGAACTGATTACTTTGGGGCAATGCCCCGCAAAAGGCCCTTTTAAGGGCTATTTGTAATTTAGTGTAGGGTAGGGCTTTTTTTATTTTGTTAGGGGGATTAGATTAGGTGTAATTAGTTTAAACATCTTGTAATTTCTTTATTATTTTCTGTAATTTAGTGTTTGTTTGTTTTTTGTACTTTAGATCATTGTATTTAATTGTAATTATTTGTATTTAATTTAGGTAATTGATTTAATTGTAGTGTAGTGTTAGGTGCAATTGTAATTTAGGTTAGGTTTTATTTTACAGGTAAATTTGTCTTTATTTTAAGTAGGTAGTTATTAAATAGTTAATAACTATTTAATAACTATTGTACCTAGTTAAAATAAATATAAAGTTGCCTGTAAAATAAAAATAAACCCTAAGCTAGCTACAATGTAACTATTAGTTATATTGTAGCTAGCTTAGGGTTTATTTTATAGGTAAGTATTTAGTTTTAAATAGGAATTATTTAGTTAATTGTAGTAATTTTATTTAGATTTATTTAAATTATATTTAAGTTGGGGGGGTTAGGGTTAGACTTAGGTTTAGGGGTTAATAACTTTATTATAGTGGTGGCGACATTGGGGACAGCAGATTAGGGGTTAATAAATGTAGTTAGGTTGCAGCGACATTGGGAGCGGCAGATTAGGGGTTAATAAATATAATGTAGGTGTCTGCGATGTTGGGGGCAGCAGATTAGGGGTTCATAAGTATAATGTAGGTGGCGGTGGTGTCCGGAGCGGCAGATTAGGGGTTAATAATATAATGTAGGGGTCGGCGATGTCGGGGGCGGCAGATTAGGGGTTAATAAGTGTAAGATTAGGGGTGTATAGACTCGGGGTTCATGTTACGGTGTTAGGTGTCGACATAAATGTATTTTCCCCATAGGAATCAATGGGGCTGCGTTAGGAGCTAAACGCTGCTTTTTGCAGGTGTTAGGTTTTTTTTCAGCCAGCTCTCCCCCATTGATTCCTATATGGAAATCGTGCACAAGCACGTTTTACCAGCTCACTGCTAACGTAAGCAGTGCTGGTATTGAGATGAGCTGTGGAGCAAAATTTTGCTCTATGATCACTTATTTGCGGTTAACGCCGGGTTTGTAAAAACCCGTAATACCAGCGCTGTCTGTAAGTGAGCGGTGAGCATAAACTGCTCGTTACCACCGCACAGCTTCTAACGCAAAACTCCTAATCTAGGTGTTAGGATTTTTTTATTGTAGAAAAATGAATGTGTTTTCTGATTTACAAACACACACACACATATATATATATTATTTATATGATGTACAGTTACAGGACACTGCTTAAAGAGGCGGGAAAATGAAGAGTGGTTATTGTAAGTCTTAAGTGTACCTAAATGGCAGAGGTTTTAAAGAATACTTGAAACTCCGGTAGCCTGAGGCAAGTCTTCTGAAGTGAGGCAGATCATTTTAATAAAATATGTGCAGTTCTAGAAACGTACTGTAGGCAGGAATGTGAAGAGGTAACAGGTGAGGAAAAAATAAGCTCCGCTCTGGCAAGATTATCTAAGAATGCCTTAAAGGGACATGAAACCCCAAATTTTTCTTTCATGATTCAGTTAGAGAATTCAATTTCAAACAGTTTTCCAATTTACTTAAATTATTTAATTTGCTTCCTTCTCTTGTTATCCTTTGCTGAAAGGTTTATCTAGGCACGTTCAGGAGCAGCAGAGAACCTAGGTTCTAGCGGCTGATTGGTGGCTGCATATATATACCGATTGTGATTGGCTCACCCATGTGTTCAGTTGGAAACTATTAGTGCATTGCTGCTCCTTCAACAAATGATACCAAGAGAATAAAACAGATTAGATAATAGAAGTAAATTAGAAAGTTGTTTAAAATTATATTCTCTATCTGAATCATGAAAGAAAATGTTGGGGTTTCATGTCCCTTTAAGCTAGAATTTGTCTGTCTCGCTTAGGATTGCCACCTCGGCCATATTTTCCTGGGCACTTATGAGATACTGTAGGGTGTACAGGAAGGAACATGTTCTGTGGTCATCAGCACTATTCATGTGACCTCCAGAGACATAATGCATGTTCCCTCCTGCAGCATGTGTAACTCATTAGTGTCCAGGAAAACATGGTTGAGGTGGCAACCCTAGTCTCACTATGCAGGGTTCTGGTAGTGAAGGAGAAACACACACGTTACAATATAACGCTTAAAAAGGGGTTTTGCGGGGCGGAGCCAAGCCGTGCAGGAACATGGCCGCATTCTAAGTTTGCTCCGCAGTTACTTACATTCTCAGCCCTCTCTAAATGGCAGGATTACAACATAAATACCCTTTACAGCTATCGGAGGAGATGTGTTAATGCCCCGCTCACTTGCGCTACCATTTGAGGAGACAATACTTATTTTTGTGGCTTGAGCACTTGCGGCCTGACTACGGCACCTCCATTGCTAATCCCCTGATTGTCAGACTCAGATTACCCTAGCACCCCGGGGGTGTTGTACCCTGCTCCCAATCCAGACCTCTTGCCTGCAATTGTGACCGCTAGAAGACCGGGTGGGGTGCCGCTCCTCAGGACTTGATTGACTGATAGTCATCCGACGGTCCTATATCCCACGTGACTGGGCCGCTCCGCTTCCTCCCCGGAACGACTACGCACAACAGCTCACTGGACCATCAACAGGAGTCAGGTGCAGTACCGGTCCATCAGGGTGACACACGGTATTGACCTTAGTTGCTGCTTGTGGGTCATACCTAACTACATACAATCAGGGCCGATGAGTAGGGGGAGCGCACTAGACTGGACCTTCACAAAATAACAAATAAAGCACAAAGGACATTTCACCTGGCTGATCTAGTTAGGTGCATAATATATAAAACCCACTTGGACTGCCAAAACTCCGGTTATCACATACTACCCATTTAAAAATTATTCCAGCGCCCAGCCAGAAAAAGAGGCCAGAGTTTTGCTACACAACACAGTAGCGCCCTCACCGTTGACGGGGTGGCAAAATCCCTTATACTGGGTCATCTTGTCCCGTTTGTGGAACACAGCTGTCAATCTTGGGGCCTACTACTACGCTACAACATCCTCCCACATGTCAAAGGATACCACGATGACCCCTAAAAAAGGGAGTAAAGCAGAAAAACTAGGGAAACCCCACTCCCAAACCCCCTCAGTGTCATCATTTTTTCACACTTCCGAACCTCCGGCTGCGGCCTCTAACGGCATCCCTGAGATTATGGACATGCATAGAACCCCCCAGAACTTTCATAGTCAGCAAGATTCACTACAAGCCATACAGGCCAAACTTGCATCCCTTCCATCCAAATCAGATCTAGAATCTCTTAAATCCTTTATAAGAGATGAAATGCGCGACTTAAAAAGAGACCTGAATGAGATGGGGGCCAGGATTGACTACCTTGAGGACGGTCAAGACACCTTAAACAACTTGGTCAGCTCCAATACACAACAATTATCTATCCATGATTTCATGATGCAGTCTCTACAGGACAAAGTAGAGGATCTGGATAACCGGGGACGCAGGAACAACCTGCGGATCCGTGGAATACCAGAGGAAGTGCCGCCTGACCAGCTAAAGGATTATCTTAAAGAACTATTCCACTACCTACTTCCTAACTCTCCCCTGCTGCTCACCGAAGACATTGACAGGGTCCACAGGGCGCTACGTCCCATGCCTAAACCTCCCCTACCACCGCGGGATGTTATAATTCGATTTCTACGTTTCACAGCAATAGAGTCCATATGGCAAGCAGCAAGAACACGACAATCTATAACCTTTCGGGGCCACTCACTGCAGGTCTATCAAGATCTCAGCCCATACACAATACAAAGACACAAGGAAATCAAATTTATAACCAGCACGCTACAAGAACACCACATAAAATATAGATGGGGCTTCCCTTTAAGCTTAATAATAAGCCACAATGGATCTCAACTCATCTATAAGGATTATAATGACCTCGACCTTCTTTCAAGATCGCTGAAAATAACTTTCAATCCACCTAAAGAAACCATGATCACTGCTCCCCCAGTGACAACTGAACCGGGGAATTCCGGTCTAGAAGAACAGAGGCCTCAGTGGCATAGAGTTCAACCCAAAAGGAGAAAAACTGATGCCCTTCCAGCTAGACCCACTGCAAAGTGAGCATTCCCTTAGGACATCTTCTATCACCCGGCTTGCTCACGCAAACTGTACTTTGTCTCCTTGGACTTCCTGGGCTAATGCTTCTGCTTTACCCATACTGCTTTTCAAGCAGTGGTGGAGACTTGAGGACTGTATATACCGTGGTAATGTATAGACTTGAGATGTGTGTTTATTGAAAAGTTTTGATGTTTAATGGTTTTGTTCACCTTTTCCTTTTAATGCTGCCTAGCCTCTATATTTTGCCTAGGAAGGTTGTTAAGATATGCACTGGTTCTGACTCTGAGGGCGCTCCATGAGCTCTTCACGGTTTATAAAGTAATTGCAATATAGGGGGTAAACCACACATATATTTATTTAATGCATAGCATATCTGAGTAATGCTGGTCTACCCCTATACACAGCCATTTTAGATCTAGTGGACCATAGGAATGCCCCAACTTACTTTGCCGCATTTAGCATAACGGTCCACTCGGCACATATAGTAGCGCCGCTATCACCCTACTGAATACATGATGACGTCCATGGGGCTGAACTCTCCTTTAGCAATAAACTTATATGAGCCCCTTGGTAATCTGTCTTTATTCTACCGTTCTAGTTTGAATCACACATTTAGGACATCATTCAACAACTTTAATCATACCTGGCCCTTCACCTCTAAAGGTGGCAGGCAAGCACTTTTGCCTATTGCACCATAAGTAATCACTTAGACTTGGACGTTCTTAAACGATACATCCTTGATAATCCCAATACACAGTCATCAGATAACAAAACCTCCTCCATACAGGGAAACTCACATTACTCTCCCTGTTTCCTCATCCTGCTAATTATTGCACATCTATAACCTGAGAAATTGCTAGGTAATGCTCTTTCCCCCCTTAGCAAGGTGTATAGAAGTTTCAATACACTGGTAAAAGTTAATTATGTTTATGTTCTTTATGGTTTGTTCTCCATTGTATTGTTTACAAAATTTAACTGTTACGTATGTTTTTCAGTTTATTTTCGTCCAGTCTCGGATAAGGCACCCTTTCATCCTATTAATAATGAGCTAGGGGTACTGCTTACAGCTTACACACTCTCCCTTCTAACCTAATGGATAATACACAAGTCCAATTTAGGCTTATCTCCCATAACGTTAAAGGTTTTAACAGCCCTCAAAAAAGGTCCATGGCCCTAAGAGACTATAAGCGGAATAGGGGAGACATCCTTTTCATTCAGGAGACCCACTTTAAGAGGGGCCATGAGCCCAAGGCCAGTCTCCAGAAGTTTGGTGAGATATTCCTCTCTTCTCACATAACAAAACACAATGGGGTGGGAATCTTGCTGAGCAGACGTCTTCCTTTTCAGATCTCATCCACGCACAAAGACGGAGAAGGGAGATACATTATTGTAGTTGGTTTCCTCTACCATAAACCCATAACACTAGTGAATATATATGCTCCTAATATTAACCCTATTCCCTTTTTCAACACGCTTAGTAAGAATATACTGGAAGTGGCTAGGGGTAGCTTGGTTTTGGGGGGGACTTCAATTTAGCACTTCACCCATCTCTTGACTGTTCTGCCGGCACATCTTCAGTACCTAACAAAACCCTGAGACATATCAAACAATCCCTTCTTCAATTAACACTACATGACGCTTGGCGCCTCCAACACCCTGACGTTAGGGACTATACGTTCTACTCTAATCCATATCAACTCTACCCCAGAATCGATTACATTTTTACAGACATAACTAACTTGGCCCGTATTTCGAGATCAGATATTCATCCACTGACCTGGTCTGACCATGCAATGGTTAGCTGTCAATTTAACTGGTCCACCTCCTCTCCTTCTTCACCTAACTGGAGATTTGATGATTCCCTACTTAGAGACCCATTGACCTACGCTCAAATACAAAAGACCTTAGTGGACTACTTCAGAGATAATGACACTCCCGACGTAGACATTCACAGCATTTGGAATGCACATAAATGTGTCCTTAGAGGTGAGCTGATAGCACTCAAGGCTGCTAAGATGAAACAGCAACAAACTTACCTTAATTCATTACTAGTCGACCTAGCTAAACTTCAAGAAACACATAAAGCATTCCCATCAAGCACCTCCCTTCTGGACAGTATCACACACAAATGCCAACGACTTAACCTTTTCCTGGGTACCCAAGCAAAACAGAAAGCTTTATTTCTGAGAAAGATCTATTATGAAGGGGTGAACAAGCAAGGCAGAATGCTCGCTCGTCAACTTAAAAGAAGAACTAACAGACAATACATAATGGGCATCCAGGGAACTGATGGCACTACTAAACATACGACCTCCGGTATCTCTTTAGCTTTTAAAGACTATTACGATAACCTATATAATATCAGACGTGACAAAGATCCCCCATCCCAGGCAGATATTAATGACTACCTCTCCAAACTGAACCTCCCAAGACTAACTGACGAACAAAGAGATGAATTAGACAACCCGTTCACTGAGGAGGAGATCCTTGGAGTTATTTCCTCACTCCCATCTGGTAAGGCCCCGGGTCCTGACGGTTTCGGGAACTCGTACTATATCCAATTCAAGGAGATGTTATCCCCATATCTTCTTAGGTATTTCTGTAGTATAGATGGAGATAAAAACTTCCCAAGCCCAATAAGTCCCCTGAATTGATATCTAACTATCGCCCGATTTCATTAATTAATTAATTCGGACTTAAAGATTTTCGCAAAAATTATCGCTAATCGTGTTAACCGCTTCCTCCCCCATCTTATACATAATGACCAAGTGGGCTTCGTCCCAGGCCGCGAGGCAAGAGACAATACCATCCGTAACATACAATTAATTTGGCACATTTCCAACAGTAAAGTCCCCGCGGTATTGGTCTCCACGGACGCGGAAAAGGCTTTCGACCGTGTCAACTGGTCTTTCCTCCGAGCGTCCCTTGAAGCCTTCAGCTTCAGCTCAACTACCCTAAAAAGGATATTTGCGCTATATAATTCCCTGAGCGCTAGCATCATACTTAACGGTTCCCTATCTCCCCCGACAGAAATGAAGAACGGTACGCGTCAGGGCTGTCCCCTCTTCCCCTTACTGTTCGCGCTGTATATTGAAACACTAGCCTCCAAAATTAGAAGTAACGCAGATATCTCCGGAATCTCTTTAGGTCAGGACACTTATAAATTGTCTCTATTCGCGGATGACATCCTATTTACCCTCACCAACCCGGAAACCTCGATCCCCGTGCTTCTATCGGAACTCTCAACTTTCCAAAACCTTGCGGACTTCCTTATAAACCAAAGCAAATCTGAGATTCTGGACATCGGGCTCCTGCCCAGTTCGGTGGCACTTATTAAAAAGGAATGTCCGCTGAGATGGTGTAGAGGCACCCTGAAATACCTGGGTATCTATCTCTCCCGATCGTTCGATGCGCTATTTCAGGATAACTTTCTTCCAATCAAAACCACAATAATGCATGATCTATCTTCCTGGAAGGCAAAAAGGCTATCTTGGTGGGGCCGGATAAACACTATAAAAATTAATATCTTCCCTAGACTACTCTATATCATGGGGGCTCTCCCAATCCCCGTTCCCCCTAAATATTTATCCCAGGTTCAGAACCTATTTAGTACATTTATCTGGAATAATAAACCACCAAGAATTAATAAAAACACAATGTACCTATTGAAGCAACATGGGGGGCTGAGTTTACCCAATCTAGAAGAGTATAGAAATGCCATTTTCCTACAGAGGATCCTTGATTGGAGGGTGGGGGCATCACAGAGGAGGTGGGTCCAACTTGAAAGATAGTTGATGCCTGACACCCCTCTTTCAAGCCTTTGCTGGCGCTCGGACTTTAATGAGTTAATTAGGCGACTCTCCAACCCTATTATCAGGGAGACTGCCCTGATCTGGAATCTAACTAATGCAAGCCACCCATACCTTTCGTCTTCCCCGGGCCCTTTGACATCCTTAATACATAACCCAGAGTTCTCTTTGACATACCTACCCGACCCGACATCCCGGGCCACGTCAGTGGAAGACATTTCAGTTTATAACATTACTGCCAATTAAGTTTTGTGCACACAAAAACAGCTAATAGAGAGGGGATTCGACTGGGCAAAGAACTGGTTCTCCTACAGACGACTACATCACTACATCTTTACTCATAGGAACAAGAACAATATGACTCGCACTCCCACCAATCTAGAGAAATTATATCTGATCAATACACCAATTAGACACTCCCTATCTACCATATACAAAATATTACTCCAACCCCCTCCAGGCAATCTTCCCTACTCTATCGAGATGTGGGAGAGAGAATTGGGGAAAATAATTCTCCCGCAGACGGCAGTCAACATATTTTCAAACACGAAAAGATCCTCTACCTCTTCATCCATACTAGAGACCAACTATAAAATCCTACAATGCTGGTATCTAACCCCCCGCAGGCTTCACCGCCTGTTTTCCTCCTCTAGTGACAGATGCTGGAGATGTGGACATGTAGGCAGCGGAATGGGTCACATGTAGTGGTGGTGCCCTGCAGATCCTTACTCCCTTTATTTCGCATCTTTACGAACAGTGCAAAGCTGTTAATAGCTAGAATATGGAAGACTAAAGATATCCCCACACTAACCAACTGGCGCGACAAAGTCTCCGAGCTATTAGAGCTTGAGGAGTACTCTGCTTATAAGAGAGGTACTACCGACAATTTTATTGCCCTCCAATTCATATGGGACGATTACAAACGAAATATAAATAGTCTTGTCCCTTGATATCCTGATAGACGCTATAGGGATAGGTTAGCGACACCGCACTACACTTTACCCCATACTAGGCTAGATATTCTGAGACTGGACAACCTTTTAATTTTATGGATATTTATTTTTAATTTTTACTTTCATTTTATTTTATTTCATTTTATTTTATCTTATAGTGAACAATTTAAGACAATTTGCTAAATCATCCTCTTCTTATGTATTCGTTATCTTGTTAAGCCATAGCCCTTCTTGTTCCGCAAAATGGAAAGATATGGACTCTAGCGGATGTAAGACTGTATAGAACTTGTGACTTATTCAATGTATGGATATGTTTTGCCCTTTTTCTTTTGTGATGTACCTTGTTCACTTATTAATAAAAAGAATTTAACTAAAAAGGGGTTTTGCACGATATCTCTTCATGACAGCTAGTTTTTGATAATCAGGCACTGAGTCTTGGCTAGAACGAATGGGGTAGTTACAATGTTTACAGACAAGGACAGATATAGGAAGTTACACTGTTACTTAGGGTTTGAATGGTCGGTATTTAAAGAACAATAATAAAACAAGAGAGGCGCCGCATGTGTGTATCAATAAAGATGGGGACGTCAGCAAAACAAGATATGCACAGGGTACTCACATTTGTGAAAGGCACCTCACTGTGCCAATTTGTGCAGGCTGGATGTTTTACAGCAACCCAGCTAGCTGTACTCCGGTAATGCAGGGACACTGAATCCTTAGTGGTAGGCTATGGTCACTAGCCTTCAGGTAGAGTAAGCTCATATATAACAACGGTTCACAGAGTGATAAAATGTTAAATACATGTATTAAAATGATAAAACCATCAAGTAAAATCACTCATAAAAAATGTGTAAAATAAGCATATGAGTTTAGAAACAATACAATGCGTTTCTTGGCATAAACGCTGTTTCATCAGGCATGTTCTATACACAAAAGATTCACCTTTAAATAAGGCTACGCTACCTATCACAATTTGACCCACACCTTAAAATGGCACACAGGCCAATCAATGTTCACCCTTCATCTTAAAGTATTACTAACTTTTTCATTTCTAATGTTAAATTCAACAAACGTTTTGATAATAAATTATAGTAGCAAAGTAATTTACCTGCTCAAAGTTTAAAACAAAGCCCCCTTTTTCAATAAAATAATATTTTATTTTATTACGATAACATCACGTCATCCAGCCCACAAATGTGGACCGTCTAATGGCTTTGCAAACCGCCAATTGTATCCCTGTTTTTTGCATGTAATTAAAATAACTGATCCACATTAAACGCATGCGCAATACAATATACTTACTATTGCATGCGCATATTGATTGTCCTTGTCTTATTTAACATAGGATGGTGACGTAACCTGTGACGTTGCGCTAACTCGCGCATGCGCAGTTAGTCCTAAAGGTGCCATCTTTCAACTGCAGTTGTCAGCACGGATTGGGAATCCGTAACGGCTGACAAAGAAGTGGGTTTGGAAACATTTAATATTTAAAACATTGATATTTTACAAACGCTACTTATTTAATACAGAAAGCATATTAGAAAAAAATAGATTTATATGTATACTCCTGTGTGATTGGCATTTGAATTCTGACTACAGTGTCCCTTTAATAGTATAACTATAACTAAGTAAAATAAAATCAGCCCATAAACTGACTCTTTGTACCAAAACCATGGAATTGTACCACATACATAATGCAAAACATGACCCTATAATAGTTTATGGCCAGTTTTAACCATAAAACAATACCTTCATGATTACGTATGCCACCCATCTGCTGCATTTAACATAACAATTTAATGAAAGTCACATCTATACTAAATCAAATGAGCATTCTAGGGTAAAAATACATTTGTTTTATTTCAGCATTTTAGGTTCAAACAAATTATATTGTCTTACTATCAGTTTCAAATGGATCCGTATTGTGCTCTACAATACCCCAGTGTCACTCCAAGTAAAGAGGTTGCCAGTGGTTTTATGACTGCTCCTGACTCTATCCTAATATTGAGAGGCAGGGAGAGCACCAGGTATAAGACTTTGACTAAATGGTTAATTATTTTGCAGGGATTTAAAACATAGTAACAAAATGACATGCTAAAAAATATGTATATTTGTACACAACTGATACTTGAGTATTAATTGCTCACTAATAAAGACCATTCTCAGCCATAGTTCTGTTAATGTCTCCATGACCATAAATGTAAAAAATACATTACAAGCACAAAATTAAAAACAAATATTTTATGGGGTTTTTTTTATCATGGGAACACAACTAAAAAAAACTACAATCCTCCATAAAATATCAAGAGAAATTGGACCTTCTAGGGACATGAAATTCCAACATTTTCTTTCGTGTTTCAGATAAAACAAGCTATTTAAACAACTTCCCAATCTGCTTTTATTGTCTAATTTGTTTTGTCTCTTGGTATCCTTTGTTAAGAAGCATACCTAAGTAGGCTCAGCAGCAGTAGTGCACTACTGGGAGCTAGCTGCTGATTGGTGGCTGCAGATATATTCCCTTAGTTATGTGTTCAGCTAGCAAGTAGTAGCGCATTGCTGCTAGTTCAACCAAGGATACCAAGAGAATGAAGTTGTTTTAATAATAGAAGTAAATAGGAAAGTTGTTTAAAAATGTATGGCTGCTCTTTCTAAACCATTGAAGAAATTGTTTGTGTCCCATGCACCTTTATTACTGTACATTTCTTACTTTAATAGTGAAAAGGTTGATGTAAAAACCATTTCAGAAAACTCCTGCTTCCCACAATTCCCCACGTTCAGTCGTTCACCCTTGTAGTGTCTGGACCCCTTCCCCACCTATTTACCTATAGAGATCAGCAATACAATGTGCTCAGTATAATACATATTTTAATGCAATGTTTGCATACTTTCATTAAAAAATGCATTGAGTGGAAGACCAGGAAGAGATGGGATTTTAGAAGAAACTAATCCAATTGCTCCACCCACAACAACATTTTTTTACTACTACTGCCTCACGCTGCTATAATGTCATAGATATGTCATTGCGCCGAAGGCTAATTAGCGAATAATTCACCGTCCCCTAATGTGTAGTTTTTGTTTTAGTATTAATTATTATTATTTTTAAATGTTCAATAACATTCTAAAGTGATTATGTCAGGATAAAAAAAATGCAATGATACTCAAAACCGGAACTGTGCCTTTGACATTAGCCTGTATTCATAGTCCTGAACTGCAGTGTATAATTTACGTTTAATATATAGAAAATGTTTAATCAAAAAGTCTAATGAGAAAATAAGAGCCATATCATAGAAGGAAAAGTGGTTCCACTGGGGCTCGAACCCAGGACCTTCTGCGTGTAAAGCAGACGTGATAACCACTACACTATGGAACCGTTGTGCATGGAGATTATCGAACAAATCTCTTTAGATTTAGATACTGGCTAGTTACAAAGTTTATTCGTCTAAACTAAAATATTACTAAAAGTAGATTTTGGATTGTCACTGAAAATTACATCCTAGCGAGTGGCAAACTGAAAAAAAAGTAAATATTTTACATCTGGAGATTGTACGCGTGCTGTATTTCAGTAAAGCTCATGAGCGGTGACGCGTTACAGCCATTAACCTTGTTTTATACGCGCAATTTATGCAAAAACATCGCACCTGATCCCTGAACTGCGCTTTCCCTTTACACGCAGCAGCTGCGCATTCTTCATTCTATGTTCTAACGCAGTCGAAAAAAAAGAAAGAGATAGTGCATTTTGTTTTTTCTGCCAGTAGAGGCCGCTCAGATCCTTGTCAATTACATCGATTGCGAAGTAGTAATTGACCCCTGGATACAGGTGTATTTTATTACCCAATCTCCTGTGATTATTTGATTTATTTTAGCAGAAGCCGTCAGTAGAGTACTAAATAAAGTTAGGCATCTGATTAATGTTAAAATAATACTAGAATACTTTATAATAATTTAAAATACTTCATTATTTTCTAGTCATGATAAATAAATGACATTTTCAGTACTAATGTCGTACATTGGAAACAGTTGACTGATGCTAAACCATTGTCCTTGTGGTTAGGCAGCTGCCAGTGTTTAACTCCTATAAATAGTATTTTGAAATGTATTAGTTAATTTCTAAAACTAATTACAGTATATTGTTACTAGTGCTAACCCCTTGAGGACCAGGCCTTTCAGATAAAAACTTCCCCAAAAGACCAGAGCATTTTTATATTTACCTATTAAAACTATATAATTTTTCTTAGTAAACAACCCAAAGTATTGATCTAGGCCCATATTGGTATATTTCATGCCACCATTTCACCGCCAAATGCGGTCAAATAAAAAAAAAACGTTAACTTTTTCACAAACTGTAGGTTTCTCACTGAAATTATTTGCAAACTGCTTGTGCAAGTATGGCATAAATGGTTGTAAATGCTTCTCTGGGATCCGCCTTGTTCAGAAATTGCAGACATATATGGCTTTGGCATTGTTTTTTGGCAATCAGAAGGCTGCTAATTGCTGCTGTGCACCACACTTGTATTATGCCCAGCAGTGAAGGAGTTAATTAGGTATCTTGTAGGGTTAATTTTAGCTTTAGACACCCCACCCCCTGACCCCTCCCTTAATCCCTCTCAAGCAGCTCTCTTCCCTCCCCCACCCCACAATGGTCACCCCATCTTAAAGTGTCCGTAAACTTTAAAAATAATGTTATATAATTCTGCACATAGTGCAGAATTATATAACATTATATTAGCCAAACATTTATAAAACATAATTTCCCCTATTAATTTAAAAAAAAAAAACGCTGTTTCACAGACCCGCTCTCTGCTCTCTGCTGAGCGGGTCTGTTATATTTACTCAGCGCATCTGGCCAGCTGTATAGTCACAGGAGCGAGCTGCACTTAGTCTTATGGCGCGGTCGGGCTGTGACTATACAGCTGGCCCGATGCGCTGAGTAATTATAACAGACCCGCTCAGCAGAGAGCAGAGAGCTGGTCTGTGAAACAGCGTTTGTTTTTTTTAAATTAATAGGGGAAATTATGTTTTATAAATGTTTGGCTAATATATATAATTCTGCACTATGTGCAGAATTATATAACATTATTTTTAAGGTTTACTGTCCCTTTAAGTACTGGCAGAAAGTCTGGCAAAACTAAAATAAAAGGTTTTCGTTTCTTTTGGTTTTTTTTTTGTTATTTTTATATATATATATATATATATATATATATATATATATATATATATATATATATATATATATATATATATATATTCTGCAGTGTAGGATCCTCCCTTACCCCCAACCTCCCTGATCGCCCCCCAAACAGCTCTCTAACCCTCCCCCCTCTGCCTATTTGCCGCCATTTTAGGTACTGGCAGCTGTCTGCCAGTACCCAGTTTGCTGCAAATTAGACACATTTAAAAAAAAAAAAGTAAAATACCCATTTTTTCTGTAGTGTAGCTCCCCCCCTCAATATCCTACCCCCTCCACAATTGATTTCCCACCCTCTTATCCATCCCTCAGTATAATCCCCCTCTCCCTCCTCCCCACTCCATTACCCCCAACCTCCCTGATCCCCCCAAACAGCTCTCTAACCCTCCCCCCTCTGCCTATTTGCCGCCATATTAGGTACTGGCAGCTTTCTGCCAGTACCCAGTTTGCTGCAAATTAGACACATTTTTAAAAAAAAATGTAAAATACCAATTTTTTCTGTAGTGTAGCTTCCCCCCTCAATATCCTACCCCCTCCCCCTCCACGATCGATTTCCCACCCTCTTATCCATCCCTCAGTATAATCCCCCTCTCCCTCCTCCCCACTCCCACCTTGCCCCTCCTTGCTGCTCTCAGTGGAATTTTTAAGTAGCCATAGCGGTCCCTCCCATCTCCCGCCCCCTCCAGCGATGGGCCGCCCACCCGCCTCCCTCCTTACCCTTCCACCCACCAACGATCGGCACCGAGTGGCCCTCTCTGCATCGGTATCTCTGCCCGTCTATTTCTGCACTGCCCCACTCATGGGGCATGCAGAAATAGCGCAATAGCTAGTTTTAGCAAGATCGCGGCAGAGAGAAGCCCAGGACAGCACCTTAAGGGCTTAACGACCAGTGTTGTACAGGGTACAGCGCTGGTCACTATGGGGTTAAAGCCCATGTACACAGGCCAAAATGTTTAAGGAAAGAAATATCCCTATCCTTCTATCTCTCTATCCCTGTCTCACTATCCCTATCCCTCTATCCATATATGTATTTATCCCTATATCCTTCTATCTCTATCCCTCTATCCCTATCCTTCTATCTCTATCCTTCTATACCTATCTCTATCCCTCTATCCCTATCCCTCTATCCCTATCACTCTATCCCTATCCCTCTATCCCTATCACTCTATCCCTATCCCTTTATCCCTATCCCTCTATACCCCTATCTCTCTATCCCCCTATCCCTCTCTCCCTGTCTTTATCCCTCTATCTCTATCCCTCTATCCCTATCACTCTATCCCCATCCCTCTATCCCTATCCCTCTATCCCTATCACTCTATCCCTTTCACTCTATCCCTATCACTCTATCCCTATCCCTCTATCCCTATCCCTCTATCCCTATCACTCTATCCCTATCACTCTATCCCTATCCCTTTATCCCTATCCCTCTATACCCCTATCTCTGTATCCCCCTATCCCTCTCTCCCTGTCTTTATCCCTCTATCTCTATCCCTCTATCCCTATCACTCTATCCCCATCCCTCTATCCCTATCCCTCTATCCCTATCACTCTATCCCTATCCCTCTATCCCTATCACTCTATCCCTATCACTCTATCCCTATCCCTTTATCCCTATCCCTCGATACCCCTATCTCTCTATCCCCCTATCCCTCTTTCCCTGTCTCTATCCCTCTATCCCTATCAGTCTATCACATTCGCTTTATCCCTATCCCTCTATCTCTATCCCTTTATCCCTATCCCTCTATAGCCCTATCTCTCTATCCCCCTATCCCTCTCTCCCTGTCTCTATCCCTCTATCCCTATCCCTCTATCTCTATCCCTCTATACCTATCCGTTTATCCCTATCCTTCTATCCCTATCCCTCTATCCATCTATCTCTATCCCTCTATCTCTATCCCTCTATCCATCTATTCCTCTATCCCTATCCCTCTACCTCTTTATTTTTCTGCAGTGTAGGATACCCCTAACCCTCCAACCTCCCTGATCCCCCCCCAAACAGCTGTCTAATCCTCCCACTCTAACAATTGCCACCATCTTAGGTACTGGCAGCTGTCTGCCAGTATCTATAAACCTCCCTTTTTTTAATGTAGTGTAGTGGGATCATCACCTTCCCCCTCCCGCAAGCGCCATTTATCCCCCCACACCCCCAAACTCCTTTTCAGTAGTGTAGCTGCCCCATCCCTCCCTGTTTCTTTAAATAAATTCTTTCTGTAGAGTAGGGCCCTCCCACTCCCTCCCCTTCCCTCCCACCTCTGCTGCTGAGCCGCCCACCCGCTTCCAGCCCACACCTCCCACCGGCACCAGCAGAAGATTGTTACAGACTGTGACACACACAGTGTCACCGTCTGTAACGATCAAGCATCTGCCCTCATATGGAGGCAGAGCACCAATCGATTTTTGTAAGCATTTAACATTGTACTGTACTTGAATTTTATTACTGTATATTGCTTGTATGCCTTGATTTAAACCTCAATTAAAAAAAAATAATACTAACAAATCTGTAGAAATATCAATAACTAACGTCTGGTATGTACAGAAGATATTCATGTTTATGTGTGTATTGTATAATTTTATATATATATATATATATATATATATATATATATATATATGTTTATATATATATATATATACGTCAATGAAAGATGCTGGATGCTCCGTAAATATAAAATCAATTACTTTATTCGAAAGTTAAAAATGATAAACATGGAAAAAGGTAGACAAAAGTGCAGGCGCAGCACCAGGGCTTACGCGTTTCGGCTATTGAGCCGTAGTCATAGCATACAGGTGCTGTGCCTAACAGGTAAATTTAAAACTTTAGCTTGGTTGTCATTGGTTAAAAAATCAATCAAGAAACCCGCCTGCTGGGTAGTGTCTGAATAAATTAGCACAAGACAGCTCAAAAAACAGAGAAATTAGAGGAACTATATAATAATTATTAACATCCAAATCAAAATGTTATTATCATGATTAATCGTTAGCGGGACTGTTACATTTAGCTAGAATATAGACTGTATAGTATGCGAGCCCAGGACATAGATGATACTTAGCCCAATATAGATAATAAGACCATATATAATTAAATGAATAACAGAAAATGAACACCAGAACAATGCGAATATAAATATAAATATATACAGTACTTACTATGCAGCAATGGACAAAAGCTGTAAAGAAATTTTACAGTCCAAATTAATAAATTAGAACCAAAAAGAGTGTGTCAACCCTACATGTATAGTCTAATGTGTCAAGATAAATCTAAATGGCACTGTAAGGCAACTGTGTCTAAAAATACAAACAGCTAACTGGGTAATATATACAAAAAGAGTAAAGATAGTGAATATAGTTGGGGGAATGGCCAGTGACTAGCAACTATTCCCAGTAGTTTATTAGATCGAACTTGGAATTAAGTCCCTTAGGTATTCTGGTGTCAAGTTTAAACATTCAGAACACCTCTCTCTTCGCCAGTAATTGGTTTAGATTACCACCCCTGCTGGGTAAAACCACTCTTTCAATAATGCACCATCTAATTGTGCTAAGATTATTACCATGTTTGCCATTGAAATGCTGTACTAGGGGTGTAGTTGCTTTACCTAGGTTGAAAGAGGAAAGATGTTCTCTAACTCTAGAATTCATATCTATAGAGGTAAGACCTACACACTGTAGATGACACTGTATGCAGGAAATTAGGTATATAACATTACTGGCGGTGCAGTTGAGGCATGACTTGATGTCAAAAGATTGGCCAGTGACGTATGAGGCAAAGTTTTTCGTAACCTGGACGAAGTCACAGGGTTTGCACGTCTACTGCCACATCTATACATCCCGCGATGCCTCAACCACGAGCTGTGGTTACTCTCAGTCTTTTTGAGTTCTGTAGATGCCAGAATGCCCCCCAAGGTGGTACTTTTCCTGTATGAGCATCTCAAGCCCTGATCGACAATGTTCACTAGTTTGTCGTCTGCAGCCAGGAGAGAAAAATGTTTCTTCACTATCCTGCAGACTTTGTCGTACTGTGCACTGAATTGTGTTACAAAATAAACTCCTTGTGATGTTTTGGAAGTGATGACTCCAGGTTTGTCCTGTAAAAGGACCTTTCTGTCAGTATGCTCAAGCGACCTCCTAGCTCTTAAAACATTGTGAAAAGGATAGCCTCTTTCTCTCAACCTTTCTGTCAAGAGATTTGCTTCCCTTTCATAGGTATCCTTATTGGAGCAATTTCTCTTTAGCCTTGCAAATTGCCCTTTGGCAACTGCAAATCTCATTTGTTTTGGATGGCTACTGTTGCCGTGCAACAAGGTATTCCCCGAAATTGGTTTGCGGTATACACTCATAGAAACACAACTCCCTTGTATGCCTGTTAGGGTCAAATCCAGATAGTTAATATGGGTGCAATGCAGCTCAAAGGTGAATCTTAAATTTAAATCATTGGAATTTAGAAAGTTGAGAAAAAGAGGCACATCAGATAAGTTACCTGACCACACTAGAAGGAGGTCGTCAATATACCTCCTATACAATTTGATGTCCTTTTTGAAGGGGTTACTATCCCCAAAGATGCGGCACAGCTCCCAACAACCCAAATACAGGTTGGCATAAGAGGGAGCAAACTTTGCTCCCATAGCTGTGCCGCATCTCTGGTGATAGAAATCTCCCTCAAACTTAAAGAAGTTATGAGTGAGAAGAAACTCAATCACCATAACCACATATGACTGGAACTCAGGAGAAAAATCACTATATCCTTGAAGGAAGAAAGAAATTGCCTGCAGTCCCTTCGTGTGGGGTATAGACGAATAAAGGGCGACTGCGTTTATTGTAAGCCATGCATATTCCTTTCTCCATTCAAAACCATCCAGGATGTTAATCACGTGTTTAGTGTCGCGAACGTACGATACCAGAGTGAGTACCATGGGCTGTAAGATAGAATCAACCCATTGCGAGAGGTGCTCCAAAAGGGAGTCAATCCCACTCACAATGGGCCGACCCTGTACATTATCAGTACTTTTATGAACTTTTGGGAAATGGTGGAAACAGGGAGTCCTTGGAAATTGTACATCCAAATATTTGACAGTCTTGTCATCCAGGAATCCCTGTTCCCTACCATTGTCCAAAATATGTTTCAATTGAAACTTGAAAGCATTGGTGGGATCTTTGGGGAGCTTTTCATAGTCACGTATGTTGTGTAATTATCGTTTAGCCTCTGTGACATAGTCAAACATCTAATTAGACGGTTAACGTCAATAAGGGTTTGGAATATGTTGAAATTGCTAGTAGGAGAAAAGCCTAAGCCTAGAGCTAAGACAGAATGTTGTTGTGGTGTGAGTATTACAGAAGAGAGATTTATGACGTTACTTGTCATTTGTACTTTGTCTGGGGTTTGTTTCCCCTGAGAGGATATCTGCCTTGACCCGTTTGAGTCTGTCCCCCACTGTGTGTTTGGTCTAGGGCCTGTGGAAAAACCTGTTCTAGATCACTAGGGGCAGAGTAGATATTGGCAGGAACCACATTAGGGGGGATAGGTGACATATGTGGTACTGTATACTGGCTGGTAGAGGGAAATGATTGTACCTGTGAGTGAAACTCTTTCGGTCTCACTACTGGTTCATTCTCTAGAACAGGTACATAAGTGTTTTTGTTTTTGAGTATACCTATAGGAATAGAAGGCACGTTCTGAGCTGTAGGTGCAGTAGTAGACGTAGTGGCTTTGTTACCCTCGTCTGAGGAACAGTCGTGGTCACTGCTAGAAAATGAAACATTTCTAGAATTAGATCTGTGTCCTCTACGTCTTCTATTGCCCCTACGTGTGCCTGTGGAGAATTGATTGCGTCTATATTCTCCTCTTTGTTTACGATTCCAAATGTATACTGAGTTACTTTGGTAGTCTGATCAATCCCTCAAAAACTTGGAGTGTTTATTCTCCATTATTAGACTCTTCCCCCTCGCTACCATACCCCTCAAAATAGAATCAAATTTCCCAAATTGGGGGTCTGAAATACGTTTGTTCATTTCTGTTTGCAGGTCTATAATGTCTTTTTTAATAATGTCCAACTGTTTCAGTTTGCAATTCCTCAGCATAATCATCAGTCTAGATGAACAGTCCGACAGAAACCTCGTTCCACGCCTTCACAAAATCTTTGTCAGTTGTGTCCACGTCAAAGGAGGGAAATTTGTATAGTCTTAGACCTCTAGGTATCATACCTTCATGCATATACTTGTCAAAGGCCCATACATCCCGTTGCACCTTGCATTCTTTTAAAAGCAAGGTTTCCATTGATTCAAAAAGGGAGCTTAGGGAGAGGACCCCTTTACTGTCCGAAAAAATCTGGTCACAATCAGACATATCATTACTCCTTGCCGTGGCAGGCATAAGGGAAAATAAGTCTCTGTTAAAATGTGCTTGATTATTAATTGAAAGATTGTCCTCTGCTGCTGAGCCACCCACCCACTTCCAGCCCACACCTCCCACCGGCACCAGCAGAAGATCGTTACAGACTGTGACACACACAGTGTCACCGTCTGTAACGATCAAGCATCTGCCCTCATATGAAGGCAGAGCACCAATCGATTTTTTGTAAGCATTTAACATTGTACTGTACTTGAATTTTATTACTGTATATTGCTTGTATGCCTTGATTTAAACCTCAATTAAAAAAAAATAATGCTAGCAAATCTGTAGAAATATCAATAACTAACGTCTGGTATGTACAGAAGATATGCATGTTTATGTGTGTATGTATAAATGTGTATTTATGTGTTTTATATTTATATATATATATATATATATATATATATATATATATATATATATATATATATGTTTATATATATATATATATATATATATATATATATATGCAGCCAAAGTAAAAAGCACTCACCTGGTCTTGATTCAAATACACCTGTTTATTATGCGTGATAAACAGGTGTATTCGAATCAAGACCTGGTGAGTGCTTTTTACTTTGGCCGCATGGATTTATTTTTGAAATGCACCCCGGGCAGGATAAGTAAAGGATGTTCCTGTGAGTGCTATACCACCACCGAAAAATTATATACATATATATATATATATATATATATATATATATATATATATATATATATATATATATATAAAAATTTGACCCCAAATTGTCTATTCGGCCCCCCTAAACCATGCCCAAATAAAAACACATACTCCAAAGTGGGATAAAAAAGGCTGTAGCTGGGGGGCGGAGCGAGGCCAAGCTGGAAATGGCCGCAAAAGACTGAAGCTCTGAGCAGGTTAGACGAACCTTAGCCAAAAAAGAAGAGTCGGACTCCATAATAAAGGACCACTTTATGGTATATCACCTATCTACACTTGGGGGATAGGCAGATGCAAGGAAAACTCCGATGTAAAAACCGGGAGGCGTAATGCAAAGCGAAAACGCTGTGTAGGCCCAAGCCCTGACAGCCTGTAAAACCGGAGGGGCGCAGATTTGCAAGTTTCTCAGAGAGATGAAGAGTTGCATGGTTCACATTTTTAAGAGCTCTGGAGACCAAACATAAGCAACAGGTATGAATCACATTTGTTCAAAACAGTAAGCAAGGTGAAAAAGGTGCTTAAAAATCTTAACGCTGCAAATTATATGACGACCCACGTGGCACATGATAACACCGGCACTTTCAAACCCCCCATAACAGTTACTTACCTCACATATGGACTATAAAACATAAGATGTGACGAACCTATCTTCCTACCCATATATAAGCATCACTAATCAGAAATAGGCCACTGGGGATGGCCCCAAAAAGGCTCAATAAGCAGACCAAACCGAGCAAAGTATTAAAAAATCAAACACTCTCACCAGTGCCTGTAAGCAACTTTTTTCAACCTCAAGAACATTCCCATAGGGAAGCAGACAAAACTACAATGGAGATGCAGCCTAGTTCCTTGTCGGTGGCGATATCAAAAGAATATGCAGACCAGCTAAAAATGGACATTGCCAAGCTGCCTACCAAGGCTGACTTTGACGGTCTAAAAGACTTAATACAATCTGAATTGTCTTCCATGAAACATGACATAAAGGAGATAGGAAACAGGATAGAGTCCATAGAAGAAGCCCAAGATTCCACAGATAAAATAGTGGACTCATTAACAACTCACGCAAGAGAGCAAGAAGCCTATATGGAAGCTATGGATGACAAACTAGAAGACCTTGACAACAGGGGACGTAGAAACAACCTGAGGGTAAGGGGAGCACCGGAATCCATTACCCCAGCAGAAATACCGGAATACCTACAAGGGCTGTTTAAGCACTTACAGAATGACCAACAGGCTCCTGACATGGAGCTGGACAGGGCACACAGAGCCCTTCGGCCCCCTCCACCACCGAATGCACCCCCACGAGATATCATTCTGAGGTTTTTGAGGTACACAGATAAGGAGAAGATATGGCTTCAGGCTCGACAACTGAGACAAATAACATATTTAGATCACCACCTACAAATATTTCTGGACCTTAGCCCCATAACAGTGCAGAAAAGAAAAGAGGTCCGCTTTATAACTAAAATACTACAGGAAAAGAATGTGAGATATAAATGGGGATATCCCTTCTGCCTACATGTGCAACATGAAGGAAGATCAGTGTCATATAGATCACCCAAAGACCTAGAGGACCTATCTAAACTACTGGACATCTCTTTTAGTCCACCAACCACAGCTGAAGAAAGGTCAAGATTGCCAACTGCTGCAGCTTCTTTCAGCAAGCAGATGAACCAAAAGCCGACCTGGTCAAAGGTTATAACGAAGAAAAGGAAGGAGAAAAGACCAAAGCCCTCTACACCGTCCAGCAGCGATCCAGGATGATTAACAGGACAATGAATTTGTGGGTGAGATAATTCTATATTGAACTTAGAGAAAAATCACATAGGACATTAAAATGTTAAGTGAAGCAAGTCATATGGACATTGTTCAACGAAAGAGAAAAGTTAACATTTGGGTTAAGTTTGTAAGGTACCCAGTTCTGATAACCAGATCTGGTAAATGGTTTATCAAATCGTTACTAAAGCATGTATATAGAGCTAAATTAAGTTTGGTTCTGTCATGATACTATGGACTCTGAAGAGACCCCTAGAAATGTTAGAAAGGTTTTAAATGGATAAGCTTTTCACCCCTTCTCTTCCCCCCCCTCCCCATAGAAATGTTTATATTGGCAAGAGGAGTCAACCAGCAATCCCCCCTAGCTGGGATTTATAGCACAAGATAGATTGTGCTCAGATTGTAATGTTTGAATTGATTGAAATGTTTATGTTACACAAAGTGAATGCAGTTCTTTGTTTTATTGCCTTAAAAGTCTTAAGCTACTGTTTTAAAGATGCCACAGGTCAGGAGCAAATGCATGGGCGACATGATTGCCTTGAATGGAAACACTACACAATTAGGGAACAAGATAAATTCCAAGTGTTAAACAAGGTTATATTTAGACTTCTTAATGAGTCAGATGACAGAAAACACGCAGAATAGCCTTAACATCCTAACGGCAAATGCAAAAGGCCTCAATAGCCCACACAAAAGAAGCGTAGTGCTAAAAGACATAAAAGAGAAAAGGGGGGACATAGTGTTTCTACAGGAAACGCATTTTGTAAAAGGCAGGGAACCTAAGACATTTAAATTTAAATATGGTGAAACGTTCTATGCATCCAATTCTACCAAAACAAATGGGGTGGGAATCCTAATCAAAAGAAATATACCCTTCCAGCAGATCAAGGTGCATAGGGACAGGGAAGGGAGATACTTGATTGTCATAGGTAAGCTATTTAATACAGTGGTGACCATGGTCTGCACGTATGCCCCCAACACTAGACAAGATGCATACTTTAAACATTTAACTAACTTACTATTAGAAGTGTCAAAAGGTACCCTAATTCTTGGAGGGGACTTCAATCTTACACTCGACCCCTATATGGACAATTCCAACCACACTTCATCTGTCCCCAACAAAATAATTAACACAACACGACAGTGTCTAAAGGACCTCACAGTTCACGATGCATGGAGAGTGAAGTATCCAGACGCAAGAAATTACACTTTTTATTCACACCCTCATGCCCGATACTCTCGCATTGACTACATCATGCTAGACGTAGCCAGCTTAGCTAGGGTAAAGGAACTCACCATTTACCCCAGAACATGGTCGGACCATTCGATGGTAGGCTGCACTATATACTGGCCCCTAATGAATAAAATCTCACACACATGGAGAATAGATGACAATTTAATTAGGGACCCAGTCTACACATTCAAAATAGAAAAAACATTAACTGAATACTTTACACTGAACCAAGCCTCCACATCAGATAACAGGCTCTTGTGGGAAGCTCACAAATCAGTGGTCAGAGGCGAATTAATAAGCATGAAAGCTCACAAAATAAAGGAAGAAAGAATTTATCTACACAATACCCTTACTAGGCTTTCAGAGCTAGAAAAACAACACAAATATAACACTAACGATCATACATTACTGAAAGCAATAGAGGATTGTAGAGCCACGATACAAACCATTATAGATAAGGAGTGTAAGCAACACGCAATAAAATTGAGGCAAACATATTTTGAAGGTAACAACAAGAGCAGCTCACTATTCGCCAGAAAACTCAAAAGGAAAATTAATAAAACATATATCTTACAGACAAAAGACATCAAGGGGAAAGATGTATACACGACTACCCAAATAGCTGAGGCATTCAGAACATATTATGAACAACTATACAACATTAGTAAAGCTGGGGAATATCCACCACAATTGAAAAAAAGCTCACTGACACAGGAATACCTAGAGAAACTAAAGTTCCCCACATTGAGTCAGGAACAGATAGATTCACTGGATAGTCCGTTCTCTTATGAGGAAATCAAGATAGTAATAAAAGACCTCCCTACGGGGAAGGCCCCAGGACCAGACGGTTACTCAAACAGCTACTACAAACAATACAAGGACATTTTAATACCACAACTATTAGACTTGTTTAACAGCATCAGTGAGGAGAACCCATTCCTAGACACTAACCTGGAAGCCCATATAGTGGTCTTGCCTAAACCAGGCAAACCTCCAGACAGGGTGGAGAATTTCAGGCCCATTTCACTATTGAACTCGGACCTCAAAATATATGCAAAAATTCTAGCCAACCGTTTAAATCAGGTATTGCCCCAGCTTATTAAGAATGATCAAGTAGGTTTCATACAAAACAGAGAGGCCAAGGATAACACAGTTAGGGCAATACATCTCCTAGAATACACCCAGCAACAGAAATTGCCCCTGGCCCTGGTCTCAACAGACGCGGAGAAAGCGTTCGACCGCGTCTGTTGGACATTCCTCAGGGCCACATTACAAAAATTCCAACTGGGAAAAACCACCATATCAAGGATTTTCGCCCTTTACCATTCCCCGTCAGCTAGGGTCAGAGTCAATGGCCACTTGTCTAATCCATTCAGTATATCAAATGGGACCCGCCAGGGTTGCCCCCTATCCCCATTGCTGTTTGCCTGCATAGTGGAAGCCCTGGCCTTGGCAGTTAGAGACAAACCCTCAATCCAGGGACTAGAAATAGCGGGTTCTACCCACAAGATCTTATTATATGCTGATGATATTTTATTTTTCCTTACCAACCCCGCAACCTCTATACCCTCCCTTTGTGAGGAACTAGACAATTTCCAAAAAGTATCCAATTTTCTCATCAATAAATCTAAGTCAGAGATGCTTTTGCTAAACCATGATCCCCCGCAATCCCAAAATATTTGTCAGATATGTCCATTCAAAAAAAGAGGGAACTCCCTAAAATACCTAGGCATATACTTAGCCCCAACAACTGAAGAAATGTTTCAACTAAACTATGTCCCCATCCAACAACAGATCATAGCAGATCTCTCAGCTTGGAGATCAAAGAATGTATCCTGGTTAGGGAGAATCACAATCCTAAAAATGAATGTCCTTCCAAGGTTATTATATATCTTCCAAACCCTGCCCATCCCCACACCCAAGAACTTCACCAATTCACTACAAACCAAACTATTAGCATATGTATGGGAAAATAGGCCAGCAAGGATCAATAAGCAACTAATGTGCATGCCAACTAAAAGAGGTGGATTGGGGGTCCCTGACTTGGAAAAGTACCGTACGGGAATATTCCTGCAAAGGATCATTGATTGGTACACGAACTTCACAACTAAGGCTTGGGTAGCACTGGAGCATGATATTGCAAATAAGACACACCTGGGGTCCCTCTGCTGGCTACCGCCAAAACAGACCTCTTTAGAACATCACCCTAACTCTATCATAGCAGAGACTTTCCGGGTCTGGAACCATATTCTAATATCATACCCGAATATATCCTCAAGAACCTCCCCGCTAACACCCCTTACAAATAACACAGACTTTATACCGGGGCTGAATTTCCCCAGCAAAACCCTATCCAACAAGAGAAGAACCTTAGCGGCATATCAGTTAGGTAATGAGCATAAATTTTATAACCTAGAAGAGTTAGCAACAGAGGGAATTGACCTCTCAAAAAATTGGTTACTATTACGCCAATGCCAATCATATATAACAAAACACCCTGATCGAAGGAATTTAGTGAGGCCCATGACGGCATTTGAATCACTATGTAGAACAGACACCCCACATAAAAAGACACTAGCTATTTCTCATGCACTACTACAAATCCCACCTCATGGCTACACCCCGTATTACATAGACAGGTGGAATACAGAACTGAACCTAGACATGACACTAAGAGAGGTCTCAGAGATTTTCACGAATGTAACCAAGGTCTCCTCCTCCAGCCGGCTAATTGAACTAAATTTAAAGATAATCCAAAGATGGTACTACACACCGGCTAGGATACATAAACTCTATAGGACGGCAAGTGATACATGCTGGAGGTGTGAAAATGGCAGGGGGAACATGGCACACATCTGGTGGGATTGTACTATGATAAAGGAAGTGTGGGAAAAAGTGGCAAGGGAGACTTCAGAAATGGTGGGGGTTACGATTCCACCAGACCCTCGCATCTGGCTATTTAATATTATCCCAAGAAAAACACAAACACAAGTGAAAAAACTAATCTTTATGGCAAGTAATGGCATGAAGACATTACTTGCAAGGCACTGGAAACAAAAATACACCCCCACAGTTGCTGATTGGATCCACACTTTCCAACACATCTTACAATTAGAGGAATATGCATACATTAAATCGAGGACAGAGGTGTCATACGGCTTAATGAAGATCATGTGGGACACATATATAGCAAATAAATTTCATAATTAGCATACGCGAACTAAGTTGTGCTTATGCTTTATTAGGAGATTGATATAGGACCTAAGGCTCCTGACAACTGTGGCAACAGAACGTTTCTAGATACTTTTTGTTAGACGCATTTCACTGCATAACTGTAAAATGTAAAAGAAAATGTTAAACGATTTGTTGCAATTCCTTTTTTGACCTCTGTATTGTACGAATTTTATTTGACAATAAATCTGTTTATACAAAAAAAAAAAAAAAAAAAAAAAAAAAAATAATAATTAAAAAAAAAGAAAAAACATGAGATAGGCATATCATGATTTATAGAAATACAAATACACTTTAATTTATGTGAAAATATCAGATTTTTTGTATAACAGATAAATAAAAAAATAATTTTCTATGAAAAAAAAAAAAAAAAAAAAAAAAAAAAAAGGCTGTAGCTTCCACAACATAAATAACTTTTAAAACACAGAAACCAGAGCTTGCCCCACCCAATTCATTTTTTCCTATGGTTGCAGCATAAGGCACGCCTCCCCATGAAAGCCACCTCTCCTGTCTATCCCAACAGGAGGTACCAACAACCCCCACAATGGCGTAAGCCAGCACACCCAGGGCAAGCACCCCGCCACAGCTCGACCTACCGACGAGCACTGCCCAAAACAGCTACGGCCAACTCAATACCCTCTTTTAAAGTGAAGTTAAATAAATGCAACCACACCTCATTTAAATGAACCCCATCCTGCAGGAAAAAACACCTCCCAGACTCCCCCTCAAACTCAGCATGACTCAAGGCAAGGCCCCCCAATTTTTTAACATGGCTGTTTACCATCCTGTTCACCTTTCGCCTCGAATTCTCCAACTTAACACCATCCCAGGCCGATCACCACACCAACCTGCATTCAATGTTCGACCACACAATGACCAGACCCAGGAATAATACACACAACCTATCCAAGTCCCACTTGATCCGATCAACCAAAAATGTTTGCGCCATGAAACCCAGATAATTGCCACCCAGATGCACGACCAAAATATGTGGAGGGGAAAAAAGCCTGGCATAATTAATGATTGTCTCCATCAGCTGAGCCCACCTCATCCCCCTGACCCCGAACCATCTCAATACCACCTCCTCCCTACTGAAACCAAGCTGCACCCTGTTTTCTTTAACCGCTGCCGCCTTCCTTGCCCAATACATGTAAGAATGTCCCACCAACCAGCACCTCACAGGACCTGCAGAAAAAGAACAAATTTAGTAAACCCACTAAACCACTAACCCCGGCCTCACATACACCCAGAAATGATCAGACCCCCACCTTCCAATCCTTTTAATTACCGAAGGCTCCAAACCCAAACCCTGAGCTTCCGTTGCCGCACCGATACAGAAAGAATGCAAACCAAACTCCCTAGCCTCCACACCCAACAAATCAAGGGACTTCCTAAAAACCACAACAAACTGAAAAACAGACAAAACAGAACCGTCCTTATGAACAAAGAAAGTCCCGCTCCCCCGTTCCCCTCCGGCATCACCTTCAAAAAATCCAAAACAGCCCCAACAGGACAACAATGCCCCCCGACAGCACTCAAACGAATCAGCTTACCTCTAGTCGACTGGTCAGTCTTAGACTTCCGCAACCAGATCTCCAGCACCCCATTATTCAAACACACGTCCCGCCAACAAAGACCACTAGCAAGTTTTCTATTTTTCCCCACCACTTCTGAGACCCGAAAAGGCCCCGAAAAAAGCCAAAACAAAAGCAGCTCAAAACAATAAGACCTCAAATTCGGATACACAAACCTCAGGCAACATAGCCACCACCTTTCCCAACAACAGCCTGACAAAACACACGCAGGAGGAGTCTGCGTCCCTCTGTGTTGGGCTATCTGTGCTGGGAGGTGAGCAAAGAGCGCTCCTGTCATCAAATGTGTAATGCAACACAGAGCAGCTGGGATGATCGTTGTTAAAAACTAGCGCAGCTACTTGTAACGCTCTTGACAGGAGGTGGAACAACGGCAGGAGAACAGTAAGTGCAAGTGCAAAAGTACAATACCGGAGTCACTTACTGTATAGCATAGCAAGTCACGAAGTACACAGTACACCTATTACACTAATAGCTGCCAACGAATCGCAACTGGGGGACAAAGTAAAAACAAAGAAATAAAAAAGAGCCCCATTTCTATAATCACCTACGAAGCTTCAATTTAACAAGTGCTGCATTAATCACCCGCTAACCTATTTTGTGAAGCAATTTAAGGACACGCTGAGCTCATTCAGGTCAGAGCCAGTTGGTGGAAACTTTGGTAGTGCACTTATACAAGATTTATACACAGACGGGGGATTCCTGGGCATACATATTGGCAATAGAATCACTTCAATCAAGCTTCTCAATTAAAGGGACAGTCTAGTCCAAAATAAACTTTCATGATTCAGATAGGGCATGTAATTTTAAACAATTTTCTAATTTACTTTTATCACCAATTTTGCTTTGTTCTCTTGGTATTCTTAGTTCAAAGCTTAACCTAGGAGCTTCATATGCTAATTTATTAGACCTTGAACGCCACCTCTTTTCAGAATGCATTTTAACAGTTTTTCACCAGTAGAGGGTGTTAGTTTACGTGTTTCATATAGATAACACTGTGCTCATGCACATGAAGTTATCTGGGAGCAGGCACTGATTGGCTAAATTGCAAGTCTGTCAAAAGAACTGAAATAAAGGGGCAGTCTGCAGAGGCTTAGATACAAGATAATCACAGAGGTTAAAAGTATATTAATATAACTGTGTTGGTTATGCAAAACTGGGGACTGGGTAATAAAGGGATTATCTATCTTTTAAAACAATGAAAATTCTGGTGTAGACTGTCCCTTTAAATAAGAGTGCCTATCCCTCTCCTGTCAGTTTTTGCTGTAGGCTATAAGCAAATTAACTACAGGTTATAAAAGATAAGGCAACACTATTCAAGCTATATACACAGAGTAGCATAAAATATATATCTAATATTGGACACTGATTCATAAACAAGTGGATTTGCAGTGTGATGCCTGGCAAAAAAACAAAATAAGACAGAGAAGAGTGCATCCACACGACAACTTAGCAAATATCTAAAACAAGTGGAGCAGCATAACACCTCATTAACAGAAGAAATGGCGGGCCGACAACAAACAACCTTAACACAACCTCACTTGCCTGTTACACAGACACAACACCTCATTACTAAGGGGGATTTACAGCTCCTATCTTCCAAGGAAGACATTAAACGTGTGATGCAAGAAATGAGAGGCCTGTTTAATGACCTAAGAAAAGATATCACGGTCCTGGACATGAGAGTCACACAAGTCGAAACCATGCAAGCTACGAATGCAGCTTCCTTACAACAACATTCTACGGAGCTCCATTATCAGCGGGAAACAATACAACAGCTAACAGACAAGGTGGAAGACCTTGATAATAGAGGTCAAAGAAATAACCTTAGGGTTAGGGGGGTCTCTGAGACCATACACCCTCCAGCAATTGAGGGCTACCTGCAAAGACTTTTCCACACAGTGAAGGGAACACCATCATCTCCTGACATCATAATGGAGCGGGTACACAGAGCCCTAAGATCCAGAACGCCACCAAAGGCTCCACCCAGGGACATTATTGTCCAGTTCCTGAACTTCAAGGACAAAGCAGAGCTCCTTAGGTGTGCAAGGGCAAAACATCTCATACAACATGCTGGAGAAGAGATACAATTGTTTTCGGATCTCTCGCTAACCACTCTACAAAAAATAAGAGAGCTTGCCCCCATTACGGCCAAGTTGAGATCCAGCAAGATTCCATATCCTACCTGTCCTACCTGTTCCTACCTGTTCTATGTTAATTTTTTTGCATATATTGTGTATTATTATTGTTTTTGTATTTTATTGTACCCTATTGTATCAATGCAATGTCTTGTGGACCCAGGACATACTTGAAAACGAGAGAAATCTCAATGTATCCTTCCTGGTAAAATATTTTATAAATAAATAAATATCGCTGGGGCTTTCCAGTGTCTTTGATCATCGTTATCAACAATAAGACTGTCGTGTTTAGGCCCCGAGCCGACCTACAGGTCTTCTATGCAGAACTTTCAATTGAGGATACTCCACAACTGCCAGAAAACACTACAGACGCCTGGATCACTGCGGATCCTAATCCACACTAATAGGAGGCTGGCACCAGAAAAAGAAGACAGACCACAATATCCTTTTATTTATCCTTATACACCACGTCTTTTGTTCCTGCAAAGACTTGTATTAGGACTTTATTTTGAAAATGTTTAATGTAAACTGTGCTCAAAGTCTCACTATAATGTCTCTGTGACACTGTGACAACAGATATCTATTGTGACTGAAATGATAACTGACCTGTTAGTCAATAAGTGTATGTTCTGACATAACGTAGGGTTGGATCCCTCCAGAAACAAGCCATTACATCCCAAGACGATAAATATACCCAAATAAGCGACACATAGACCTTCTACAAAAAACCTGATGATACCTGACAGGTTAGACAGGGTGGGCTGGCTCTTAATTCTAGTAAGAATTTCCACTGGAAAAGGTTATATACTACCCTTCAATCAGCACACACCTATAACCTCCATAAAACCCCAAAACACCAATATAGCGTCAGCCCTACCTACTCCAACCATGGCCTCATCACCCGGAACTGGAAAGACCCACTAGATATCAAGTTACACTGTCGAAGATGTGGGCCAATAGATGTTGTGAACAGAAAACAAAATCATTCCACTATTCCACCCCATTATCCCCTACCCCTTCATTTCAGTCCTCCCATATGCCATACCCACACTAACACCCAGGTCTGTATAACCACATTGCCTGTACGTATTATATTCTACCAAGTTGCACTTGCTTAATGGTTACTACCCCCACTGAATTTGTTTATTGCTAAACGGTTGTCTTGTACCCAGACAAAGTTTTGTTTGTTACTCTACTAGAGATAGCCGATCATTTAACGCTTTATTTGTTATCTATTTTGTGTGTTGGGTGACCTACTTACTAAACTTTCATACATACTAAACTTCTTCTTTACTTACGCTACTCTTACAACCCTATTACTCATCTTCTTCCCTTTTCCACCTTTCTCTCTTTTTTTTTCTCCCCCTCCTCAGAATGGACAGGCGCGCCAGCAAGTTTGGTACACATGGCTTGACCTTTACCACTATCAACGCAAAGAGCCTCAACAACCCAGGTAAGAGGTCCATAGCTTTCTGAGAACTCAAAAATCTGCATAGCCACGTTATATTTCTTTAAGAAACACATTTTTCAAAAGGGAAGGGAACCAAAATGGTATAACACACAGTATCCCACAGCATACTTTGCCTCCGGAGCGTCCAAGAGGTGCGGGGTAGGAATACTCATACACCACTCGGTTCCTCTAAAGATAGCGCATATAGAAAAAGACTCAGAGGGAAGATGCCTTGTTTTAATGGGCACACTCTATGACCACCCAATAACATTAGCAACAATTTACACTCCAAATACTGAACAGCATCATTTCATGAAGCAAATTTCAAAAACATTGTTAGATCATGCGAAGGACTCAGTGTTTCTCGCTGGCAATTTTAACTTGCCTTTAGATGCCCGTGTAGACACCTCTAATGGCGCAGCCAATATCCCAAATAGAACAATTAAATCTGTCAAAACAACTCTCTCCGATCTTGTTTTACATGATGTTTGGAGAGCTATGAATCCAGCAAGCAAAGACTTCACTTATTATTCACTTCCTCACAACAAGTATTTGTGAATTGATTATATATTTACAGATACAACAGGGCTAGATATGATCACTTCTTGTAGTATTGGCCCGATCACATGGTCAGATCATGCCCCTGTTACCTGTGCAGTTCAATGGCCTGACGTACCCCCTACAACATATATATGGAGACTTGACGACTCATTATTAGATAAACTTCTCATAAAGATAGAACTACAAAAATCTCTTGATGACTACTCCCACAACGACCCTGCCCACACTTTCTTGACAAACACGTGGGAGGCACATAAATGCGTGATGCGAGGAGAATTCATTAAGCATAGGGCGCGAATACTCACACAATACAGGGAAAAACACTCACAACTGTTAAATACTATTTCGACTTTAGAATTTAAACACAAACAGAACCCACTTGACAAAAACACTAGTAAATCACTTAACCACACGAGGACAGAGCTCAAACAACACTTGATGGAGGCATATCAGCGTAAATCATTGACAATTAAACAGCAGAATTATAAGGGAGGCAACAAACCTGGCAAATTATTGGCTAGGTCTATCTGCAGAAAACAGCTAAAAACACACATACATCGGGGGGGGGCGGGGCCGGCCAGCGTCTGTGATGGCCGCATGATTTTTAGCTCCGGTTAAGGGAGCTCTTTCCGAGGCACTTTGAGGGGACATCCAGGCCACTATAAAGCTGAAAAGGACAACCAAACATCAGGCGAAATACAAGAGCATCGAATGAAATGCCCAGATCACTAAACTGAAGTGGTTGGCGATGAAACTAGATTACAGAGCACAAAAGGCCTAAGTGCGCACCACGCCACTGTGAGAGACCAATACACACGCCATCGCTACAAGGGGTAAGAGTGAGACACTTAAAGCTCCAGCGACCACACATACATCTATCGTAAGCCCCCTCCGAGGTACACAACCTATAATCCTGACGTCATCACAATTTAACGCAAGGAAGAGGCCTTACTATAAAACTAATATCGTAACTTAATTCAGCCTTACCGGACTATCATTAATTACTGGGACAGAAACATTACACTTTCCGCTACTACAGCCCTTTAGAAACCATTCACAATGTCGTGCAGAGATATATATGCTTATGATGCTCTACCTTTAATCATGTGAACAGCCCCGATCAGAAACCGCAGTAAACAGCTTAAAACGACACTGGTCTACCAAAATACATAAGCTTAAAAGTCTACAAGCCACCTCACCTATGGTTGTACTCATACAGATTAACACAGATTGGCAGCATACATTTGGTACAGAAACCGTCTTACACAGCACCTGAAGGGGACAGTGTTTATTTTTTATACCTCTCTATACTGAACTGGATCACATTGTGCAACTTTTGCACCTCAAAGCGACCAAGCTAGATTAAAGAGTAGAGATTGCAGCTATCCAGTCACACCATCACTGCAAAGCTGGAGATGGCATCTAGACGCACATCTAGGCCAGATAAAAACGTTAAAAGTCTTGCACCATCCAATACAAAAATGGACAATTTTTTCAAAGTTCTAGAATCCTCCATATCAGCAACAACTGATCCGCCAGACACTGAACAAAACACTTCAGACGTGGACTCTCCCACTCTCCTCACTAAAGCGGACATACAAAATTTACCGACTAAAGCAGATTTTGCATCCTTTTTCACCCATGTTGGGAAACTTATAAAAGAAGGACTATCTGAAGTCAGGAAAGATCTCTCAGACTTGGGGGATAGAGTTCTACAGACAGAAGAGGACTTGGAACAGTTTTCAAATGCTACAGAACTCCAGAACCGTACTCTTCAGCTGCATGATGATATGATACAGCAGCTTCAAAACCAAGTCGAAGACCTGGACAACAGAGGAAGAAGGCAGAATCTGAGAATAAGAGGCATCTCAGAGAAAGTTACAACCTCTCAAATCCAGCAACACCTACAACAGATGTTCCAACACATCTTACAAGAAGACATCTCAGACATCCCTCTTGACAGAGCCCATCGGGCACTACGCCCAAAACCACCAGACGACAAGCCACCTAGAGACATAATACTGGGGTTTCAAAACTTCAAAGACAAGGAAAAAATAATGACAGCCTCGAGGAAAACCCGCCAAATCCTGTTCGAAGGAGATACAGTACAAGTATATGCAGATCTAAGTACCATCACACTCTCCAAACGCAGAGAGGCAAGATACCTTACTACACACCTGCAAGATCTGAAAATATGTTTATGAAATCCCTATGACCTCTAGGGAGAGAGGGGGGGATTGGGGGTTTGTGCCCTTAGGACCTATTGAAACAGAACCTGAGTGTTTACAGTAGGTAGTGCCTTATGCCAAATAATTAGAATTATTAATAAGGAGAGGGACAGGAAAAGAGAGGCATATTGGGCACACTTATAAGGGTCAAAACCAGTACTATATTGCTGTGTGGTGTGTCGTGTGTTGATTTAAAACTTAACTTTTATATCAATTTAAGTAAAAAAGATTTGTGGAAATTTCCACCAGTGAGTGTATAAAATATTATTAAAATTGTGTCCGAGTGATCCTCGGTACGCAAAGGCTCCTCTCAAATGTGATACAGTGATCAGTCTGTATCACACTGTCCTGTTTGGGTAATAGGTTCTACAAAATAGATACAGATATCTTAAACTTAACTATTATTCACGACAGAGGTATATGCCAAAACCATAGGTTGGTGTAAGAATAACACACGCTGATTGTTGATTCCAACCACTGCTTAAATTATATAGGGGTATAATGATACCACAGCATCGTCATTTATGCTTTTATTCCAAGCGATATTATATCAAGTACAGTGTTATTTATAAATATTAGTGACTTGGAAATTGTGCACAGACAATTGGGTTCTAGTGATTTATAATGAAGTTATGGTAAACACCTGTATATCAGACTGATTTTACAAAAAAGATAAGTCAAAGAAAAGAATTGTATGTTTGTGCTGCTAACAATGTGATTGTTACTGTTTCTCTTATATAAGAATGTACTGTCTGGACTTCCGTTTTTAATAAAATTCGAATAGAGGTTTATACAGGGGAACGTATATTACAGCGGTTGTACCAAGTCAAGTTGCCCTTAATACAGGCTTATATGCAGCTACAGCCTAAATTATACGTAATTATATTATGAGGCTAAAATAGCCAAGGCTATTAGATTTCAGGCTATAGATGTCGCTTAAGTAAATAAGCGCTGTAATTGTACTTGACCACTATTATTACCTAGGTTCAGATGGCACTAAAATAATCTATCCATAGCGATAGCCTAAAGTTAAACAGTATGCTCCACAAAGGATGTGGCTAACTTAGCCTAAATCAATATTGTTTGTAGGCTAATACTCGCTATGGTTGATTTACTAGTATTTAGATTTTAAGTTAAAGAAAAAATGCCTAAAAGAGGCCAACAATTAATATTACACCAAACTGACTATATGAGAGGAGCAGTGCGAACGCCTGACGCGCGTTTCGCAACTGCTTTTTCAGCAGTTGCGAAACGCGCGTCAGGCGTTCGCACTGCTCCTCTCATATTGTCATATATTGACTCTCTATTACACTGTGCCTTTAATTGGTTGTCTAGCTCCCTTTATAAGGAGCCTTTGTTCATGGCTTCATTGCTTGTAATTAAGATTCTCCTATTCAGTTTTGGAATTCTTTCAAGCCTCCTCTTTGTGGTTGTTCCTGTCTTCAGCATTCTGACAGCTTACGCTGACACCTGACCGCTCCGCCTCAGCACCGCCTCATTCACTGAACGGACTTCGCGCTCAAACACACAAGTGCCGCTGCTGCAGCTTGAGGCTCCTCTCCCTCTCATCTCTGCGTGTAAGTACTTACCGCTTTGGATATCGAACTTAACATCAGATCTGCCTATGACATTCTTTGTACTCCGTTATTATATCTCACTTATTGGATTTGGAGATAATTCAATCTGGAACATAAGACCAAGTTGTTTCATAAAATACTCCAAAGTACGCTAGCTGTATCAATTCTACCATCTTACGATAATATTATCTAAAGGGAAGTTTCTATCATCCTAGAGTGTATTAATCATTTGTTTGTTGCCATACCATACTCTGCTTTAGTATTCGATACTTCTTTATGACATTGCTAATATATCTATTCCAATATATTAGAATACCACACAGTAGTTCTGTGTTTGTTAAAGATAAACATCATACAACTACAAGGTGGTAAATTAAATCCTAGATGAATCATATGACTAAACAGAATTTTAGTTCAATGATTTGTTCAGGTACAAAACACTTTATTTCCTGAAATTGAATGAAACATATAATTCTAATCTGCATATTTGATCCTTTTGATAAGCAGATTCAGTTTGAACTCTGACAGAATTACAAGCCATAAAAAGATGGATCAAGCAGAATTACCTTCACATGTCTATAATTTATCCCAGAGGGTTGATCAGCTCTCACAAGGGCTAAGACAACTTCAATTAGAGAATCAGACTTTAAAAGACATTCTTAAAGACACAGTAACTCCTAAACAGTTAACTGTGGATTCTACTAATGAGCCAAATGTATCACCACCAGAGAAATTTTTTGGTGATAGAAGTCAATTTCGAGACTTCAAAAACTCATGCTTATTACTCTTTACCCTAAGACCTAAAACTTATACCACAGACAAACAGAGAGTTCTAACAGTAATATCTTATCTTAGAGGAGAACCCAGAACATGGGCAAACTCCTATTTCGAGCAAAATGACCCAATTTTGGACACACTGGAGGATTTTTTTCAAGCTATGGCACTTCTCTATGATGACCCATGCAAACAGATAACATCAGAAAATGCTATGAGAGCACTTAGACAAGGGAAAAGGCCCGTGGAGGATTACATAGCAGAATTTAAGAGAGTGTCTAAGGATTCACAATGGAATAATATTTCATTGCGCAATCAATTTAGACTTGGGTTGTCAGATGCATTGAAGGATGAACTTTCACGTGTTGATATACCAGAAACTTTAGATAATCTGATGTCTTTATCCATCAATATAGATAGAAGGTTAAGGGAAAGAAAGAGAGAAAGGTTTAGTCAGGAAACAGTAACAAAGAGAATAATTAATCCTATTAGTTCTCAACAGTATAAAACACCAGAAGAACCTATGGAAATAGGTGTGATTAGGGGTCCTTTATCTATGGAAGAGAAAAGGAGAAGAAGGGACAACAATCTCTGCCTTTATTGTGCTGCAAAAGAACATGAGGTCAAGGAATGTCCTAACCTTTTGAAAACAAAGAAAGGTGAGAAACATAATATACCAAGATCTTTTGATATGAGAAGTGGTAATTCAACTTATTGTTTTTTACCTATTTCATTACAGTGGGGTTCAAAAAAGATTACTTTGAAGGCACTCATTGACTCCGGTGCAACAAGCAACTTCATTGATTATCATGTGGTGTGTAAACATGAGATACCAATAAAAGACATAAATCATCCTTATGTTTTAAGAGTTTTTGATGGTAGCCAAGCTTTAAATGGTTCAATCACACATCAAACACATAGGTTAGTTATGAGTACACAAGAAGGACATATTGAGAATATAACTTTTGACATCACACCTTCTCCTTTATTCCCAATTATTTTGGGGTTAAAGTGGTTACAACAACATCAACCAATTATAGATTGGTCCACAAATAAAATTCAATTTTCCTCTGATATTTGCAGAAATACATGTCTGTCTAAGATCTGCATTATACAAGCAGATTCTGACAAAACATCTAACCATATACCAAAAATATATTCCTCTTTTCAAGATGTTTTTGACAAGAAGGAAGCAGAGTCATTGCCCCCTCATAGGGCTTTCGATTGTCCAATTGAATTGTTACCTGGTTCCCCAATTCCACATGGTCATATTTATCCCCTCTCTCAACCTGAACTCACACATCTTAAACAATATTTAGATGAAAATTTAAGAAAGGGGTTTATTAGACCATCCACCTCTCCAGCAGCAGCTGGAATGTTTTTTGTACGTAACAAAGATGGTACTCTCAGGCCAATCATTGATTACAGGCAATTAAACAAAGTTACAGTAAAGAACCGGTACCCCCTACCTTTAATTACAGAATTAATAGAACGGTTGGGTAATGCAACAATTTTTACTAAGTTGGATTTAAGGGGAGCCTATAATTTGATTCGAATAAGAAAAGGAGACGAATGGCTCACAGCATTCCGTACTCGGTACGGATTGTACGAATACACTGTGATGCCATTCGGGCTCTGTAATGCCCCCGCGACATTCCAGTATTTTATAAATGAACTATTTAGAGATTTACTGGATGTCTGTATAATAATTTACCTGGATGATATTTTAATTTATTCAGAATCCTTAGAACAACATATCAAACATGTTACAACAGTTTTAACAAGACTCAGAGAGAATCAACTTTATGCTAAACCTGAAAAATGTATCTTCCACACACAAGATATTTCTTTTCTAGGTTACAAAATAACAGCTGAAGGTATCAACATGGAAGATACAAAAATATCAGCTATAACAGGTTGGCCAAGACCAACCACTGTAAAGGAATTACAAAGTTTTTTAGGATTCTCAAACTTCTACCGAAAATTTATTAATAATTTCTCACATATTGTCAAACCATTGACAAGACTCACAGGTAAACATGTACCTTTCAATTGGAGTACAGAAGCACAACAAGCATTCGATACTTTGAAACGTAGTTTTACTACAGCACCCATACTTCAATTCCCAGACCCCAATAAGCAATTTATACTTGAGGTGGATGCCTCTGAGTGTGCTTTAGGGGCTATTTTATCTCAAAGGAAGAGTCTGTTAGATCCTATGCATCCTGTAGCATATTTTTCAAGATCTTTGTCTCCAGCGGAAATTAATTATCCTATTGGAGAAAAGGAGCTCCTATCCATAAAATCTGCTTTTGAAAATTGGAGACACTTACTTGAGGGGACTGAGACACCAATTTTGGTTATTACAGACCACAAAAATTTAGAATATTTACAAACTAATCGGACTTTATCATCTAGACAGCTCAGATGGAGTTTGTTTTTTTCCAGGTTTAATTTCCACATTCAATATAGACCTGGTTCAAGGAATGGAAAAGCAGACGCTTTATCAAGACAGAAATTGCCAGATAATAAAAAATCTTCACCTACTACTATTCTACCAATTGGACATTTCATATCTTGTACTTAGAGTTCTGAACAAGAAAAAGAATATTCACAGGGAGGTAATTGCAACCCAGAAAGATTCAACCTTACGAAAGGTTCAGATGGGTTGTACTATTTCGGGAATTTATTGTACATACCTCCATCTTTACAAGGAAGTATTTTAAAACAAAACCATGATTCGATTCTAAATGGTCATCCGGGTGTTCAAAATACCTATCATCTACTAAAAAGGAAATACTGGTGGCCCAAAATGTGGAAATCAGTTGAGGAATATGTTCACACCTGCACAACTTGTGTTCAACATAAAAAGGAACATAAAAGGCCATATGGGTATTTGATGTCCTTACCCATTCCGGAACGTCCATGGAAGGAAGTCGCAATGGACTTCATTGTAGAGTTACCAACATCAAAAAATGTCACCACAATTTTAGTGGTAATTGACCTTTTTACTAAAATGGCACATTTTCTACCTATACAATCGTTACCTACTGCCTCACAAACAGCTGAGTTATTTCTGAACCATATAGTGAGATTACACGGTCTTCCAACTAGTGTTTTAACTGACCGTGGTAGTCAATTTACTTTGAAGTTCTGGCATTCACTTTGTCAAAGGTTGAATATTACAAGAAAATTAACCACTTCTTATCATCCACAAACTAATGGACAGTGCGAACGTACCAATCAGGCATTGGAACAATATTTGAGAATTCATTGTTCTCAACAACAAGAGAAGTGGGCAGATTTTCTAGCAACTGCTGAATTTGCCTATAACAATACTAAGAACACCTCCACTCAGTTGACTCCGTTCTTCGCAAATTACGGATTTGATCCGGAATATGAATTTCATGATAACATTCATGTACCATGTCCTGTAGTTAATGACTTGATTAACTCAATTGCACAATCTTTTAACCTTTTAAAAGAAAATATCCGAAAGGCACAATCCCAACAACAACATTATTACAACCTACGACGGCGACCAGCACCTAACTATAAAGTTGGAGAATTAGTATGGTTATCCACCCGTCATTTGAAAATTCCGGCTACTAAAGCAAAGTTTAACCAATTATATGTTGGTCCATTTCTGATTACTAAAATTATTAATTCTAATGCAGTAACCCTGCAGTTACCTGAGAAATTCCGTATACATCCTTCATTTCACGTCTCACTGTTGAAACCGTACACACCTGTTCGGTCACAACCAGTTCCTTTGACTGTACCACCTGATACTTCATCATCAGAGGTGGATTATGAGGTCTCTGACATACTAGACTCAAGAGTGTATCGTGGGGACTTACAGTATCTTATTCGCTGGTCTGGTTATTCACCAGATGAGGACTCTTGGGAATCTGCTTCACAGGTCTCTGCCCCCCGTTTGGTGAAACTTTTCCATAGACGATATCCGGATAGACCCTCTTTTTGAAAACCTGGAGGTTTTCCTTGGGTGGGGGACCTGTCATATATTGACTCTCTATTACACTGTGCCTTTAATTGGTTGTCTAGCTCCCTTTATAAGGAGCCTTTGTTCATGGCTTCATTGCTTGTAATTAAGATTCTCCTATTCAGTTTTGGAATTCTTTCAAGCCTCCTCTTTGTGGTTGTTCCTGTCTTCAGCATTCTGACAGCTTACGCTGACACCTGACCGCTCCGCCTCAGCACCGCCTCATTCACTGAACGGACTTCGCGCTCAAACACACTAGTGCCGCTGCTGCAGCTTGAGGCTCCTCTCCCTCTCATCTCTGCGTGTAAGTACTTACCGCTTTGGATATCGAACTTAACATCAGATCTGCCTATGACATTCTTTGTACTCCGTTATTATATCTCACTTATTGGATTTGGAGATAATTCAATCTGGAACATAAGACCAAGTTGTTTCATAAAATACTCCAAAGTACGCTAGCTGTATCAATTCTACCATCTTACGATAATATTATCTAAAGGGAAGTTTCTATCATCCTAGAGTGTATTAATCATTTGTTTGTTGCCATACCATACTCTGCTTTAGTATTCAATACTTCTTTATGACATTGCTAATATATCTATTCCAATATATTAGAATACCACACAGTAGTTCTGTGTTTGTTAAAGATAAACATCATACAACTACAAGGTGGTAAATTAAATCCTAGATGAATCATATGACTAAACAGAATTTTAGTTCAATGATTTGTTCAGGTACAAAACACTTTATTTCCTGAAATTGAATGAAACATATAATTCTAATCTGCATATTTGATCCTTTTGATAAGCAGATTCAGTTTGAACTCTGACACATATAGTCCGTTTGGTGTAATATTAATTGCCTACAAACAATATTGATTTAGGCTAAGTTAGCCACATCCTTTGTGGAGCATACTGTTTAACTTTAGGCTATCGCTATGGATAGATTATTTTAGTGCCATCTGAACCTAGGTAATAATAGTGGTCAAGTACAATTACAGCGCTTATTTACTTAAGCGACATCTATAGCCTGAAATCTAATAGCCTTGGCTATTTTAGCCTCATAATATAATTGCGTATAATTTAGGCTGTAGCTGCATATAAGCCTGTATTAAGGGCAACTTGACTTGGTACAACCGCTGTAATATACGTTCCCCTGTATAAACCTCTATTCGAATTTTATTAAAAACGGAAGTCCAGACAGTACATTCTTATATAAGAGAAACAGTAACAATCACATTGTTAGCAGCACAAACATACAATTCTTTTCTTTGACTTATCTTTTTTGTAAAATCAGTCTGATATACAGGTGTTTACCATAACTTCATTATAAATCACTAGAACCCAATTGTCTGTGCACAATTTCCAAGTCACTAATATTTATAAATAACACTGTACTTGATATAATATCGCTTGGAATAAAAGCATAAATGACTATGCTGTGGTATCATCATACCCCTATATAATTTAAGCAGTGGTTGGAATCAACAATCAGCGTGTGTTATTCTTACACCAACCTATGGTTTTGGCATATACCTCTGTCATGAATAATAGTTAAGTTTAAGATATCTGTATCTATTTTGTAGAACCTATTACCCAAACAGGACAGTGTGATACAGACTGATCACTGTATCACATTTGAGAGGAGCCTTTGCGTACCGAGGATCACTCGGACACAATTTTAATAATATTTTATACACTCACTGGTGGAAATTTCCACAAATCTTTTTTACTTAAATTGATATAAAAGTTAAGTTTTAAATCAACACACGACACACCACACAGCAATATAGTACTGGTTTTGACCCTTATAAGTGTGCCCAATATGCCTCTCTTTTCCTGTCTCTCTCCTTATTAATAAGATCTGAAAATACCCTACAGATGGGGTTTCCCTTTCTGCATTAAAGTACTGCACAACTCTCAGATTGTCACATATAGTCATCCAGACGACTTAAAGCAATTCTGTGACAGTCTGAAGATTCCACTCCCATCTATACACTCTGCACCCGCTCCACTGTCAGGAGACAATCTACCATCAGCGGCTCCAAAGCAGCAGAGACTTGCCTGGACAAGAGTCTCCAGGAAAACTAACAAAGGGAGCCAGGAAATAACCCAACAAGAAGAAGGACCGACCTGAAATTAAAGAACTAAGAGACTGGTTACCCTTACATATGTTTATTATCCGGTATAATAATATGTCCGAAACCTAGATATATCTGGTTACGTGTATAGTAAATGTTTTATACCTAACTATAGTTAATTATATTGTTGCATCAGAGTAGATAGATGCTAACTGGCCAAACCCTATTTACCACCTAGCTAGGCCACCCCTATATAATACTCAAACTACAGATGGAAACGCTCCATCACAGTAACTTCCCTTACTTACTATGATCCCCCCATCTTGTTCGAAATACTGTTTTAAGTATTGTTGTTATATTGTTAGTTATGCTATGTTATTGTTAATGTTCTATTTGTTTTACTTACATTCTTTATTTCTTCTAGCGGATCCTCGTACTAGAGGAAATTGCTACTCCCTATCTGACATCTCTTTTCCCTCCTACCCTTTATCCGACAGAGACGAAATTGAAAGGTACCAACAACAGGCACCCAAGTTCAGGTACTGTAACACACAACCCGTAAACACTAACATTGAACTAGTGGGGACCCCTTCTACATTGAGTATAACATCCTATAGACTGCACAAACGACACTGCGCAAACACCACTATACACTCCACGTATGGCAGTCCCTGATCTTTTGTTAATCTCCCAAAATGTTAAAGGCCTAAATTCACCCACCAAAAAATCCATTGCCCTCAACTGGTTCCACAAGCATAAAGGAGAAGTGCTTTTCCTACAAGAAACCCATTTTTGCAAACATTTGGCACCGAAATGTTCCTCTAAACAGTTCCCAATAGGATACTTTAATTCAGCCCCTACTAAGCGAAACAGAGTAGGTATACTGTTTAGACATAATATCCCTTTCCAACTCACCCAACAGCACATAGACAATGAAGGATGGTTTTTGATCCTAGTGGGCACACTTTACAATCGCCAAATCACTTTTGCAACATATTATGCACCAAACTCAGGCCAGGCCCGTTTCTTTAAAAAATTGATCAAAAAACTACTAGAGGTGGCACAGGGTACCCTGATTCTAGCAGGAGACAGCAATGTAGCTTTGGAGCCACCTCTGGATTGCTCTAACAAAAAAAGCTCAATGCCCAGGAGCTCTTTGAATGCCATTTCAAGGGCCCTTCACAATGCAACACTCTTAGACACCTGGAGAACCCAGCACCCCACACAGAAGACCTATACTTTTTACTCCAATCCCCAAAAGTCATATTCTAGAATAGATCACATATTCATAGACCAGAGAAGTCTACCCCTCATTAAGCTTTCGGAAATTCTGCCGACCTCATGGTCTGACCACTCGATGGTAACGCTGTCCTTGACCCTATCAGACAAACCCCTTACTGACCCCCATTGGCGCCTAGACGAAACACTGTTACTACAATCACTAATTAAAGATAAAATTACGCGCTCGCTCAAAGACTACTTCACGCACAATACAATCTCAGATACATCTCCTGCTCTAGTCTGGGAAGCACACAAAGCAGTAATTAGAGGGGAATTCCTGAAACAGAAATCTATAATGAGGAGAAAATACAACGAAAAATATACCATGCTAATTCACCAACTCCGAGATATAGAGAAGCTACATATGCAAAACCCAACTAGTGAGCAATATATAACTCAATTAACAAAGACTAGACACGAATTAAATGAATTGCTCAATAGAGAGGCGCAGAGAAAGGCAATATATCTGAACAAACTATATTTCATAGAAGGCAATAGGCGGGTCCACTATTGGCTAGAACCCTTAAAACACGCACGAATACCCAATTCATCCATAAATTGTCACAACCAACCCACCAGGGGAGTATACCCATGACAGTAAAATAATCGCCAATGTCTTTAGAGATTACTACAAAAACTTGTACAATATCCCTGTGACCCCATGCTCCTCAGATCACGAGGCAATAGATTCTTACATACAAAAAGCCAATATTCCAACCCTTCCTGACCACATCTCGAAACAAATGGAAGACCCCATATCCTCCCAGGAGGTTATAGCAGCCATAAATAGAATACCATTACGTAAAAGCCCCGGCCCAGATGGCCTAACGGCCTCATACTATAAACAGTTCCAATCCATCTTGGCCCCCCACCTTACCAATCTTTTCAATTCACTAGATAAAGATGAACTGCTCTCCCCTAACCTCCTGGAAGCACACATATCGGTCATCCCTAAACCAGGCAAAGTCCCCACAGAACCAAGTAACTATCGCCCAATCTCCCTATTAAATGGGGATATAAAAATATTCGCCAAGATACTGGCAAAACGGATTAGTAAAATACTTCCAACTCTGGTGCATGTGGACCAAGCCGGCTTTGTTCCGCTCAGGGAGGCCAGAGACAACACGATTCGAGTTCTCCACTTAGTGGAGTACGCTAAAACTAACCAAATCCCTGCCGTCCTGGTCTCCACTGATGCGGAAAAGGCTTTTGATAGGCTGAACTGGCCTTTTTTACATAGTACATTAAAACACTTCGGGTTTGGGGAACTAATGATTAAAAGAATATTTCATCTATATAATGGCCCATCTGCAAGGGTTCGCGCAAATGGCGTTCTATCACACAGTTTTAATATAAATAATGGAACCAGACAGGGCTGCCCACTATCACCCATTCTCTTTGTCCTCACGATGGAGATCTTAGCTTGTCATATCAGAAGAAACCCAGATATACACGGTATCACCATTGGCCCAGACTCCCATAAGCTAGCTATGTTCGCAGATGACGTGTTGACCACCCTGACTCTTCCTGACATATCACTGCCCAATCTGATCCTAGAATTCGATAACTTCAGTAAATTCTCGCATTTTCACATAAATTATTCAAAATCAGAACTCCTAAATATCTCCATGACCGCCAATACCTTTGCAGCCTTCATACCATCATGCCCATTTAAAATACAAAATTCACATTTAAAATATTTAGGCATAATACTATCCGCCAATCCCACAAAATGGTTTACCCTAAACTACCGACCCCTCCTACACTCTACACAACATTCACTTACTTCCTGGAAGGAAAAACCCCTGTCGTGGTGGGGCAGGATACAATCAATCAAAATGACAATACTCCCTAAAATTCTATATATATTACAAGCAATGCCAATCGCACTCCCGAAAACATTCATACAACAACTTCAAAAAGCCATAAATGCTTTTGTGTGGGGAGGATTACGCCCAAGGATAGCTCGAGGAACAATGTATAGATCCCTCCAAAATGGAGGACTAGGCCTACCAGAGATAAACTTATATTATCATGCATCAGTACTGCAGAGAATCTTAGATTGGCACTGTAGAAGGGACTCTAAGGCATGGGTGGCGATCGATTCCCAGCTGCTTAAATCCCCCAACCCAGGCCCCCTATGCTGGCTCCCTAAAGCTAGACGCACCCCTGCTTGCCAAGCATCCACGCTTTACCGGCACATATTTAACACATGGGATCACTTAATTAACTCTACACCGGCCCTGTCTACCCAGGTCTCCCCGCTCACTCCGATTTTCCCCAATGTAGAACTGATGGGAGGATACGAAAACAGGAAAAAAGACACACCAATTACTGAACTGCTAGACTCCGTCCCTATGGCACTCCTGCTTACACAAGGCAAACTAAAACCCAGGGAGGAACTCTCACCAATTCTATTTGGCTCTTTTGCCTCATGGCTTAAATATGCACAGTTACAACACTTTATACAAAATACCCCAAATAAAGAAGACCTCACTAGATTACCGACCCTATTTGAACAAGCGTGCTTAACGGAGCACACTACTAGAGGTACATTATCACTTGCTAAAGGTATGCTCCAAAGTGCACAATCCCCTCCACTCCCTCCATATACAGCTCAGTGGCACAGAGAATTAGACATAGCGATGGATAGTAAACAATGGCTACAAATTTATAAGAATACACGCACCTCCTCCACCTCACCTAAAGTTATTGAACTCAATTACAAAGTACTTATGCGCTGGTACTTAACACCAGCCAGACTAAGCAACATATACCCTGCGTCCTCACCCTCGTGTTGGAGAGGCTGTAATGAACGTGGCACCGCACTACATATGTGGTGGTTATGTCCCAAACTTCGCTCATATTGGAAGGAAATAGAGTCTATATTGGGGAAACTAGCAGAGGCAGACTTCTCCCTGAACCCGAAATTGATCCTCCTTAACGAGACCCCCCCACTCCAATGTAAAATAAGAAAGACATTGATACGAATAGGACTCAATAGTGCCAAAGCGCTGATTGCCCTACATTGGAAGGCCCCCTTAATACCTACACGTAATAACTGGTTACAAAACACTGACAAGATGCTCTCATGTGAGGAATATGGCTACTTTAAAAGGCTACTTTAAATGGCTACTTTAAAAGAGGTAAATCTACGCAGACGTCCGATTCTACTGGGATTCTATCACAACACAAAAGGCCCCCACATGATAAGTACACTGCTGGAACAGAGAAACTATGAACACAGTACTAAACATATTTTACCCTAATAGCAAACTACAAACTAGGGATGTCTCTGTCGGATACCACTCTCTCCCCTGTCCCCCCTCCTCCCCTATATTTTCTCTTCATACTTTTTTTTTTATGGTTCAACTAAGAAATGATCTCAGGATCAGAGCTATGTATCTGCAATCCTTAGTAACAGCTCCACAGCTATTAGTATCCCTGGACAAAGGCAAGAACAACACCTACCGAGAGCAAATATTGACAATAAAGGACTTTATTAAAGTCCACAACAGTTGGACAGTTCAATTTTCAGAAGCTTACATAACAGGTGTCAGTTACTTAAAACCTTTGGCTAGTGTTATGATAACAGATCAAATGCTGTGAATTTTTTGATTATGTATGTGTGGATTGCATTTCTGTGATTTCTTCTTTTCTGTTACAATGATTATTTGTTGTCAAAACCAATAAAAATTTAATTATTAAAAAAAACAAACACACATACATCACTTAAAGGCAGCTAATGGTTCGTTGCTAAAGTAAACAAATAGTGCAAACTTTTCATTCTTACTATAACGCCTTATACAATATTAATAAAACAGCCGACACGAAAACACATACTGAAGAAACATCCTTAAAGCAATAAGCCATTGCAACATACTTAGCTTCACTAGATCTACCTCAATTAGGCCAAACAGACATAGATAACCTCGACGCACCCATCTCGCTAGAAGAATTAACTCATGCGATTAAAGACTTGCCGAATGGGAAAAGCCCTGGCCCAGATGGCTTTACCCCAAGATATTATAAAACATTCATCAAGTCCTTAGCCCCCATACTGCTCCAACTTTTTAACAATCTGAGCGATAACTCCCACCTATCTAGCTCAATGTTGGAAGCACATATTGCAATTCTTCCCAAACCCGGTAAAAGTCCCAACATCCCTGAAAATTTTAGACCTATATCACTGCTAAACACAGATATCAAAATTTTAGCAAGGTGTTGGCAAAACGCTTAAACATATACCTTCCAAACCTAATCTCAACGGACCAGGTGGGCTCTGTCCCGGGCAGAGAGGCCCGGGACAACACATCTAAAGTTTTGCAGTTGATAAACTATGTCTGGGCTGAGAGAGTGAAGATGGCCCTCTTTTAGACGGACTAGGAGAAGGCCTTCGACCGTGTCGATTGGCTTTTTCTGCGTCAAGTTATGAGAGCTATGAATTTCGGGAAAAGTCTTTTATAAACATGACATTTGCTTTATACTCGGCTCCAAATGCCAGGGTCAGAGTAAATGGAACCCTCTCGGATACATTTTACATAATGAATGGCATGAGGCAGGGATGTCCCCAGTCTCCTTTGCTTTTTGCTCTCTCAATATAAGCATTGGCGCACAAAGTTAGGAATAATCCCAAAATTGAGGGGGTAAGAATTGGTGATGTAGAGCATAAACAAGCACTTTATGCAGATGATATAATCTATACACTAACAAGTATAGACACTTCCATTCCAGAACTCCTCAAGGAAATATAACTTACGGCTCCCTTTCTAACTTTCATCTAAATCTGGCAAAATCTGAGCTCCTCAACATCAGTGCACCCAATGATAAAATACAGCACATATAGACAAACCACAAAGTAACCATAGCTACGCAACAATTAAAATTACTTGGGCATTTATATTTCTGCAAACCCCCAAGATTTGTATAAAAATAACTATCTAAAACAAAAGGAGGAGATAGTTAGAGATCTCTCCTCATGGAAAAATAAACCACTCTCATGGCTTGGAAAAATTGGAGTGATCAAAATGAATATCTTACCATGTATCTTGTATATATTTCAAACGGTCCCAATCCCCCTTCCAAGAGACTTTCTGCCTCAACTACAAAAAATCATAGAACAGTTCGTATGGACGGGAACAAAACCAAGGGTCCCCAGAAAAACAATGTATATTTCCAGAGACAAAGGAGGCCTGGGATTCCCAAATTTAGTTAATTACAGGCACACAATAATACTACAAAGACTAATTGAGTGGTCACACAATACATAAAGCATGGGTCCGTCTAGACGGCCAAATATTCCACTTACGCAATGTGGGCACACTGGCATGGATACCACCCACACTGCACCCCAAAACACTACAAAAATACCACATGTTCTTAGAAATCCTAAAAGAGTGGGATAAGTTGATAGCCACAAGCACACATATATCTCCCAAGCAGTCGCCATTACTACCCATCATAGAAAACCCTTAATTACCATACCATAGACTAGGAACACGCTTGAGCAAACCCTATAGCTTAAGGGTAGGAACACTTAATTCTGCTATTGAAAATGGGTGGTTACATACACAACAACATATGATAGAAACACATGGGAACATCTTTACTTCCTGGATGCGATACAACCAGCTAACCCACAACCTAACACATCACAGGCACAAAGACAACTTCACAAGAAAGCTCACACCATTTGAACTTCTTTGTATATCATATAACCCTACGAGACGGCTGATCTCTCGTGTATACAAGATATTATTGTTACCCCCAGACACAAAGCTACCGACATACACCATGGCCTGGGACAGAGACCTTAATAATAACATAACCAATGAGGCCTGGCTCAAATCATTTGCGGTAGCAAAAAACTCCTCAATATCAGCTAATGTCCAAGAAATATAGATTAAACTTACAAGCAGGTTGTATCTTACCCCTGTTAGACTACATAGATATCTCCTAACGGCAAGTTCTTTATGTTGGAGATGCTGTGGCAAGCTTGGCTCACTTATCCATATTTGGTGGTCGTGCCCGAGGCTTTGGGGTTTCTGGTCTGAAGTGTTTGGTTTGATTTCTGATAAACTACGAATTATACCTAACTCGTCAGAAACAATCCTTTTTCTCAACCTCCCTAAAATCAAATAAACACATAAGCGAGCCCTTCTCTTGATAATGATTACTGGACCTAAAAAGCTCATCCCCAAAAAATGGAAGACAAAGGAAATACCAACTATCGCCGAATGGATGTCCTCAGTTGACGACCTGTTACTCTTAGAAAGATTCCATTACCACAAAATAAACAAAATTGATATCCATGAAATGATGCTGGCCACTTGGAAAGGTACCCCCTCTAAATAAATAAAATGTATAAAGCTATTGAAGGAATTCTGGATCCCTGACACAGTCTGAACCCCTTCCCTTTTTTTCTTTTTTTTTTCTCTTCCCTTCTTCTCCTACTTATAGACTCTTTTATCCTTTATTGACACCTGACACACAGTTTAAGACACATATTTTATTATACCGATATATGTTTAATGTAAAATAGAAAAGAACCAAGCTTATAGATGGAAACAAGTTTTCTTTTGCCCTTTAAACGTATCAGTTTGTATGTTTGAACAGTTTGAGAATACGTTTAAAATGATAGCTTTCTTACTGATACGAACGTTGACACTATAGACACCAGGATGTTGGTGGAAAGACTGTTTCTTTTTATTGTATTTATGACAATGTTTTTTCAATAAAGCTTGTTAAAAAAAAAGCAGCCATCCTTTTCCGAATCTTAGCCACAGGAAGCTGCTCCTTCCCCCACTGTTTTATCCACTCCACCAGAACTCCCAGACAAATATCCCCTGAAGCCATCCAACCCCCGGTTTCCCACCATCGATACCCACAACTACCATACCCAGGCATAGGCCCTCCAGGTAGACTGAGCAAGAGCCCCTTTTATCAGATCCAACACTACTGAGAGCCCAGTAGCCACACCCTCCGTTTCCGCTTCCGGAGCCTCCAGCCTGAGACGCCCCCACTGAAAACGGAACAAGACGTCAGAAATTGAATTAACTTTACCCGGTACATGCACAGCTCTAAAAGTCACATTAAGCCTCAAGCATTCCAGAACAAACTCCCTCAACAAGCGAATCACAGGAGGCGAATTGGCAGTCAAGTTATTGATTGAGTACACCACCCCCATATTATCGGAATGGTAACACACCCACTTGTCCCGAAGTTCTGAAGCCCAGACCTTCAAAGCCACCACCAAAGGGAAAAGTTCCAGGAATGTCAAGTTTTTTGTCAGACCCTTGGCTTCCCAACCTTCCGGCCAAGCCTCTGCACACCATCTTCCATTCAAGTAAGCTCCGAAATCACAAGAACCAGATGCATTCGTGAACAGACACAAGCATTCATCAGACCACCCAACCTCTTGAATCAGCAACCGGCCATTGAAGTACTTCAAGAAAGCCAACCATACCCTCAAATCGTCCTTCAAATCTTTGGACAAACGAATATGGTGATGAGAGGCCATAACCCCCATCGTTGCCAACAACAGTCTCCTACAGAAAACTCTACCAACTGTAAAAATCCAGCTTGCGAAATTCAGCTTTCCCAGCAAAGACTGCAGTTGCCTAAGCTTGATCTTCTCGACACCCGAGGCCCCCCGAATACAATCATTCAGGTCCACCACCTTTTCCCACAGAAGCCGACACTCCATAGCTACTGAATCTACTTCGATGCTCAAAAAACAGAGAACTTTTGGGACCCCCTAATCAAAAAGTCATCCAAGTAATGAACCAGAGACGACAGCCCTGAACGTTGTTTAACGACCCACTCTATGAACGTACTGAACCTCTCAAAATAAGAGCACAAAATCGAGCACCCCATAGGCAGACACAGGTCGACAAAAAACGCCCCATCAAATTGACAACCCAACAAATGATGACAGCAAGGGTGAACCGGCAGCAGCCTGAACGCCACCTTGATATCAACCTTGGCCAACAAGGCCCCAGGACCTGCAATCCTAACCAAATTAACTGCTTTGTCAAATGACGCATAGTTAACAGAAACTAGCTCCAGGTCAGTGCCATCATTGACCGACAAACCCCTCGGGTATGAAAGGTGATGAATCATCCGAAACTGATTTTCAACCCTCTTGGGCACAACTCCCAAAGGAGAAACTCTCAAATTAGGAGATGGAGGGGATACAAAGGGGCCTGCCATTCTCCCCAAGGCCACCTCCTTCTGCAACTTTTCCCGGACCACATCAGGGAATACCCTAGCAGACTTTAGGTTCCCAGTGAATTTGCCACCCCCTTGATCCTTGAATGGAATCATGAACCTGAAACTAAACCCTGACAACAGCAGTTCTGCATCCTCCCCTTTTCCCCTTCTACTGACGTAAGCCTCTAACCACACCACCATCTTTTCTAACTTCACCGGGGTCCGAGCTTGTAGGAGCGGCCTCCCCCGATTTTCCTCCAAACTTCCTTCTACCACACCCTGAGCACACGTGCTTAAATTTGCAGCTCGCTCCGAATCAGCACACCCCGTCGTTAAATTGAAAACACAACCCTTTACGCATAGCGACTGCAGACCCAGTTCCTGAGGCGGGGCCGGGAGACCCAACCTCCGACCCACGAAAGGGCTGACCCAGTAATGGTGTCATAATTTCAAGCCAAATATCGCGATCATCCCACCGCATTTCCGGCCTGACAGCCAACCTCTTCTGAAACTTTTCATTGTACGTCCACCAGGCCATCCCCCCATAAGTCCTATACGCACCCTCAATCTCATCAAAATAACCAAAAAGAGCCCCCCCTTGCTCAGGGGACCTTTCTGTTAACACACTTGCAAGGATACAAGAAACCTTTGACCAATTCCCCAGTGTCTTAGGAAGCTTACGATATCTCTTCTTCTGCTCCTCCTCCTTCCCCTTATCCGACTTTTCATCCTCCTTAATTTCCAACACTTGGTCCAGCAGTAATAATGAGAAAATCTCCAGAAACTCCCGCTTCCAGATCTTTTCCTTTACCTCCAATGCAAGATGGATCCCCAATGGACCAATGGAACATAAACTCGGACACCTCAATGCCTTTTCCACCATCTTCAGGGAACTACTCGCTACAACCGAACCACCCGAAACACCCAAAACTGCCGCGACCGAAACCGCCCCACTGACCGGAGTTACTGCCGCAACTGACGCCACACTGGCCCCCAAAACCCACACCTTTGCCACCGACTCCCCCCCTCTTGGAGCCTCCAGACTTGCCATCAATGCCTTCAACCAATTCAGCAGCTTCTCACGTTCACCACTCAATAAACCAGTCCCTTCCACCTCAGCACCCCCAGCCAACTCACCTACAGACTGGGGGGCCGTTCCCAAACCTTATCGACTAGCAGCTCCAACACTAGGGACGACTAGTTCTCCTTCCCCTGATTTGTGACCCACACTTGATCTCTTTGGTGGTGGCCGTCCTCTCTCCCTTCTCACACTTCCTTTAGATCTTTCAACCCTAGCCCATGTAGGCGAATGAACTTCAACAGCCTTCCTGATAGGGGAATGTGATCTGCGCTGGTCGTGACCCGAAATGGACCTTCTCCTCCGATGACTGCCAGGCACCATACCATCTCCAGCTCCTTGGGACTGTAAAGCATGGGAGGGTGTGAGTGGCTGACCCCCCCCTGCAACTCTATCCTCCTGAGACCCTACCCTATCCTTAGTCCTACTAACCCTACCTCCACTCAACTCCTTCTCCCCCAAAACCCTAACCCCTCTTAGGGGAGAGATTAAACATAAAATCTGCGCCAGGGCAGACACATCGCCTACCTGACCAGCCGTACTATGTCCCGGTAGGGCAGATTCTATAGTCTCCAACTCCAGCAGCAGGTGCGTTCCCTGGTCCCTTTGAGCTGTAGGGGCCTCTTCCCCACCACTGGAAAGGCCGTGAGTCTCCAAGAAAAATTCTGCATAAAAAATAAAACATTAAGTTCTCGGCTCTGCCCGGGGGAGGAGCCAGGTGATGGTCGCACGGAGATCTGGCTTGCATCTCGTCCAAACCTCGCTCCATAGGCGGAGAACAGGGACTCAGTGTGACAGGCTTAGAGATGCAGGCTACCACCGTCTACCTGGTCATCAGACCAGCACTGGCCACCACGTGCTGGAAGAGCTACATCATTCGTAGTTAAGACCAGCAAAGAGGAGCTGGTCTGACAGTATCCCGAGATGCTAACCCTTTTCTCAAGTCTCAGGTTTGGCGGAGATCCATCCCCCCTCCCACCTCTGCAAGAGGGGGGCCTGACCAACCAGAGGGAGAAGGACTAAAAAATTAAAAAACTATTTGACAGAGGCACCCTTCCGGTTTTAGAGCCCAGCGGTACCATCTTTCACCTGCTGCTAAGACAGTGGACTAGCCTGGGAGGCCAGACTATACTACCGGGGAGGCCAGTGCACCTAGGAGGCAGTAGAGCACAGGCTGGAACCCCTGGCAGAAACCAGCTCTTAAAGGGACAAGCCAACAACAGGAAAGGTCCTGGGAATATCTAAGGTTTCGAGAAAGGGCACAGCCAGGCTTGGCGTCTATTTCTTTTCCTTCTCCCTGCTTGTTTCACTGCTTTCCTGCCTCCAAGTCCAAAAGATCCTGCAGCTCAACGCAGTCCTTGGAGTAGTCATAGTAGCAAGTCCTGCAAAACCATGAGTAACTGAGTATACTGCCTGAGTGTTATTAGAGGCTAAAGGCTCTGCACTATCATGGTGTGTCTTACAGCTTCATACAAAGAGCAATTATTATGGATCTTAAGTGTTTTTTTGTCTTCAACAACTAACGCCTTATCTGTCCCTGATTGGCCAAAATGACCCCCCAGATCAAGGGGGGACAGGGAACTTAACACCCTAATCATTATCAAGGGCGCTATTGGACTGAGGAGGGTCACAAGAAAGGGTCTATTGGTATTCTGCGCCCCCTCATTCTTGTTTGCTTACACATATCGCCTGCCTATTTTACCCTCTAAGTTGGGTCTAAGGGAGGACACAGACTTAAACCACTCTGTTTGGCTTTATGACTAATTTCTGTGTTAAGAAAGGCTATATCTGCACTCTATTTGGGACTATATCTGAATGGTGGCCTTGCAACTAAGCGAGTACCTCCCCATACCCACTTGACCAGAATTTATCCACTGGTACTGTTTGCTCAGCTCGACTCAGAAGATTCAACAGGTTATCCCTAGGTGCCAGACCCAAAAACGCCATTGCCAACAAGATCTAGTGACAGGAGCGGGCGAAATTGTTTAGCCTTGTATTTAATAATTGATTTTGTAACCTTAAAATGTATTTGTCTTTGTAATTTGGGGAGGCCCGGGGAAGGAGGGGACTTCTGTGGGAGATTTTGCTCTTGGTTACTTTGCCTCTGGGTTCATACCGATCCAGGGGTGTTGGGGATGGGGAAGGAGTAATTAAAAGGGTAGAATAACATAAAAAGGATAAATTTAGTCGCCAGATCCCTAAGTATTAGTTCTGAGTCCCAAGGATGATGCATTAAGCAATAACCATAAACATTAGTTCTGTGTGGTTATTAACCTTCTAGTTTAAAATAGCTTAGCTTACAAATTAATTGGTGTACCTTAGGCTGCCATTCTGTACTTTGCTAGGTTTCTGTTCAACGCTTTAAGGAAGATTAAATAAGATCCTGTCTCTCATCTAGGAATAGCCATTAGCCAGAGGTAGTAATTAAAAAAAAAATTTTTTTGTACAATCTGCTTATTGTTATTGAATAATACACAGATATTATACTTTCAGGGTTTATTCAACCCTTCACATCTGTCAGTGAACCTAGCTGGTATTTTGGTTTTATTTGTCGTCATAACTGGACTTACAGCACACTAGCACTTTTTGTCCTTTTTTCACTATAAACAATTCACGGTCCTCCCTCACCAGCACCTCCCTTTCCCCCCTCCTTTTCCCCCCTTTTTTTTTCTTCTTCTCCTCTCTTCTCAGCACTGATTCACTTGAAGGGCCACTAAACCCAAAATCTTTCTTTCATGATTCAGATAGAGAATACAAATTTAAACAACATTACAATTTACTTCTATTATTTATTTTGCTTCATTTTTTAGATATCCTTAGTTGAAGAAAAAGCAATGCACATGGTGAGCCAATCACACAAGGCTTCTATGTGCAGCAACCAATCAGCAGCTACTGAGCATATCTAGATATGCTTTTCAGCAAAGACTATCAAGAGAATAAAACAAATTATATAATATAAGTAAATTAGAAAGATGTTTAAAATTGCATTCTCTTTCTGAATCATGAAAGAAAAAATGTGGGTTTCATGGCCCTTTAACTCTTGAATAATCCGCACAATTCTCACTATTACCTTGCACTCTGCACGCCTTGTATGGAAAAATTCCTCAAATCACCCCTCTACACTAAACCTTCATCTCCAGTTATGGCCTCAAAATCCAGAGATCGGAAAAACAAAAACGCAGTGGAAATTCTGGTAGATATCCATCAGGAGTCAGCTAATACTTCACGGATGACGGAAACCACAGACACCCAAGCATTAGTGAGCAACATCCTAGAAGCCCTAACTCCAAAGCTTGAAATGTTGAAGACATATATTAAACAGGATATCTCCAACCTCACTACAGAGGTCAGACAGTTCGCCAATAGGATCCAGGAGGCTGAACAGAGAATTTCGGACCTGAAAGATTTGACTGCAACTCAGGAGAATAAAATAGAGAGCAACTTGTCTAGTATCATGAAACTGCAGAATAAGATCGAAGACCTTGAAAATCGTTCCAGAAGTAACAACATCAGAATTATTGGGGTCCCTGAAAATCATCAGAATGAGGATCTTGACAAGTTGCTCTCTATTACTATACCTCAGCTACTTAAAATCCCTAAACCTGACTCCCCGATACCATTGAGAGAATGCATAGGATGGGAAAACCCAATTTCATGGACACAGGGAAAGCAAAACCAAGACCAATTATTGCAAAGTTTTTAAACTTTCAACATAAAGTTCTGATAATGCAATATTATCGGAAGAATCAACCCTTGGTTATAGACGGTGCAAAAATCTTGTTATTTCAAGATTTCTCATATAAGACGTCTATGAAGAGGAGAGATCTCTCCCCACTTTGTAGCAAACTGATAAATGCAGGTATTCAGGCGACAATAATGTACCCGGCAACTTTAAAGATCAGTCTAAATGGCCAGAATCACTTTTTTCAAGTAGCTGAGGAGGCAGAGAAATTCTTAGAGGTTAAGAAGATTTCCCTAGCCTAAGACAGGGATAAGGGTTGGAACAGCCAATAGAATGCGAACTAAATCCTATTGGCTGATTGGATCATCCAATAGGATTGAACTTCAATCCTAATGGCTGATTGCATCAGCCAATAGGATTTTTTCTACCTTAATTCCGATTGGCTGATAGAATTCTAATCTTGGATGACGTCACTTAAAGGTACCTTCATTCTGTGTTAGTCGTTGGATGAAGAGGATGCTCCGCGTCGGATGTCTTGAAGATAGACCCGCTCCGCGCCGGATGGATGAAAATAGAAGATGCTGTCTGGATGAAGACTTCTGCCCGCCTTGAGGACCACTTCTGCCCGGCTTGGATGAAGACTTCTGCCCGTCTGGAGGACCACTTCGCCCGGCTTGGATGAAGACGTCTCCTGATAAATCGATCTTCAGGGGGTTAGTGTTAGGTTTTTTTAAGGGTGTATTGGGTGGGTTTTATTTTTAGGTTAGGGACTTTGGTTGGCAAAAGAGCTTACTGCCCTTTTAAGGGCAATGTCCATCCAAATGCCCTTTTCAGGGCAATGGGGAGCTTAGCTTTTTTTAGATAGGTTTTTATTTGGGAGGTTGGTTGTGTGAGTGGTGGGTTTTACTGTTGGGGGGTTGTTTGTATTTTTTTTTTTACAGGTAAAAGAGCTGATTACTTTGGGGCAATGCCCCGCAAAAGGCTCTTTTAAGGGCTATTGGTAGTTTAGGCTAGGGTTTTTTTTTATTTTGGGGGGCTTTTTTATTTTAATAGGGCTATTATATTAGGTGTAATTAGTTTAAATTTCTGTAATTTGTTTATTATTTTCTGTAATTTAGTGTTGGGTTTTTTTTGTACTTTAGCTCATTTAATTTATTTAATTAGGTAATTAGCTGTATGTAATTTATTTAATTGTATTTAATTTAGTTAATTTATTTAATTATAGTGTAGTGTTAGGTGTTATTGTAACAGGTACTTTTGTATTTATTTTAGCTAGGTAGTTATTAAATATTTAATAACTATTTAGTAACTATTCTACCTAGTTAAAATAAACACAAACTTGCCTGTAAAATAAAAATAAACCCTAAGCTAGATACAATGTAACTATTAGTTATATTGTAGCTAGCTTAGGGTTTATTTTACAGTTAAGTATTTAGTTTTAAATAGGAATAATTTAGTTAATGATAGGAATTTTTAGTTAGATTTCTTTTAATTATATTTAAGTTAGGGGGTGTTAGGGTTAGACTTAGATTTAGGGGTTACTAACTTAATATAGTGGCAGCGACGTTGGAGGCGGCAGATTAGGGGTTAATAAATGTAGGTAGGTGGCGGCGATGTTAGGGACGGGAGATTAGGGGTTAATAATATTTAACTAGTGTTTGCGAGGCGGGAGTACGGCGGTTTAGGGGTTAATATACTTATTATAGTGGCGGCGATGTCCGGTTTGGCAGATTAGGGGTTAAAATTTTTCTTTTAGTGTTTGCGATGTGAGAGGGCCTCGGTTTAGGGGTTAATAGGTAGTTTATGGGTGTTAGTGTACTTTTTAGCACTTTAGTTAAGAGTTTTATGCTACGGCTTTGTAGTGTAAAACTCTTAACTACTGACTTTAAAATGCGGTACCAGTCTTGACAGGAGAGGGTGTACCGTTCACTCTTTGGCAGACTTGTAATACCGGCGCTATGCAAGTCCCATTGAATAAAGAGGATACGCAATTTACTTAAGTGGATTTGCGGTATTGCCAAGTCTGGCCTAAAAAGTGAGCGGTACCTGCAAGACTCGTAATACCAGCGGGCGTTAAAAAACAGCGTTAGGACCGGCTAACGCTGCTTTTTAAGCCTAATGCAAAACTCGTAATCTAGCCGTTAGTTTCCTGATTAATGCACACAGCACTCTCTCTATACACACAGCACCCTTATTGTTATTACACACAGCACTCTCTCCATACAAACTGCACCCTTGTCCGCCTCAACTTGATACAATTAGCCCTTATTGTTAGTACACACACAGCACTCTCACAATACACACAACACCCTTACTGTTAGTATACATACATCAGTCTCTCTATACACACAGCACCCTTATTGTTATTACACACAGCACTCTCACTATACACACAACACCCTTATTGTTATTACACACACAGCACTCTCACTATACACACAACACCTTTATTGTCAGTACACACACAGCACTCTCTCTATACACAGCACCCTTATTGTTAGTATACACACAACACTCTCACTATACACATAACTCCCTTATTGTTATTACACACACAGCACTCTCACAATACACACAACACCTTTATTGTCAGTACACACACAGCACTCTCTCTATACACAGCACCCTTATTGTTAGTACATACACATTACTCTCTCTATACACACAGCACCCTTATTGTTATTACACACACAACACTCTCACTATACACACAGCACCCTTATTGTTATTACACACACAGCACTCTCACAATACACACAACACACTTATTGTTATTACACACACAGCACTCTCACAATACACACAACACCTTTATTGTCAGTACACACTCAGCACTCTCTCTATACACAGCACCCTTATTGTTAGTACATACACATTACTCTCTCTATACACACAGCACCCTTATTGTTATTACACACACAGCACTCTCACAATACACACAACACCCTTATTGTTATTACACACACAGCACTCTCACAATACACACAACACCTTTATTGTCAGTACACACACAGCACTCTCTCTATACACAGCACCCTTATTGTTAGTACATACACATTACTCTCTCTACACTGTGTGCAGAATTATTAGGCAAATTAGTATTTTGACCACATCATCCTATTTATGCATGTTGTCTTACTCCAAGCTGTATAGGCTCGAAAGCCTACTACCAATTAAGCATATTAGGTGGATGAGAAGGGGTGTGGTCTAATGACATCAACACCCTATATCAGGTGTGCATAATTATTAGGCAACTTCCTTTCCTTTGGCAAAATGGGTCAAAAGAAGGACTTGACAGGCTCAGAAAAGTCAAAAATAGTGAGATATCTTGCAGAGGGATGCAGCACTCTTAAAATTGCAAAGCTTCTGAAGCGTGATCATCAAACAATCAAGCGTTTCATTCAAAATAGTCAACAGGGTCGCAAGAAGCGTGTGGAAAAACCAAGGCGCAAAATAACTGCCCATGAACTGAGAAAAGTCAAGCGTGCAGCTGCCAAGATGCCACTTGCCACCAGTTTGGCCATATTTCAGAGCTGCAACATCACTGGAGTGCCCAAAAGCACAAGGTGTGCAATACTCAGAGACATGGCCAAGGTAAGAAAGGCTGAAAGACGACCACCACTGAACAAGACACACAAGCTGAAACGTCAAGACTGGGCCAAGAAATATCTCAAGACTGATTTTTCTAAGGTTTTATGGACTGATGAAATGAGAGTGAGTCTTGATGGGCCAGATGGATGGGCCCGTGGCTGGATTGGTAAAAGGCAGAGAGCTCCAGTCCGACTCAGACGCCAGCAAGGTGGAGGTGGAGTACTGGTTTGGGCTGGTATCATCAAAGATGAGCTTGTGGGGCCTTTTCGGGTTGAGGATGGAGTCAAGCTCAACTCCCAGTCCTACTGCCAGTTTCTGGAAGACACCTTCTTCAAGCAGTGGTACAGGAAGAAGTCTGCATCCTTCAAGAAAAACATGATTTTCATGCAGGACAATGCTCCATCACACGCGTCCAAGTACTCCACAGCGTGGCTGGCAAGAAAGGGTATAAAAGAAGAAAATCTAATGACATGGCCTCCTTGTTCACCTGATCTCAACCCCATTGAGAACCTGTGGTCCATCATCAAATGTGAGATTTACAAGGAGGGAAAACAGTACACCTCTCTGAACAGTGTCTGGGAGGCTGTGGTTGCTGCTGCACGCAATGTTGATGGTGAACAGATCAAAACACTGACAGAATCCATGGATGGCAGGCTTTTGAGTGTCCTTGCAAAGAACGGTGGCTATATTAGTCACTGATTTGTTTTTGTTTTGTTTTTGAATGTCAGAAATGTATATTTGTGAATGTTGAGATGTTATATTGGTTTCACTGGTAAAAATAAATAATTGAAATGGGTATATATTTGTTTTTTGTTAAGTTGCCTAATAATTATGCACAGTAATAGTCACCTGCACACACAGATATCCCCCTAAAATAGCTATAACTAAAAACAAACTAAAAACTACTTCCAAAAATATTCAACTTTGATATTAATGGGTTTTTTGGGTTCATTGAGAACATGGTTGTTGTTCAATAATAAAATGAATCCTCAAAAATACAACTTGCCTAATAATTCTGCACTCCCTGTATACACACAGCACCCTTATTGTTATTACACACACAACACTCTCACTATACACACAGCACCCTTTTTCTTATTACTAACATACAGCACTTTCTCTATACACACAACACCCTTATTGTTAGTACACACACAGCACTCTCATTATAAACACAGCACCCTTATTGATATTGCACACAGTACTCTCTCTATACACACAGCACCCTTATTGTTATTACACACAGCACTCTCTCCATACACACTGCACCCTTATTGTTATTACACACCGCACTCTCTCTATACAAACATTAGACCGCTGCTTTCCTAACCTTTCGCCACCTCTAAGGTGGCGAAATTCAATCTCTGCAGTCTAGTTCGCCCGGGGAGATTGACAGCTCACAGCCAATCACGCGTGGGCAGGGGGCGGGATTGCACGCAAGGGCAAAATAGCACTTGTGTGCAATGGTAAATTCCTCTGGGGAATTTCGCCCCGCTAGAGGCAAGCTGCGGTGGATAAGGGTACATATATGCGCCCCTGTCCGCCTCAACTTGATACATTTAGCCCTTATTGTTCGTACACACACAGCACTCTCACAATACACACAAAACCCTTACTGTTAGTATACATACACCAGTCTCTCTATACACACAGCACCCTTATTGTTATTACACACACAACACTCTCACTATACACACAACACCCTTATTGTTATTATACACACACAGCACTCTCTCTATACACACATCACCCTTTGTGTTAGTACATACACATTACTCTCTCTATACACACAGCACCCTTATTGTTATTACACACAACACTTTCACTATACACATAGCTCCCTTATTGTTATTACACACACAGCACTCTCACTATACACATAGCTTCCTTATTGTTATTACACACAGCACTCTCACTATACACACAGCACCCTTATTGTTATTACACACACAGCACTCTCACTATACACACACAACACCCTTATTGTCAGTACACACACAGCACTCTCTCTATACACACAGCACCCTTATTTTTATTACACACACAGCACTCTCACTAAACATACAGCATTTTCTCTATACACGCAGCACCCTTATTGTTTGTACACACATAGTACTCTCACTACACACAGCACTCTTATTGTTAATACACACTCAGCATTCTTACTGTTAGTACATACACAGCACTCTCTCTATGCACTCTCACTAAACATACAGCATTTTCTCTATACATGCAGCACCCTTATTGTAAGTACACACATGCTGCTAGATTACGAGTCATGCGTTAGCCTTAAAAAGCAGCGTTGAGAGGTCCCAATGCTGCTTTTTAACGCCCGCTGGTATTACGAGTCTTGAAGGTACAGGTGTACCGCTCACTTTTTCGTCCAGACTCGAAAATACCGCAAATCCACTTACATCAATTGCGTATCCTATTTTTTCAATGGGACTTGCATAGCGCCGGTATTACGAGTCTTCCAAAAAGTGAGCGGTACACCCTCGCCTGTCAAGCCTGGTACCGCATTTTAAAGTCAGTAGTTAAGAGTTTTATGGTCTAATGCCGTAGCATAAAACTCTTAACTAAAGTGCTAAAAAGTTCACTAACCATAAACTACCTATAACTAACCATAAACTACCTATTAACCCCTAAACCGAGGCCCCCCACATCACAAATACTAAAAAAAAAAATAACCCCTAATCTGCCGAACCGGACATCGCTGCCACTATAATAAATATATTAACCCCTAAACCGCCGCACTCCCGCATCGCAAACACTAGTTAAATATTATTAACCCCTAATCTCCCGTCCCTAACATCGCCGCCACTTACCTACATTTATTAACCCCTAATCTACCGCCCCCAACGTCGCCGCCACTATATTAAAGTTATTAACCCCTAAATCTAAGTCTAACCCTAACCCTAACACCCCCCTAACTTAAATATAATTTAAATAAATCTAAATAAAATAACTATCATTAACTAAATTATTCTTATTTAAAACTAAATACTTACCTGTAAAATAAACCGTAAGATAGCTACAAGATAACAAATAGTTACATTGTAGCTAGCTTAGGATTTATTTTTATTTTACAGGCAACTTTGTATTTGTTAGGTAGAATAGTTATTAAATAGTTATTAACTATTTAATAGCTACCTAGTTAAAATAAAGACAAATTTACCTGTAAAATAAAACCTAACCTAAGTTACAATTACACCTAGCACTACACTATAATTAAATTAATTCCATAAATTAACTACAATTAAATACAATTAAATACAATTATCTAAAGTACGAAAAACAAACAAACACTAAATTACAGAAAATAATAAAATAATTACAAGTTTTTTAAACTAATTACACCTAATCTAATCCCCCTAATAAAATAAAAAGCCCCCCAAAATAATAAAAGCCCTACCCTATACTAAATTACAAATAGCCCTTAAAAGGGCCTTTAGCGGGGCATTGCCCCAAAGTAATCAGCTCTTTTACCTGTAAAAAAAGTACAATACCCCCCAACATTAAAACCCACCACCCACACACCCAACCCTACTCTAAAACCCACCAAATCCCCCCTTAATAAAACCTAACACTAACCCCTTGAAGATCACCCTACCTTGAGAAGTCTTCACCCAACCGGGCCGAAGTCCTCAACGAAGTCAGGCGAAGTGGTCCTCCAGACGGGCAGAAGTCTTCATCCAAGCCGGGCAGAAGAGGTCCTCCAGACGGGCAGAAGTCTTCATCCAGGCGGCATCTTCTATCTTCATCCATCCGGCGCGGAGCGGGTCCATCTTCAAGACATCCGACGCGGAGCATCCTCTTCATTCGACTGAATGAAGGTTCCTTTAAATGACGTCACCCAAGATGGTGTCCCTTCAATTCCGATTGGCTGATAGAATTCTATCAGCCAATCGGAATTAAGGTAGAAAAAATCCTATTGGCTGATGCAATCAGCCAATAGGATTGAACTTCAATCCTATTGGCTGATTGGAACAGCCAATAGAATGCGACCTCAATCCTATTGGCTGTTCATCCGGCTCTCCCCATTGACTCCTATGGGGAAATCGTGCACGAGCACGTTTAGCAAGCTCACCGCTAACGTAAGCAGCGCTGGTATTGAGGTGAGATGTGGAGCAAAATTTTGCTATCCGCTCACTTTTCTGCAGCTAACACCAGGTTTGTAAAAACCCGTAATGCCAGCGTTGTCTGTAGGTGAGCGGTGAGCATAAACTGCTCGTTAGCACCGCACACCATTACCGACAAAACTTGTAATCTAGGCGATGGTACTCTCACTACACGCAGCACTCTTATTGTTAATACACACACAGCACTCTTACTGTTAGTACATACACAGCACTCTCTCTATAAACACAGCACCCTTATTGTTAGTACACACATCACTCTCTCTTTACACACAGCACTCTCTATTTACACACAGCACTCTCTCTATACACACAGCACCCTTATTGTTCGTACATACACAGCATTCTTACTGTTAGTATACACACAGCACTCTCACTAAACATACAGCAGTCTTACTGTTAGTACATACACAGCACCTCACTAAACATGCGGCACTTTTACTGTTAGTATATGCACACAGCACTCTCACTAAACATACAGCACTTTATCTGTTAGTACACACACAGCACTCTCACTATACACACAGCACTCTCACTATCACTATACCCAAAGCTCTTTAACTAAACACACAGCACCCTCATTGTTTGTACACACAGCATGCTCTATACACACAGCACCCTTATTGTTAGCACACACTCAGTACCCTCACTGCACACAGCACCCTCATTATTAGTACACACAGCAGTCTCCACGGCACTCTGATTACACATAAAACACTCTCCTAGAATTTTGCTTTACGGTTTTAACGCTGAAAAAATGGACATTTCAGCGTAAAAAACGTAATGCAGGCATTACGAGTCTTGTCGGTATAGCTATACCGCAAGCATTTTAGCCTGTAACGCAACGTCAATCCCGCACTAAAAAAATGACGTTTTTGCATGGAATTTCCATAGCGCCGGTATTACAGGTTGTGCGGTGAGGCTAAAACGCTTGTGTTCCAGCCTATATCGGTACGATCTGTTCTGCTTTCTGAGACCAGTAGTTATGAGTTTTGCGCAACAAAACTTTTACACAAAACTTATAACTAAAATGTTACAAAGTACACTAACGCCCATAAACTACCTATTAACCCCTATTCCGCGGCCCTCCCGCATCGCAAACACTAAATTAAATGTATTACCCCCTAATCTGCCGCTCCCGACATCGCCGCCACTATAATAAAGTTATAAACCCCTACTCCCCCGCACCCCAACATAGCTAACACTATAATAAAGATATTAACCCATATTCCACCGCTCTCTGACATCGCCGCCACTAAAGTTATTAACCCCTAAACCGCCAGCCCCCCACATCGCAAAAAACTAAATTAAACTATTAACCCTTAAACCTAACAACCTACTAACTTTAAATTAAAATTACAATATCCCTATCTTAAAATAAATTAAAAAACTTACCTGTGAAATTAAAAAAAAATAAGTTTATACTAACAGTTAACCTAACATAACTATTATACTAAAATTAAAATAACTACCAATTAAATAAACCAAATTACACATTAAAAAACTAACACTACTAAAAAAATGTAATTCTAAAATTACAAAAAATAACAAATACTAAATTACAAAAAATAACAAACACTAAATTACAAAAGATAACAAACACTAAATTACGAAAAATAACAAACAAATTATCCAAAATAAAAACAATTACACCTAATCTAATAGCCCTATAAAAATAAAAAAGCCACCCAAAATAAGAAAAACCCTATCCTACAATAAACTACCTACTTAAAAGGGCCTTTTGTAGGGCATTACCCTAAAGAAATCAGCTCTTTTACCTGTAAAAAAAATACAAAGACCACCAGCAGTAAAACTGACCACCCAACCAACCCCCAAAATAAAAAAAACTAACTAACAAAAACCTAAGCTACCCATTGCCCTGAAAAGGGAATTTGTATGGGCATTTAGCTCTTTTGCATTGCCCTGAATAGGGTATTTAGCTCTTTTAAAATAGCCCAAACCCTAATCTAAAAAAAACCCACCCAAAAAAAGTAAAAAAAAACACCTAACACTAACTCCCGACGATCCACTCACAGTTTCCGAAGTCTGAGAAGTCTTCATCCAGGCGGCGAGGTCTTCATCCATTTAGGCGGCGTCTTCTACCTTCATGCAGGCGGCATCTTCTATCTTCATCCTGGCAGCGTCTTCTATCTTCATCCCGGCGGCGCGGAGACAGTCCATCCTTGAAGACATCCAGCGCGTGGCGTCCTCTTCATGCGGTCATCGCCGTACACTGAATCTTCAATGCAAGGGAGCTTTTTCAAAATGGCGTCCCTTGCATTCCTATTGGCTGATTTGATTTTTTTAATTCAAATCAGCCAATAGGATGAGAGCTACTGAAATCCTATTGACTGTTCAAATCAGCCAATAGGATGAGAGCTACTGAAATTCTATTGGCTGATTTGAATAAATAAATAAGACCTGAAGACACCACTGCTACTTACACAGCATCCTCACTTTCCGTAAACACACTGCACCTTCATTGTTAGTATACACCTGCACGCACACTCACACATACAGGCCCATTTATCAAGCTCCGTATGGAGCTTGAAGGGCCGTGTTTCTGGCGAGTCTTCAGACTCGCCAGAAACACAAGTTATGAAGCAGCGATCTAAAGACCGCTGCTTCATAACCCTGTCCGCCTGCTCTGAGCAGGCGGACAGGAACCGCCGGAAATCAACCCGATCGAATACGATCGGGTTGATTGACAGCTCCCTGCTGGCGGCCGATTGGCCGCGAGTCAGCAGGGGGCGGCGTTGCACCAGCAGCTCTTGTGAGCTGCTGGTGCAATGTTAAATGTGGAGAGCGTATTGCTCTCCGCATTTAGCGAGGTCTTGCGGACCTGATCCGCAGTGTCGGATCAGGTCCGCAAGCCCTTTGATAAATGGGCCCCATATACTCACATATACACACCATAGTCAGCACACATGTATTTCCCTCACCTCACACATATAGGGCTCCATATATAATTTGCCAGATGGGGAAGGTTCGCTCTCATGAACCTAGTCTGCCTATCTTTGTGGCTTTTAAGTACTGTAGTTTATAAATGTATTAAATCATATTGTTGCGTATAGAATGACAGAACATGAATGTGCATAAAAAAACAATTAGAAGAGCTCTGAAGGAAAAAGGAAAGATCACCCACTGCACGTCTTTTCACCCCTCCATACCAGATATTTTGACTCTCTCCTGTTTCTTTGTAGCACTCACAGCTGTGATTTGTGACACCCAAGGGACTCCCAGCACTACTGTTGAGAATCAGTGACAAAGAAAGCTATAATTTTCAGTGTATACACCACATGTATAATTATTATAATTGATATAATTAATTTATATTATTTTCACTGTAGGGCACTGTAAGGTAGTGTGTTGTGCAGAATTCATTGTACTTTTATATGTTTCTGATGTCACAACTTTATTCTAACAAGGATATTATTCAGTGGCAAAAGCTTTCCTTACTTCCACAGTTTAAAGAAGTCAAAAAGTATACCGGGGTTATGTAACTTAATCATCATTTAACAAGGGACTTCGCAGTGCAAAGTGGAATTTAAAAAAAATGTTTAACACTATCAGTATGGGCATCCACAGGAATTGTTTCAAGAGGGGGGGGGGGGGAGCATATTATATACAGTACAATAATATCAATGTACGCAATGTATGTGTTTCTGTTATAGCAAGTTTACTCAGATTAGTGGCATTAACACTTGTGGACAATTAACTTTGTGCTGGATTAATAGAATCAAAATAACACAAGTGCTGAATAATAGTAGTCCTGGATTAGTTAAAGAACCACTTGATACAATAGAATTGCATAATTAACAAGTGCATAATAAAAAGACAATGATTTAACACTTACTCTAAATCTCAAATAAGCAGTAGATTCTTTTCTGACAAATGTATTTTTTCATGTGACAGACATCACAGACTAGTATACATATACCCTGTGAGCTTGTGCACATGCTCAGTAGGATTTTGTTCCGCAGAAAGTGTGAAAGACTGAGCAAAACTTGATAATAGAAGTAAATTGTAAAGTGTCTTAAAACTGCTACTCTATCTGAATCATAAAAGTTTTTTTTTACTTGAGTGTCCCTCAAAATAGAACATGCAGCTGACAAATAAGATGTGAAGGTTTATAATTAAACACATAACGTTGCAGATTCGCTAATGTAAAAGCTACATACTGTAACAAATGATCCTTTAATATATAGGGGCCTATCTATCTCGCCAGAAACAGTAGTTATGAAGCAGCGGTCACAAAGACCGCTGCTCCATAACCTGTCCGCCTGCTCTGAGTACGATCGGGTTGATTGACACCCCCCTGCTGGCAGCTGATTGGCCGCGAGTCTGCAGGGAACGGCGTTGCACCAGCAGCTCTTGTGAGCTGCTGGTGCAATGCTGAATACGGAGAGCGTATTGCTCTCCATATTCAGCCAAGTCTGGCAGACCTGATCCGCACTGTCGGATCAGGTCCGCCAGACTTTGGTAAATAGAGGCCATAGTGTACTTAATTGTTTCCCCTGTATGGCAAACTATAATAATACCTTGGCACTGTCTACCTTGTTTTTAGAGAGAAAGAATGAGTTTATATGTCTGTATATATAATTTACCTTTTAGGATCAAATCTCTCCACCTTCATGGAAAAAGATAGATAGATAGATAGATAGATAGATAGATAGATAGATAGATAGATAGATAGATGGATAGATGGACAGACGGATGGATGGATAGACAGACAAGCAGTTAATCTTAATTTCATGGCAAGTAATACTTTTTCATTACAGATTTAGGTAAAATGGCAACATAAATCTGCTTATAAAAACATACTTTCTTGTAGAATAACCAGACAGGGCAGGGAGGAACATACTTTCTGAAAACTACACTATTCAAAAGAATGCAGCATGACCCACATGGGGCACACAGGCACAAACTCATGTACCCCAGTATGCTACTTTCTTTGGTGCTTATCCTGCTGAAATACCTCTATTTTTTCTGGACAAGGCTGTAGTTGTAATATCTGACAGTCCCTGCACAGTAACCCAGAGTTTCTAGGGGGAGGAAGTTTCTATGGGGAAAGTAGGGAGTGAAAATATCAGCCCTGGAGGATCACAGCAACAGGAAATAGGGAGGCAATACATAAATATCAGCCAACTCAGAGACACATATGTAATAAAATAAACTTTATATTATTCAGTACATTTTACAGTTTGTGTAACTTCACAGAAACAAACACTTTTTGCAACAGCCTGCACACTGCAGAAGGAGTAAACCGTTGCATTACTAACTTAATCCTGTAGGGAGGGATACAGCCAGGGAAGCCCCTCAGTCCCTTCAGCAGTTTGCCATTCATGACAGTCTGCTTGAGGAATGCTGCTAGAGGTCTGTAAAACTAATAGCATGGCAGCAGCAGAGGGCAGAGCTGCAAGGACTTTTTAAAAGAGAACTCAAGCAAAAAATAAAATAGCAAAACTCCTTGCCCCCCCCCCCTCCGGACGCCCATGACTATATCTATGCACCAGGTCCTATTATGAGTTTACAAGGGAGATGATTGGTAGGTACACTCTATATGCAGTGCACCTAACAACCCATGCTTACATAAATTGACATAAAAGCAGCTGCTATTCAGAAAGTTGTTAAATACAGGTGTGTGTGGGATAACTGGCATCAGAGGCCCGGTTGGCCCAGGGGGCCCAGTCAGGTCCTGATTACCAGAATAATTCTGCTGCTGCATTGTGGTGCTGCCTGAGAGTGAGAGGGAAGCACTCAGCAGTTGCTGGGGTCCTCCCCCACTGTCACTGTGATTAGTGAGGTGCTCAGGGAGGGAGGGGGAGCTGCCGAAACATTATTATCAGGGAGTGAGGGGGAACTGTGCTCTAGCTGGTCATGTTACTGTAATTGGTAATTAGGGAGGGAGGGTGTGCTTGGGGGGGGGGGTGCAGTAGTAGAGGCATGAATCAATCTTATGTGATCTTAGGAAGAGGAAGGAGAGAGGGGGGCCTGGGCCATGCTAAAGTATATAAGAGCTAGCAAGCAAGGAGTCATACATATCAGGCTGGGTCCATCCCAAGGTACGTAGACTTTCAAAGACACAGTAGAGCTATGAGCATCTGAAAGCTTGGCTCTCAGTAAAAATAAAACTGGTGGTAGCGTGACAGCAGGTCAGCCCAGGCTGTTCCTTATGCAGTCCGACTGGCTGCTGACGGCATTTTTTATGGGCAAGGAGAGGCAGGGGTTTGGGGGATGCTACATAGGGGGTTTGCAGTTTAGGAGGAAGTGTGGAAAGTGGCAATGAAAGAGGCTTAGGGCTATCAACTGTTAGAGTCTGCTGCAGTACTGGGGGCCTAGACTTGAGGGATGCTGCTAGGGCCGAGGAGGCTGCTGCTGGTAAGAAGGCCAGCCTGGCCACATGCTTGTAATTTAAAATGGTAAACACAGGGGTAAGAGGGTAAACACAATATTACTGCAACATTTGAGTATTTTTATGTATAGGTTTGTGTTAGTACTGCATTGAGAAAAATACTTTTTAATTATTCTTAGGCTAATCTGTGCTTTGAATTCATCATTATTTTTTCCTTACTATCCCAGTTAGTACAGGCAGCTTAGAAAAGGTAGGCTAGTGTAGTATCCTGCTCAAAGTCTACCTTCACATGGTGGCAAAATTAATATTCTTTGGGTGAAATATGAGATGGAGGGGGACCCTAACCAATGGTTTAGAGGCCAACCCCTTGGGCAGGGCAATAGGAAAACCACCCCAGGCCCTGTGTTTAGGGTGCCTCCCCACTGTCATGAGGGTGGTTAAGGTAATGTACATCCTGTATTTAGTTTATGAAGAAGTGATTAGGTATCAGGAGGTATATTATATTATATACTGTTGTTCTGTATAATGGACACACTAAATGGGACACACACTAAAATGGGACAAGGGTGGGCAATACAGGGGGCAGGGTATATATACGGGCAGGGAAATAAGGGGACTGGGCTGATGGCCCGTACAATTTTACCCAGAAACCCCCAAATGCTAAGTGTGACACTATGTGGATGTATGTATGAGTAATTGTATATATACACTACTGTGCAAATATTTTAGGCAGGTGGGGAAAATGCTGTAAAGGATGCTTATAAAACAGAAATGTTAATAGTTTAATTAACAAAATGCAAAGTGATTGAACAGAAAAAAAATCTAATTCAAATCAATATTTGGTGTGATCACTCTTTGCCTTCAAAATAGCATAAATTCTTCTAGGTACACTTAAACACAGTTTTTTAAAGGACTCGGCAGGTAGGTTGTTTCAAACATCTTAGAAAACTAACCACAGTTCTTCTTTGGATTTATGCAGCTCCTGTCTCGTCATGTAATCCCAAACAGACTCAATGATGTTGAGATCACTTCCAGGATTCCTTGTTCTTCTTTACGCTGAAGATAGTTCTTAAAGGGCCATAATATCCAAATGTTTAAACACTTGAAAGTGATGCAGTATAGCTGTAAAAAGCTGACTAGAAAATATAACATGAACATCTCTATGTAAAAAAGAAAGATATTTTACCTCAAAAGTTCCTCAGTAGCCACATCTCATTGTAAAGGATTTCTAAGCAGCATATTAATATTTCTGTCCCGGGACAGCTGAAGGGATGAACCTTGTGCACTCTCATGTTATTTCTCTATTCAGTTTAGTGAAGTTTACAATTAAATCTCATGAGAGTTAAGTCAAATCTCATGAGATCACAGTAAAATAGTTCATGACCTCAGCACTGCTGATGCTGATTGGCTGCTGTTCATTTCTTCATTTATTTTTATATTTTTACCTGCAGCTGGGAGCAGCTGAGTATAACTTTTTACACAGAACTTACTCTGCTGAGCTGAGGAGATTGTGAGGTAAAATATCTTCCTTTTGTACATAGAGATGCTCAGGTGATATTTTCCTGTCAGCTGTTTACAGTTATACTGCATCAGTTTCAAGTGATTTAGCATATGAGTATTATGTCCCTTTAAGGACTGGCTGTATGTTTGGGGTCATTGTCATGCTGCAGAATACATTTGGGGCCAATCAGATGATAGTATTGCATGATTGATAAGTATCTGCATATACTTCTCAGCATTGAGGATACCATTAATTATGACCAAATCCCCAACTCCATTTGCAGAAATGAAGCCCGAAACTTGCAGGGAACCTCCACCATAATTCACTGTAGCCTGCTGACACTCAATATCAATCTCTCGAGCCTTTCAGCAAAAGAACTGCATTCTGTTACAGCCAAATATTTCAAATTTTGACTCATCAGTCCAGAGCACCTATTGCCATTGTTCTCCTCTCCAGTTCCTGTGTTTTAATGCATAGTTGAGTTGCTTAGCTTTGTTTCCTCATCAGAGGTATGGCTTTTTGACTTCAAGTCTTCCATGAAGACCACTTCTGACCAGACATCTCGGAACAGCAGATGGCCATACGAGGTTCCCTGTCTGCCTTGAAATTTCTGCCAAAGAGACCTTTCTGATGCAGTATAATTACCTTGGGTTGCTGTATTTAGTCTTGCCATGGTGTATGACATTTGACATTAAACTTCAGCAACCTCACCTTGATAGCAGAGTTTAGCAGTTTCTCACACAGTTTCATTCCACCTACACAGCTGTTTCTGTTACGGTTAATAATTGTGTTTCAACCTACATATTAAATTGATGATAATTAGCACCTGTTTGGTATAATTGTTTAATCGTGCACCTGACTATATGCCTACAAAATCCCTGACTTAGAAGAATTGATGCTGTTTTAAAGGCAAAGGGTGGTCACACCAAATATTGATTTGATTTAGATTTTCCTTCTGTTCACTCACTTTACATTTTGTTAATTGATAAAACAAGCAACTAACATTTCTATTTTGAAAGCATTCTTACTTATATAACTTTAGCACAGTAGTATAAGTAAAAGTTACATGCACACTTAACATTACCTTCATTATATATACCAGGGTGCCTAGTAGAAAAATCACAACATTTAAAAACTCTCTGAATTTACACCACAAGTGTTTGCTTCAGTATGACATTTTAGGGAACCAAACTCCCCTTTATCAGAGAAAAAACGAGGAAGGGAGTTTGGTCTCTATGAAACATAACAAAAATATTGTATTTTTTCTAGTGGTGTAAATCCACACATCAGTAAACACAATTCAATTTTCCAGTTTATTTACGTTATGGATTTAATAACAGCACCCAGATTGTTGACTCCAGGAAGGCAGATTCACTGAGTCAGTAGCACATATATATTTACCTGTATATATACTGTGTATATATATATATATATATATATATATATATATATATACACACTATGTGGAAGACTGAATTAATGCAAAAATTAATGAATATACATTCCCAGTCAAACAATATTAAAAGGACATGATACACAAATGTTGAATCACTTGAAAGTAATGCAGCATATCTGTAAAAAGCTCACTAGGAAACATCAACTTAATATCTCTAAGTAAAAAAGGAATATATTTTACCTTAACCCCTAGACCAGCACCATACCCTGTACAACAGGACCACGTGTCCCGTATTGCCTGGGACAGTCCCGCATTTTAAAAGACTGTCCCCAGTCCCGGGTACCTTTATTCAATGTCCCAGACTCCTGAAATGGAAGTGAAACTGACAGCACTGACAGCAGCACTGACAGTAGTGACGTCACACCTGCGCAGCGCCGGATTGACTCACTCTCACTGAGACTCTAGGGCGGCTTGTTGTTGTTGTCAGCTTCCCGCAGCGCAGATCATGAGACCTCTATGATGAGACTAGACAACATCCAGGGGCAGAGGGGGCCAGACTCCAGACCAGAGGCGCCGCCCGCCAGTACTGTCCAGTTATGAGGGAGCCTATTCCGGAATCCGGATATGAAATTGATGATCATCATTTTGGTTCTAGTCTAGCTCTAGAATGCACTATATAATGCTGTCACCGTGGATGGTGGAGTCGAGACCGTGGAGACAAGTGCTCCTGCCCCTGCCTGCCCTAGACACAGTTGGACTGGACTCTGGAGCCGAGCTAACGAGGAAAGCGTGCTGCACAGTCAGACTGAGCCACTCTCCACAATCGCTGCCAGGTATGTTAGACAGATATTGGTTAAAGAGGGCACTATTTAGCAAGCAAACCTCTATGACTAGATCAATAATTACAAGGAGGAATTAATACTACCATCTAATTAATAAAAAGGTGTCAAATACAAGTTCATGAAAAAATGTTCAGCAAATGTATTATTAAAATCCACATATAAATAAGATAATTTAAAACAAGCACAAAATAAAAGAATTCTAAGCATGCAGATAATACAATCCTATGGGGGGGGGGGGGGGGGAGTTACAATCTGTAAATGTATTGCCTTAATTAAAGATTTCCTATTTGAAGCGATATGACAAAGTATTTTCAAATTCATTTGTCTATACAAACAGTTGTTATAGAGAGTTCATACATAACACTGTTAAGGTTTTAAAAGGGAAATGTTTCAATCAAATATTTGGAAATACACCCACTTTAAACTCTTGGCCAATAGTTAATATATGTGGGGTATTTAGAAATCTCCAAAACAATGATGTGCACTTAGGCCAAAGTTGTACTGAGAGAATGAAATTGGTGAAATGAAAGACAGCATAAACTTTCGTTGACCTTATAATATAATAAATTACCAAAATTATTTAAGGCAGTAAAAAAGGTGAGGAAAAGATCTTTCAGGATTAGTTAAGAAGATTGTAAGGTTGTGCAATGCAATATTCTGTAGTGTGTCATGAATAAAGAGGCCTTCTATCTATCTCATTATTACTAACAATCTCTGTCGCTAGCGTTTCTATCAGTAAAAATGTTGAGGAAAACATTGCAAATCAAATAATGAAAGTACATTGCAAAGTTAAAAAAAAAATCCCCATTGTGTGTTTAAAAAACAAACTTGGCAATGTACGTTCATTATTTGATTTGCCGTATCTTTCCTCCAATTTTGTGGGGGGGGGGGGGTTTCACTGTCCCAGAAATGCTGGAATGCAATTGCAGATGTACATGAGCCCCTGCAGTGATGCAGCAATCACTTTGTATAATGTTGTATGCCATCATTAACTAGGGTAGTGAAAAAAAACATAGCAAAAATAGGGCAGAACAAAGTTAAAATCAAGTAATGAAAATACATAGTTGTTTTTTTAAAACACACAATTGTAAATCTTTTTTTATTATTATTATTTTAAACCAAACAAACTTTGCATTGTATTTTCATTATTTGATTTTCACTATGTTCCTCCAATTTTACTGTGTTTTTTTTCACTGCCCTAGAAATGATGGCATGCAACATTCTACACAGTGATTGCTGCATCACGGCAGGGGCAGTGGGGAAAAAAAGAAAAATTGGAGGAAAAACAGTGCAAATCAAATAATGAAAGTACATTGCAAAGTTTGTTTTTTTAAATACACAATAATAAATGTTTATTTCTTTTTTTTTTAAACAAACTTTGCAATGTACTTTCATTATTTGATTAGTCCAATTTTCCTCCAATTTTTACTTTGTTCTTTAAAGGGACATTAAACATCTGTAGTAATATAAAATGATAATATATATATATATATATATATATATATATATAACACATTTGCAATATACTTTCAATATTTATTTTGTCCCCTTTTCCTGTAATTCCATTCTGAAATTGTGAGCTTCCAGTTTCTGATAGAAAATTAAGTGCAGAACACTGTTATATTCCACACAGCCATTGGCTGCACACTCTAGTAGACTATTTATAACTGTCCCTAATTGGCCATAGCAGAGAAGTTAATCTAAGTAACAACATGGTAGCTCCCATTCGCCTAGATTTAGAGTTTTGCGTTAGCCGTCAAAACCAGCGTTAAGGGGTCCTAACGCTGGTTTTTACCGCCCGCTGGTATTTAGAGTCAGCCAGGAAAGGGTCTAACGCTCACTTTCCAGCCGCGACTTTTCCATACCACAGATCCCCTTACGCCAATTGCGTATCCTATCTTTTCAATGGGATCTTCCTAACGCCGGTATTTAGAGTCTTGGCTGAAGTGAGCGTTAGAACTCTAACGACAAAACTCCTGCCGCAGAAAAAAGTCAGGAGTTAAGAGCTTTATGGGCTAACGCCGGTTTATAAAGCTCTTAACTACTGTGCTCTAAAGTACACTAACACCCATAAACTACGCATGTACCCCTAAACCGAGGCCCCCCCACATCGCCGCCACTCTAATAAAATGTTTTAACCCCAAATCTGCCGACCGCACACCGCCGCCACATACATTATCCCTATGTACCCCTAATCTGCTGCCCCTAACATCGCCGACACCTACTTAATATTTATTAACCCCTAATCTGACCCCCCAATGTCGCCGCTACCTTACCTACACTTATTAAGCCCTAATCTGCCGACCGGACCTCGCCGCCACTATAATAAATGTATTAACCCCTAAACCGCCGCACTCCCGCCTAAAAAACCCTATAATAAATAGTATTAACCCCTAATCTGCCCTCCCTAACATCTTTGACACCTAACTTCAAGTATTAACCCCTAATCTGCCGACCGAACCTCGCCGCTACTCTAATAAATATATTAACCCCTAAAGCTAAGTCTAACACTAACACCCCCCTAAGTTAAATATAATTTTAATCTAACGAAATAAATTATTTCTTATTAAAAAAATTATTCCTATTTAAAGCTAAATACTTACCTGTAAAATAAATCCTAATATAGCTACAATATTACGAATAATTATATTGTAGCTATTTTAGGATTTATATTTATTTTACAGGCAACTTTGTATTTATTTTAACTAGGTACAATAGCTATTAAATAGTTATTTACTATTTAATAGCTACCTAGTTAAAATAATAACAAAATTACCTGTAAAATAAATCCTAACCTAAGTTACAATTAAACCTAACACTACACTATCAATAAATAAATTAACTAAACTACCTACAATTACCTACAATTAAATCAACTAAACTAAATTACAAAAAAACAACAACACTAAATTACAAAAAATAAAAAAAGATTACAAGAATTTTAAACTAATTACACCTAGTCTAAGCCCCCTAAAAAAATAACAAAGCCCCCCAAAATAAAAAAATGCCCTACCCTATTCTAAAATAAAAAGTTAACAGCTCTATTACATTACCAGCCCTTAAAAGGGCCTTTTGCGGGGCATGCCCCAAAGAAATCAGCTCTTTTGCCTGAAAAAAAACATGCAATACCCCCCCCAACATTACAACCCACCACCCACATACCCCTAATCTAACCCAAACCCCCCTTAAAAAACCTAACTCTAAGCCCCTGAAGATCTCCCTACCTTGTCTTCACCCAGTCGGGTATCACCGATCCGTCCAGAAGAGGGTCCGAAGTCTTCATCCTATCCGGCCAGAAGAGGTCCTCCAGAGGGTCGGAAGTATTCATCCAGGCGGCATCTTCTATCTTCTTCCATCCGGAGCGGAGCGGGTCCATCTGGAAGCAGCCGGCGCGGATCCATCCTCTTCTAACGACGTCCTAAGTCCGAATGAAGGTTCCTTTAAATGACGTCATCCAAGATGGCGTCCCTCGAATTCCGATTGGCTGATAGGATTCTATCAGAAAATCGGAATTAAGGTAGGAAAAATCTGATTGGCTGATTGAATCAGCCAATCAGATTCAAGTTCAATCGGATTGGCTGATCCAATCAGCCAATCAGATTGAGCTTGCATTCTATTGGCTGATCGGAACAGCCAATAGAATGCGAGCTCAATCTGATTGGCTGATTGGATCAGCCAATCCGATTGAACTTGAATCTGATTGGCTGATTCAATCAGCCAATCAGATTTTTCCTACCTTAATTCCGATTGGCTGATAGAATCCTATCAGCCAATTGGAATTCGAGGGATGCCATCTTGGATGATGTCATTTAAAGGAACCTTCATTCGGACTTAGGACGTTGTTAGAAGAGGATGGATCCACTCCGGTTGCTTCAAGATGGACCCGCTCCACCCCAGATGGAAGAAGATAGAAGATGCCGCCTGGATGAAGACTTCCGACCCTCTGGAGGACCTCTTCTGGCTGGATAGGATGAAGACTTCGGACCGTCTTCTGGACGGATCGGTGATACCCGGCTGGGTGAAGACAAGGTAGGGAGATCTTCAGGGGCTTAGTATAAGGGGGGTTTGGGTTAGATTAGGGGTATGTGGGTGGTGGGTTGTAATGTTGGGGGGTATTGTATGTTTTTTTTCAGGCAAAAGAGCTGATTTCTTTGGGGCATGCCCCGCAAAAGGCCCTTTTAAGGGCTGGTAAGGTAATAGAGCTCAAAAAAGTAATTTTCCAGCCTCCAGTAAAATTTAAAAGACCTTTATTGTTTCCTTGCAGGGTCCATCATACAAACAACGTTTCAAACCATAACTTGGTTCTTAATCATGTCTATTGAATAGTGTACAGGTGTGCCTTTTATACCTGAATAACATTTGTCAGACTACACAATTGCGCCATCTTTTGGTTGAAATTTAAAATTAAAAATTACATGTGATAAACTAAAATATTCAATTTTTGAAACTTCAGACTTTTGTAATCTATGTCTTCTTAATATTCCATATTTATCACATGAACATAAAAATCAAAATTATATACATATTCAAATAAAACCAATACACATAAATAAATCAGAATCAAAATGCTGCCACAGATACTGCTCCTACTTTCAATCAGAAAAATAATGACCAATCAAAATCTTTATTAAGACCTTCAGGTATTAGAGTGTTTAATTTATTTATCCAAAACATCTCCCTCCTTTTTAGCAATTGGTCCCTGTCACCTCCCCTCCTGGGTCTGTCAACTTGTTCAATTACTTGAAATCTAAGTTGACTGATGTTATGACCCATGGAGAGGAAGTGACAGGAAACAGGACCTTCTGTGTTCCTTGGACCCTGCAAGGAAACAATAAAGGTCTTTTAAATTTTACTGGAGGCTGGAAAATTACTTTTTTGGATTTGATATTGGGGTTTGGCTAACCCTTTCCTGTGCCCCAGACAGAAAAAAGGTGCTGTCTTTCACTACTACAAGGTAATAGAGCTGTTAACTTTTTATTTTAGAATAGGGTAGGGCATATTTTTATTTTGGGGTGCTTTGTTATTTTTTTAGGGGGCTTAGAGTAGGTGTAATTAGTTTAAAATTCTTGTAATCTTTTTTTATTTTTTGTAATTTAGTGTTTGTTTTTTTTGTAATTGAGTTTAGTTGATTTAATTGTAGGTAATTGTAGGTAGTTTAGTTAATTTATTTATTGATAGTGTAGTGTTAGGTTTAATTGTAACTTAGGTTAGGATTTATTTTACAGGTAATTTTGTTATTATTTTAACTAGGTAGCTAATAACTATTTAATAGCTATTGTACCTAGTTAAAATAAATACAAAGTTGCCTGTAAAATAAATATAAATCTAAAATAGCTACAATATAATTATTATTTATATTGTAGCTATATTAGGGTTTATTTTACAGGTAAGTATTTAGCTTTAAATAGGATTAATTTATTTAATAAGAAATAATTTATTTTGTTAGATTAAAATTATATTTAATTTAGGGGGGTGTTAGGGTTAGGGTTAGACTTAGCTTTAGGGGTTAATACATTTATTAGAGTAGCGACGAGGTCTGGTCGGCAGATTAGGGGTTAATACTTGAAGTTAGGTGTCGGCGATGTTAGGGAGGGCAGATTAGGGGTTAATACTATTTATTATAGGGTTTGCGAGGCGGGAGTAAGGCGGTTTAGGGGTTAATACATTTATTATAGTGGCGGCGAGGTCCGGTCGGCAGATTAGGGGTTAATAAGTGTAGGTAAGGTAGCGGCGACGTTGGGGGGCAGATTAGGGGTTAATAAATATAATATAGGGGTTGGCGGTGTTAGGGGCAGCAGATTAGGGGTTCATAGGTATAATGTAGGTGGCGGCGGTGTACGGAGCGGCAGATTAGGGATTAATAATAATATGCAGGGGTCAGCGATAGCGGGACGGCAGTCTGCAGATTAGGGGTTAATAAGTGTAAGGTTAAGGGTGTTTAGACTCGGGGTTCATGTTAGGGTGTTAGGTGCAGACTTAGGAAGTGTTCCCCATAGGAAACAATGGGGCTGCGTTAGGAGCTGAACGCTGCTTTTTTGCAGGTGTTAGGTTTTTTTGCAGCTCAAACTGCCCCATTGTTTCCTATGGGGGAATCGAGCACGAGCACGTTTTTCAAGCTGGCCGCTACCGTAAGCAACGCTGGTATTGAGAGTTGAAGTGGCGGTAAATTATGCTCTACGCTCCCTTTTTGGAGCCTAACGCAGCCCTTCAGAGAACTCTCAATACCAGCATTATTTTAAGGTGCGGGGGAAAAAAAACACGCGTAGCTAACGCACCCCTTTGGCCGCAGAACTCTAAATCTAGTCGATTGTTTTTAAGACACTAAAACTTTGCACTTATTTTGTCACTATTTAAACTAATGAAACTTTAAAAAGATACATCTACATGTTAAGGAAATCTTTTCTTTGAAAGCATCATTCTACCTAGCATTTATGTAATGTTTAATGTTCCTTTAAGTATTATTTGTTGAAGGGTAATTTGGTGTTCCCAAAATGACCAATAGGGATAGATGAACTTCCTACTTACAAAAAACTACCTCAATCAAAATGAGGTAAGTGCCGCACAGATTGTCAAATAGTTGGCTCTCTAGTAATTGGCTCCTCCCCACAGGTAGATCTGCTTCCTTCAATGTCCTTTGCAGAAAGATTTCCTCTTTGTTTATTCTCTCAGAGTAGTTGTAATCCCATTCAGAATTGATATGGAGAGAAAAATAAATACTCCCAAAATTTGTGGCTGAGAAAGAGGAAATCTTTCTGCAAGGGGCATTGAAGGAAGCACTTTGATTGTGGTAGTTTTTTGTAAGTAGGAAGTTCATCTATCCCTATTAGTCATTTTGGGCACACCAACTTACCTGGAGTTTGCCTTTTAGAAGAATTTCTTTCACGTGGGAACTTTTTCAGATTTTTTAGATTGTTTCTGGGACTATTATCACTGGACGGGTTGTAACAACGTTTATACATATATATACACAAATTTTAAGAGTTTATTTTATTGCATTGTATCATTTTATTGTATTATTTGTTTGCTGATATACACTGAATAACTTTCAGTTATAAGCCCTGTTCTTGCGCCTACCACCAATCTTTACATTTATATATATATATATATATATATATATATATATACATATACAGTTGTGCTCATAAGTTTACATACCCTGGCAGAATTTATGATCTCTTGGCCATTTTTTAGAGAATATGAATGATAACACAAAAACTTTTCTTTCATTCATGGTTAGTATTTGGCTGAAGTCATTTATTATCAATCAACTGTGTTTACTCTTTTTAAATCATAATGACAACAGAAACTACCCAAATGACCCTGATCAAAAGTTTACATACCCTGGTTATTTTGTTCTGATAACATGCACACAAGTTGACACAAAGGAGTTTGAATGGCTATTAAAGGTAACCATCCTCACCTGTGATCTGTTTTCTTGTAATTAGTGTGTGTGTGTGTATAAAAGGTCAATGAGTTTCTGGACTCTTGACAGACTTTAATCCAGTGCTGCAATGACGATTCTGGATTCTGAGTCATGGGGAAAGCAAAAGAATTGTCAAAGGATCTGCGGGAAAAGGTAGTTGAACTGTATAAAACAGGAAAGGGATATAAAAAGATATCAAAGGAATTGAGAATGCAAATCAGCAGTGTTCAAACTCTAATAAAGAAGTGAAAAATGAGGGGTTCTGTTGAAACCAAACCACGGCCAGGTAGACCAACTAAAATTTCAGCCACAACTGACGGGAAAATTATTCAGGATGCAAAGACAAACCCACAAATAAGTTCAGGTGAAATAAAGGACATGTGGTGTGGCTGTTTCAAGATGCACAATAAGGAGGCACTTGAAGAAAGATGGGCTGCATGGTCGACTCACCAGAAGAAAGACATTACTACGCAAATGCCACAAAGTTTCCCGCTTACAATACGCCAAACAGCACAGAGACAAGCCTCAAACCTTCTGGCACAAAGTCATTTGGAGTGATGAGACCAAAATTGAGCTTTTTGGCCACAACCATAAACGCTACATTTGGAGAGGAGTCAACAAGGTCTATGATGAAAGGTACAACATTCCTACTGTGAAACACGGAGGTGGATTGCTGATGTTTTGGGGATGTGTGAGCTACAAAGGCACAGGAAATTTGGTCAGAATTGATGGTAAGATGAATGCAGTATGTTATCAAACAGAACGCCTCATTTTCCACTTCTTGATTAGAGTTTGAACACTGCTGATTTGCATTCTCAATTCCTTGGATATCTTTTTATATCAGTTCCTCAAAAGAAAATCCCCTTACCCAGCGCACAAACCAGCTTATGAAAACCCACAAGAGAGGAAGGTATGAGACATTATCACTCACAATTTCGTCAAAGAGACACAGTACCTGCATCCGTGACAAGCCCTCTGCGATTCTCAGCTACGGCTTCCAGTCCGGTCCTGGTCTGTCTCCTTCCAAGAAGCTCCTCCTCCCGTTGCCTTGGCAACTTGTGTAAACACAGGAACGTAACTACCAATATGAGCACCACCTCAAGCGTGTCCTGCAAACCGCCGCCCACAGACTTACTGATAGTCTGGATAAGTGCCAGCAAAGAAAAAGAAAAAGTGAGGCAGGACAATAGGCAAAATTTAAAACGTAACGGTTTTTACCTTCACCAATGGATAAAAAATATGCAGCAGCAGTATATAAAAATAATGATGTCAAATTGAGCTTGGACAGCAGTAGTCTAACATGTTTCGGCTCCTGCCTTACTCATAGACTGTGCTGTCACAAGCTCACAGCCTCCTTAAATTAAGCAATCACTCTGACGTAAGCAAACAACAGCTTTATCATAATTAACTATTGCAGTACCATACAGAAGAATGAGCACATAGACCTAAATCCCAATTGATAAAGTGTTAAAAATGTAAGATACAATATTGCTAATCACAAGGAAACAATGTGCAGGACAAGGAATATAGACCCTTATATAATATAAGTATTAGTCTGCAGAGTCAAGGAGTCAAAAAATCAAAAATATTAAACCTCAAGTTTCTATACCATATACAGACTGAGCACATATACATGCATAAAAGTTAATGCCCAGCACACAATATAAGTCCTAAGTAAAAATACAGTGTATCACAATATAATACATACAAAGTGTGAAAGAACTGCTAAGTGAACATAAGTGTTCATTCAATGTGTCATAGACAGTCATTAGGCAGTATGTCTCAATAAGAGCCCCCTTTGGGATTTCACATATCTCTAAGAATATAACACAATTCTAAACACTAATAGATATAACACTAATTCTAATCAGGACTAAATAGATATAAACCCTAATCTAGCATGGGTGACAGATCATCATTACTGCCACTAAATTGGAAGTGGATACTAATAAACAAGGGAAGTTTGAAAGAGACTCTTTGGATTACAAACTTAACATGGTGTACAGTTGGAAAAAAGCTAGATCCAATTCCAGATCATCCAGATCAAGATCAAGAAATAGGAGAAATAGGAGGAGAGTAACTTTTTCCGATACAGATGGCGAATCTGTGGAAGAAAGGGACACTTATACTAATTATATTTTAACACTTTATCAATTGGGATTTAGGTCTATGTGCTCATTCTTCTGTATGGTACTGCAATAGTTAATTATGACAAAGCTGTTGTTTGCTTACGTCAGAGTGATTGCTTAATTTAAGGAGGCTGTGAGCTTGTGACAGCACATTCTATGAGTAAGGCAGGAGCCGAAACATGTTAGACTACTGCTGTCCAAGCTCACTCTGACATAATTATTTTTATATACTACTGCTGCATATTTTTTATCCATTGGTGAAGGTAATAAACGTTACGTTTTAAATTTTGCCTATTGTCCTGCCTCACTTTTTCTTTTTCTTTGCTGGCATCTTTTTATATCCCTTTCCCGTTTACAGTTCAACTACCTTTTTCCCGCAGATCCTTTGACAATTCTTTTTCTTTCCCCATGACTCAGAATCCAGAAACATCAGTGCAGCACTGGATGAAAGATGCAAGGGTCTATCAGGAGTCCAGAAACTCATTGACCTTTTATACACACACACTAATTACAAGCAAACAGATCACAGATGAGGATGCTTACCTTTAATAGCCATTCAAACCCCTTTGTGTCAACTTGTGTGCATGTTATCAGACCAAAATCACCAGGGTATGTAAACTTTTGATCAGGGTCATTTGGGTAGTTTCTGTTGTCATTATGATTTAAAATGAGTAAACACAGTTGATTGATAATAAATGACTTCAGCCAAACACTAACCATAAGTGAAAGAAAAGTTTTTGTGTTATCATTCATATTCTCTGAAAATGGCCAAGAAATAATAAATTCTGCCAGGGTATGTAAATTTATGAGCACAACTGTATATGTATATATATATATATATATATATATATATATATATATATATATATATATATATATATATATATATATATATATATATATATATATATATATATAAAACATCTGCAATCTGAATCGTGCAATTGGTGTTAATATGGAGAGCAGCGGGGATGAACAAGGGCCTTCGACTTCTGGAGAAGCAAAATCAAAGAAGATAAAGCGAATGTGCCATTTCTGAGACTCATGGAAAACAACATATACATGCATTACAACAGTGACTGGTAACTAGAGCATATTGTACTCTGTGTAGGCGGAAGTTTGGAATTGGTCATGGTGGTGAAGGTGACATCAAAATTCACATATCTAGTGAAGGTCACAAAAATGCTGATTGGGCTGCAAAACAAAGTGGAATGCTTTCCATATTAATGATTCCCTCTAAGGATATGGCAATGCAAGAAGAAATAACAGCAGCTGAAATATCAATGGTTTACCATTCCGTGTGCCACAGTCATTCATATAGATCTTTGGACTGCACCATGAAACTTCTTCCTGTTATATTTCAGGATTCTGCTAAAAATACTAAGATGTCATGTGGTCGAACCAAAGCTTAAGCCATTGTCACAAACGTGCTGGCTCCTTACAGTATGGAAGCGGTAGTTAAAGATTTGAAAAACAGTTATACTTATTTTAGTGTTGCATCAGATGCATCTAACCATGGATGGACACACTAAACTTTTCCCCTTAGTTCTGTGTTACTTTAATCCTTCCAAAAGAGTGGTAACAAATTTGTTGGATTTTTATGAAGGTGATGAAAGTGCTGCTTCAATTACAGAGCAAATTTTAAATGTGCTTAAAACAAATGGCCTATCTGTGGATATGATGTCTGCATATTCTGCTGACAATGCAAGTGTGAACTTTGGTAAGCATAACGGTGTGTACCAGATGCTTCATGCTGTAAATGGCTGCCCAGCTCACATACTTCATAATACAGTTAAAAAGGCTTCAGATGTTTAAAATTTTGATGTGGAAAGTCTCATTTTGAAATTATATCATTATTTTTTAATATCAGCCAAGAGAGTTGCCACACTGAAAGAAATGTTTGACTTTGTTGACCTTGAGTGGTCAGAACTTCTTCGCCATGTACCAACAAGATGGCTATCTCTTTCTCCAGCAATAGATAGAGTTTTAAAAAATTAGTCATCTGTAAAAGCTTACTTCCAAAGCATTGGTGAGGATGAAACACCTAAAGTGATATAGCAATTTATTGTGGATGAAGACAGTGAGGACTACTTATCAAGCCGTCAACTGTGCTGCATTCGACGGCACCAATACGCTCGCCTGACATCGCCTAACATCGCGGCTGGGGACCTAAATACGCTCTCCATATTTAACAAAAAAGCTGTCAAAAAGCCGCGCACCAAGTACGGGGTGATGAGCAGCGGACTGTTGTTAACTAACAGTCATTGATCTCGTTGCTATTCAGCTTTTTCCCAGCTTTATTTGTACCCTGTCACTAAACACCACCACTATACTAAAGTGTTTAACCCCTATCCCGTCGCCGTCGTTCCTGGACCCCGCCGCAACTAAATAAAGTCATTAACCACTATCCCGCTGCTCCCCGACACCCCCGCAACTCTAATAAACTTATTAACCCCTATCCCGCCGCTCCCGGACCCCGCCGCCACCTACATTATGTTCTTAACCCCTAATCTGCCGCCCCCTACACCGCCGCCACCTACATTATGTTATTAACCCCTATCCCGCCGCTCCCGGAGCCCACTGCAACTAAATAAAGTTATTAATCTCTAAACCGCCAGCCCCCCACATCGCCATAAACTAAATTAACCTATTAACCCCTAAACCTAACAACCCGCTAACTTTACATTATAATTACCTCATCCCTATCTTATAATAAATGTAAACTTACCTTTAGAATTAAATTAAACTATATTAAACTATTAATTAACCTACCCTAACTATTATACTAAAATTACATTAAACTATATTAAACTACTAATTAATCTACCTAACTATTATACTAAAATTACATTAAACTATATTAAACTACTAATTAATCTACCCTAACTATTATACTAAAATTACATTAAACTATATTAAACTACTAATTAATCTACCTAACTATTATACTAAAATTACATTAAACTACATTAAACTAATAATTAATCTATCTACCCTAACTATTATACTAAAATTACATTAAACTATATTAAACTACTAATTAATCTACCCTAACTATTATACTAAAATTACATTAAGCTATAAATTAACTATATTATATATTTAAAAACCTAACCCTACTCAAATAATTTAATTCTACTATTAAAAATTACTGTTACAAAAAATAACAAACACTAAGTTACAAAAAAAATAAACACTAAGTTACACAAAATAAAAAAAAAGAAATTATCAAAGATTTAAACTAATTACACCTAATCTAAGAGCCCTATGAAAATAAAACAGCCCCCCCAAAATAAAAAAAAACCCTCTAACCTACAATAAACTACAAATATCCCTTAAAAGGGCCTTTTGCGGGGCATATAGAGCTAAATGCCCTTTTAAGGGCAATTCCCATCCAAATGCCCTTTTCAGGGCAATGGGGAGCTTAGGTTTTTTTAGTTAGGTTTTTATTTGGGGGGGGTTGGTTGTGTGGGTGGTGGGTTTTACTGTTGGGGGGGTATTTGTATTTTTTTTTTACAGGTAAAAGAGCTGATTTCTTTGGGGCAATGCCCCGCAAAAGGCCCTTTTGAGGGCTATATGTAGTTTATTGTAGGTTAGGGTTTTTTTTATTTTGGGGGGGCTTTTTATTTTCATAGGACTCTTAGATTAGGTGTAATTAGTTTAAATCTTTGATAATTTCTTTTTTATTTTGTGTAACTTAGTGTTTATTTTTTTTGTAACTTAGTGTTTATTTTTTGTAACTTACGCCTAGATTTAGAGTTCTGCGGCCAAAGGGGTGCATTAGCTACGCGTGCTTTTTTTCCCCTGCACCTTTTAAACAACGCTGGTATTGAGAGTTCTCAGAAGGGCTGCGTTAGGCTCCAAAAAGGGAGCGTACAGGCATATTTACCGCCACTGCAACTCTCAATACCAGCGGTGCTTACGGACGTGGCCAGCTTAAAAAACGTGCTCGTGCACGATTCCCCCATAGGAAACAATGGGGCAGTTTGAGATGAAAAAAACCTAACACCTGCAAAAAAGCAGCGTTAAGCTCCTAACGCAACCCCATTGTTTCCTATGGGGAAACACTTCCTAAGTCTGCACCTAACACCCTAACATGTACCCCGAGTCTAAACACCCCTAACCTTACACTTATTAACCCCTAATCTGCCGCCCCCGCTATCGCTGACTCCTGCATATTATTTTTAACCCCTAATCTGCCGCTCCGTACACCGCCGCAACCTACGTTATCCCTATCTACCCCTAATCTGCTGCCCCTAACACCGCCGACCCCTATATTATATTTATTAACCCCTAATCTGCCGCCCCCAACGTCGCCGCCACCTACCTACAATTATTAACCCCTAATCTGCCGACCGGACCTCACCGCTACTATAATAAATGTATTAACCCCTAATCCGCCTTACTCCCGCCTCGCAAACCCTATAATAAATAGTATTAACCCCTAATCTGCCCTCCCTAACATCGCCGACACCTAACTTCAAGTATTAACCCCTAATCTGCCGACCGGACCTCGCCGCTACTCTAATAAATGTATTAACCCCTAAAGCTAAGTCTAACCCTAACACTAACACCCCCCTAAGTTAAATATACTTTAAATCTAACGAAATAAAATAAATCTTATTAAATAAATTATTCCTATTTAAATCTAAATACTTACCTGTAAAATAAACCCTAATATAGCTACAATATAAATAATAATTATATTGTAGCTATTTTAGGATTAATATTTATTTTACAGGCAACTTTGTATTTATTTTAACCAGGTACAATAGCTATTAAATAGTTAATACCTATTTAATAGCTACCTAGTTAAAATAATTACAAAATTACATGTAAAATAAATCCTAACCTAAGTTACAATTAAATCTAGCACTACACTATCAATAAATAAATTAACTAAACTACCTACAATTACCTACAATTAAATCAACTAAACTAAATTACAAAAAATAAAAAAAGATTACATGAATTTTAAACTAATTACACCTACTCTAAGCCCCTAAAAAAATAACAAAGCCCCCCAAAATAAAAAAAATGCCCTACCCTATTCTAAAATAAAAAGTTAACAGCTCTATTACCTTACCAGCCCTTAAAAGGGCCTTTTGCGGGGCATGCCCCAAAGAAAAAAAACCCATACAATACCCCCCAACATTACAACCCACCACCCACATACCCCTAATCTCACCACCCACATACCCCAGCCAATCAGATTGAGCTCGCATTCTATTGGCTGATCGGAACAGCCAATAGAATGCAAGCTCAATCTGATTGGCTGATTGGATCAGCCAATCGGATTGAACTTGAATCTGATTGGCTGATTCAATCAGCCAATCAGATTTTTCCTACATTAATTCCGATTGGCTGATAGAATCCTATCAGCCAATCGGAATTCGAGGGACTCCATCTTGGATGACATAATTTAAAGGAACCTTCATTCGGACTTAGGACGTCGTTGGCTGCTTCAAGATGGTCCCGCTCCGCGCCGGATGGAAGAAGATAGAAGATGTCGCTTGGATGAAGATGTTTGCCGGTCCGGATCTCCTCTTCTGGCCGGATAGGATGAAGACTTCAGAGCCTCTTCTGGACCTCTTCTTGCCGGATAGGAGGAAGACTTCAAACCCTCTTCTGGACCTCTTCTTGCCGGATAGGAGGAAGACTTCGGACCCTCTTCTGGACGGAGCGGTGATACCCGGCGTGGTGAAGACAAGGTAGGAAGATCTTCAGGGGCTTAGTGTTAGGTTTTTTTAAGGGGGGTGTGGGTTAGATTAGGGGTATGTGGGTCGTGGGTTGTAATGTTGGGGGGGTATTGTATGTTTATTTAAATGCAAAAGAGCTGTTTTCTTTGGGGCATGCCCCGCAAAAGGCCCTTTTAAGGGCTGGTAAGGTAAAAGAGCTTTACAATTTTTATTTTAGAATAGGGTAGGGCATTTTTTTATTTTGGGGGGCTTTGTTATTTTTTTAGGGGGCTTAGAGTAGGTGTAATTAGTTTAAAATTCTTGTAATCTTTTTTGATTTTTTGTAATTTAGTGTTTGTTTGTTTTTAGTAATTTAGTGTTTGTTTTGTTTTGTTATTTAGTTTAGTTGATTTAATTGTAGATAATTGTAGATAGTTTATTTAATTAATTTATTGATAGTGTAGTGTTAGGTTTAATTGTAACTTAGGTTAGGATTTATTTTACAGGTAATTTTGTAATTATTTTAACTAGGTAACTATTAAATAGTTATTAACTATTTAATAGCTTTTGTACCTGGTTAAAATAAATACAAAGTTGCCTGTAAAATAAATATTAATCCTAAAATAGCTACAATATAATTATTATTTATATTATACCCGTAACGCTGGTTTTGACAGCTAACGCAGAACTCTAAATCTAGGCTTAAGTTGTTCGTTTTTTGTAACTTTGTAATTTTTAATTGTAGAATTAAATTATTTGAGTAGGGTTAGGTTTTTAAATATATAATATCGTTAATTTAATGTGTAGCTTAATGTAATTTTAGTATAACAGTTAGGGTAGATTAATTAATAGTTTAATATAGTTTAATGTAATTTTAGTATAATAGTTAGGGTAGGTTAATTAATAGTTTAATATAGTTTAATGTAATTTTAGTATAATAGTTAGGGTAGGTTATTTAGTAGTTTAATATAGTTTAATTTAAATCTATAGGTAAGTTTAAATTTATTATAAGATAGGGATGAGTTAATATTTAATATAAAGTTAGCGGGTTGTTAGGTTTAGGGGTTAATATTTTAATTTAGTTTATGGCGATGTGGGGGGCTTGCGGTTTAGGGGTTAATACATTTATTTAGTTGCGGTGGGCTCCGGGAGCAGCGGGATAGGGGTGAATAACTTTAATAGGTGGCAGCGGTGTCAGGAGCGGCAGATTAGGGGTTAATAACTTTTATTTAGGTGGCGGCGATGTCGGGGCGGCAGAATAGGGGTTAATAACATAATGTAGGTGGCGGTGGTGTCGGGGTGGCAGATTAGGGGTTAATAAGTATAATGTAGGTGGCGGCGGTGGCGGGGCGGCAGATTAGGGGTTAATAAGTATAATGTAGGTAGCGGAGGTGTAGGGGGTGACAGATTAGGGGTTAATAAGTATAATGTAGGTGGCGGTGGTGTAGGGGGCGGCAGATTAGGGGTGTTTAGCCTCGGGGTACATGTTAGGGTGTTAGGTGTAAACATAACTTATATTCTTCCATAGGAATCAATGGGATATCGGGCAGCAGCAAACATGAGCTTTCGCTGCTTTCAGACTCCCATTGATTCCTATGGCATCCTCTGCCTCCAGGGTGGCGGATTGAAAACCAGGTACGCTGGGCCGGAATAGTGGCGAGCGTACCTGTTAGATATTTGTTAACTAGCAAAAGTAGTCAGATAGTGCTGAATTTGCATTCGGAACATCTGTAATGACATAAGCATCGATCTGTGTCGGACTGAGACCGACGGATCGTATGTTACGTCACAGATTTCAACTTTTGCCGGTCTGTAGGGTTTGATAACTAAGGGGAATCAGGCTCTCCACAATTACGCTGCGGAATTCCAGCGTATTTGCAGGTTAACGGCTTGATAATAAAAAGGCCTCAGTGAGACAACAGAACAGAACCCGCCATCAGTTCATGAGTTATATCTCCAGTTTTTACACAACTGCTTGCCTATTTTTCAGACAGCCATATTAAAACTGGAGCGTAATGACTTGATTGCAGTTTATGTTTATGAGATCATGACAACAGTGAAAGGCAAACTAATCCAAAGACAGACAGTCCATTTTTTGGATACCTTGGGAAATCTTTAAAGAAATTACCTCATCTGCAAGCAAGAAAATTAGAATTATAATTCCTAAACTCAAAAAACTGTTCAGCATTTAGAACAGTGGTTTGATTTTTCAGAAAAAAACTATTTATCTAAAATTCAGTGCTTACATTTGAAGGAGAACCTTACGTTTGATAACCTGGTGGTAGCAGTTGAAGCTCTAAATTTAGACTCTCTTTCAATAGATGACCTTTATGAGGAATATGCTTGTGTTTGTCCACACTTTGCAATGATTTTTACCAGTATTGAAGCGGATGATTATCTCAACATGGATGTTAAATGGTCAACAATATTCATGAAAGCTGGACCTGAAAAACTTCCAAACCTCTTGAAAGTGGTTGCATTTGTCATCAGCATTCCATGATCAAATGCAGCAGTAGAAAGAGTCTTCAGCATGATGGGATTGTGCTGGTCTGACACAAGGAATAGATGTAGAATTGATCTAATAAAATCTGAACTTCAGGTGAAAATAAATTTTGACATGGGTTATAATTCTTTTTACAGCTTCGTAAAACAAAATAAAAAACTCCTTCAATGTGCAAAAAGTGACAAGAAATACACATTTAGAGGCCTATTTATCATATGTCTGTCAGACCTGATCTGACAGTGCGGATCAGGTCCGACAGACATCGCTGAATGCGGAGAGCAATTCGCTTTCCGTATTCAGTATTGCACCAGCAACTCTTGTGAGCTGCTGGTGCAACGCCGCCCCGTGAAGACTTGCAGCCAATCGGCCACCAGCAGGGGTGTGTCAATCAACCCGAATCCCACGAGGCATGGGGCACTGCAGAAATAGATTTGCAGAGTTATCACTGCAGAGAGGGCCACTCTGTGGGTGGATGGGAGTGTAATGAGGGAGGCCGGTGGGTGGCCCATCACTGGAGGAGGCGGGAGGAGAGCGGGGGTGAGTGGAGGTGAGTGGGACCATTTTTCACCTTCATTAAATGCTCCATCTTTTCAGATATCTGCTTTTTGATGATTGTTTGTTTTGTTTATATTTCGCTGCTCAGAATTTTTATTGCTGGTAACTGGTTCCACACTTGTACTTGTATAGTCTACTTTTATTTTTCTTATTGTTCTTTTTAAAGTTTGTACAGACATTAATGCTTTTCCATAGTTTCCATGGTGACAAGGAGCTGTTTGATTTATTTTATATGATATGTTACTTAATGACTTAAAAAAAAAAGATTATGTATTTTTTAGCAGAGGTATCTACTTATCTATACTGTGTTGAAAACAGTTTTTTCAGGTTATTGTTCTTTACAAAAAGTAAACATGCCTGGCTGCAGTAATATGTGATAATTGCATCTCCAAGGGGTGAGGCTTGAGACGCATCTGTTTAATGCTCTCTTGTGTGAATCCTGCTTGAAAGAAATTAATTTTGTTTGAATGAACCGCAGCTGTAACTGAAGAGTGATATTCCCTCCTGTTTTGGGATCCATCACTAACCAAAATAATTGGGAGCTCTATCCTGACAAATAAAGAGTGTGACTTCTTTCCTCCTAAGGACAGCAGCACACTAACCGGTGCCTGTGTTAGAATAATTAGTTAAAGGGAAAGTAAACACCAAAAATGTTATTGTTTAAAAAGATAGATCATCCCTTTATTTACCATTCCCCAGTTCTGCATAACCAACACTATTATAGAAATACACTTTTTACCTCTATGATTACCTTGTATCTAAGCCTCTGCAGACTGCCTCCTTATCTCAGATCTTTTGACAGACTTTTCAGGCAATTAGTGCTGACTCTTAAAAAACTCCATGTGCATGAGCACAATGTTATTTATATGAAACACATGAACTAACACCCTCTAGCTGTGAAAAACTGTCAAATGCATTCAGAAAAGAGGTGGCCTTCAAGGGCTTATAAATTAGCATATGAGCCTATCTAGGTTTAGCTTTCAACTAAGAATACCAAGAGAACAAAGCAAATTTGATGATAAAAGTTAATTAGAAAGTTGTTTAAAATTACATTTTCTATTGTAATCATGAAAGTTTAATTTGGACTTTACTATCCCTTTAAGCCAAAAAGAATAAATCAGCAGATTTTCTAGATTTCTATGTCTGTATTTCTAGAGAAGGATCCTTATACCATATATAATTTATAGATACTCTACTTAGTCTAGTAATGTAGTTTTTCTTAATTTTGTTTTTCTCTTCAAATAAGAACTTTTTGCTTTTAAATATAGAGCCAGAAATGTGATGCCAAACAGGATGGCACAGGAACAGGTGTGCATGGTCACTAGTTACTCCAGTCTCCTCACTTCCCATGTCATTCATTGGAGCCCATTTTCTAAAAATAGTTCTCAAGGACACACCTATTTAAATGGGCTTAGCCTGCAGGAAGAGCAGACCCAATCATGTTATCTCTTCCTATACACAAAGGCCAGAGGTGTTAAAATGTTAACTTTGGGCCAGTGGTTCAATAAACAAAACCAACTATTCCATAAATTAAAAAAGCTCTATCCCACCCCACTGGAAACATGTTTTCTACTGTTGCCTCCCTTTTAGCTAGCATTTCTATTTCCCATACTCTAATTTTCATATTTCGGTATAGGTGGTGGCTTCAACAGGCAAAAGCAGGTATTTCACATGACAAAATATAGGTAAAAGAAATATTTGTAAACAATGAAATACATTCTTAATGGAAAAATGTATAATTGGGAACACATTAACCCCTTAGTGACCAGACCGTTTTTCCATTTTCTTACCGACTTTCTAAAGATACCAATATTTTCATCATATCATATAATTTACTATAAAACAAATGATAAAATATGATGAAAAAATTGAAAAAAAACTATTTTTTTCTAACTTTAACCCCCAAAATCTGTTACATATCTACAACCACCAAAAAACACCCATGCTATATAGTTTCAAAATGTTGTCCTCAGTTTAGAAATACCCAATGTTTACCCCCTTAACCGACCAGGAATTTCAGACTAAAACTTCCCCAAAAGACCAGAGTATTTTTAGCCTTTTTGCACATAACAACTCGACCAATAATGGGGATGGCTTTGGGTATCTTGTGGTAAATTACCTAGGACCTTGAATACTGCTGAAGTATGTGAATATTGAGTAAATATTAAGTATTGTGGATCTATTAGGTAAATACTATAATCATATCCATCAGAATTACACACCAAACAGTAATTCAATATCTCCACATTTGGATTAATATTTTATAGATTTGAGAAACCGTAAAAAGGATTTATGTTTGTTGGATAAGGAGATTATTAGAGAGAGTATACCTTCTGAAGGGATAGTAGTTTCTATCTCTTATTCATATTCCCTTAAATCGTAAGAATGTCTCACACTTATTAACAGCTGTTAGTATAGGGACTTGTATGACAGGAGAATAATCCTGAATACCACATTTAATTGCACTGCTTTTGGGCAATATCTTGTAAGGTTGAATATATATATAGGCCTTTCACTCTTTCGATTGGAATATTGACCCCAAATAATTGTGGATTCTATGTACGGATTTACCTCAATTTTGGTTTCTCATTACTAATTATGCAGTAAAATTATACTGTTTATACATATGTGGAGTAAATGATATGTACTTTTAATTCCATTATTTTGTTTGGTGGATTTTTTCAACTACTAAAATAAACTGAATATATACTCATGTATGTAAAATATATTTGATTATAATTTCAACATGTATTGTTGTGAATTAATTGTTGTATAACATGCAACAGTGCTTGGTGTACATCAACACAGAATATCTTCTGAGATTGGGAGTTTATATTGTAATCAGTGGTAATGTTCAATTTTCACTGGTTTTTAAACCCAGGAGATAATGATCTAGCTTAACACTAATGTATAGTTACTCCCATAACTGAGAAAATTAAAGCTGATGACATAAGTTTTCAGGCTGTACTGATTGGCTATTGCATCTAATAGCCCTGCACGGTAATTTAGTTATCGCTGATGTTAGTTCATTGCTTTGCTTAGGATTGAATAACACAAAATACTTTTTTTGTAATTCATAGGGTTTGTGTTTCTTATACTACAGATATTGGGGTGGTGTTGTAATTAAATTTATAATCACCCAAGAGTTACAAATATTACTGGATCGCCTTTAATTGTAGCTGTCAGCTCTTATATTACGGTGTTTCAGGTGCTATAATTAGAACAGCTTGTGTGAGACAAACTCACCGCTGTCATGTATAACCCACCTAAGTAACTCGCCGCTAGAATGTGCGGCATTCAACTTTTGATATGAGAAACACTAAGAAATATATGTTTAGTTAGTAAATTGTGTAAATTCAAATCCTGTGTATCTCTCTGTGCTGATCGGCTAAAGTATCAGATAGTACTGCTAAGAAATTTAATTGTTACAAATATTAGCCCACTACTTTGCTACGGATTGCATGTAGCAGAGTTAGTAGCACATAGTATCAGTGCTTATAAATAAACGCTATTTACAGATAAATTTTGAGTACTCTATTTGTACTTGTAATAGCCCACACAATTACACAAGCCTGCAAATAGTCGTTTTGAACGGTCAGCTATACGTAATGATATTGCCAATGCTGTGGCTGAAAACAGCCAATATGAATAGCTAGCCGTTATAGTTTTTTAACATACATAAGTAACTAGCCCTTAACATATGCTTCTATCAGCTTTTAAATAAACAACAATTCAAGTAGTTATCTGGTCCTTATATTGACCAAGCCACCACTAAATAAATATGATTATTCGAGTTGTTATGCCATTTAAAACAAACTAAACAGGGTATTATGAGATACCCATCCCTAACATGTTTCGCCGAAACGCTATTGGCGAAACATGTTAGGGATGGGTATCTCATAATACCCTGTTTAGTTTGTTTTAAATGGCATAACAACTCGAATAATCATATTTATTTAGTGGTGGCTTGGTCAATATAAGGACCAGATAACTACTTGAATTGTTGTTTATTTAAAAGCTGATAGAAGCATATGTTAAGTGCTAGTTTCTTATGTATGTTAAAAAACTATAACGGCTAGCTATTCATATTGGCTGTTTTCAGCCACAGCATTGGCAATATCATTACGTATAGCTGACCGTTCAAAACGACTATTTGCAGGCTTGTGTAATTGTGTGGGCTATTACAAGTACAAATAGAGTACTCAAAATGTATCTGTAAATAGCGTTTATTTATAAACACTGATACTATGTGCTACTAACTCTGCTACATGCAATCCGTAGCAAAGTAGTGGGTTAATATTTGTAACAATTAAATTTCTTAGCAGTACTATCTGATACTTTAGCTGATCAGCACAGAGTGATACACAGGATTTGAATTTACACAATTTACTAACTAAACATATATTTCTTAGTGTTTCTCATATCAAAAGTTGAATGCCGCACATTCTAGCGGCGAGTTACTTAGGTGGGTTATACATGACAGCGATGAGTTTGTCTCACACAAGCTGTTCTAATTATAGCACCTGAAACACCGTAATATAAGAGCTGACAGCTACAATTAAAGGCGATCCAGTAATATTTGTAACTCTTGGGTGATTATAAATTTAATTACAACACCACCCCAATATCTGTAGTATAAGAAACACAAACCCTATGAATTACAAAAAAATATTTTGTGTTATTCAATCCTAAGCAAAGCAATGAACTAACATCAGCGATAACTAAATTACCGTGCAGGGCTATTAGATGCAATAGCCGATCAGTACAGCCTGAAAACTTATGTCATCAGCTTTAATTTTCTCAGTTATGGGAGTAACTATACATTAGTGTTAAGCTAGATCATTATCTCCTGGGTTTAAAAACCAGTGAAAATTGAACATTACCACTGATTACAATATAAACTCCCAATCTCAGAAGATATTCTGTGTTGATGTACACCAAGCACTGTTGCATGTTATACAACAATTAATTCACAACAATACATGTTGAAATTATAATCAATTATATTTTACATACATGAGTATATATTCAGTTTATTTTAGTAGTTGAAAAAATCCACCAAACAAAATAATGGAATTAAAAGTACATATCATTTACTCCACATATGTATAAACAGTATAATTTTACTGCATAATTAGCAATGAGAAACCAAAATTGAGGTAAATCCGTACATAGAATCCACAATTATTTGGGGTCAATATTCCAATCGAAAGAGTGAAAGGCCTATATATATATTCAACCTTACAAGATATTGCCCAAAAGCAGTGCAATTAAATGTGGTATTCAGGATTATTCTCCTGTCATACAAGTCCCTATACTAACAGCTGTTAATAAGTGTGAGACATTCTTACGATTTAAGGGAATATGAATAAGAGATAGAAACTACTATCCCTTCAGAAGGTATACTCTCTCTAATAATCTCCTTATCCAACAAACATAAATCCTTTTTACGGTTTTTCAAATCTATAAAATATTAATCCAAATGTGGAGATATTGAATTACTGTTTGGTGTGTAATTCTGATGGATATGATTATAGTATTTACCTAATAGATCCACAATACTTAATATTTACTCAATATTCACATACTTCAGCAGTATTCAAGGTCCTAGGTAATTTACCACAAGATACCCAAAGCCATCCCCATTATTGGTCGAGTTGTTATGTGTTTTTAAAGTGAACACACTCACACATTATACTTTTTATTTATTGTAGTGTCAATAAAAGTTATGTTTTAATTTTCTACATCAACCCTTTGGTTTTGGATGGTATTCAATGAAGCTTTCATCCAAATTATTATTTGTATTTTTGGGAACAGAAGTGCTACCTAAGTGCACCCTTCTAGTCTCTATCCTCTCTGTGGTATAGACTATATCTGTAACAAGTGTGTTGTTTTGCTCAAGCACTCAAGCTTACAAGGTATAAATACACGTACCCATTAAAAATATATGTTTGTATATATAATGCACACATATACAGGGATACACAGATATTAAAGAATTTAAACTAATACATATATAGATACCAATTTGGAGCGTTCTTTCTTTATTTGTGTAGTGCTTTTGCTATTTTTTGCTAAACGAGCCTGTAGGGTTAATTTTAGCTTTAATGTATAGATTACCCTTCCGACCGGACACATCCCACCCCCTAATCCCTCCCTGATTCAGCGCTCATTTTGACCGAGGACGTGTTAGGTACGTTGGCGGTTGTTAAGGGCAGTTTTGTGGAGAACGTACCTAGCATGTCATCGGTCGTAAAGGGGAGAAAAGTTTACAGTTTAATGTCCCTTTAAGTAAAAAGGTTTCTAGTAAAAGATATTGATCACTTTTAATGTGCACATGATTTGTGGACCATTCTTATATGAACATTAAACACCAGTGGCTTTTGTGTAAAAAGCTTTTTCCACACTCCCTAGAAAGACTATAGACAAAATCTATAACCTAGATTTTAACACTGCTGCAAATTGTCTAAACCAGCTGCTTGATTTGCAAGTTACTTAATTTACAGCTAGATTACTAGTTTGGCGTTATGTGTGAAAAAGCAGCGTTATGCTTCATAACTCTGCTTTTTCCCTAACGCTGCTGTTACGAGTCTTGTAGGTATAGGTGTACCGCACTTTTTTTTTGGCCGTCACGCAACGTCAGTACCGCACTTTTTAAAAAGTCCTTTTTCAATGGGACTTCCATAGCGCCGGTATTACGAGTTTTGCCTGGGAGGCCAAAAAGTGAGCAGTACACCCTATACCGACAAGATCCGTACCGCCATCTAAAGTCAGTAGTTATGAGTTTTACGTTACAAAGCTGTAGCATAAAACTCATAACTAAAGTGTTAAAAAGTACACTAACACCCATAAACTACCTATTAACCCCTAAACCGAGGCCCTCCCACATTACAAACACTAAAATAATCTGCCGCTCTGGACATCTCCGCCACTTAAAAAATGTATTAAGCCCTATTCCGCCACTCCGTGACATCGTCACCATTATAATAAAATTATTAACACCTAAACCGCCGCCCTCCCACATAAAAAACACTATTTAAATATAATTAACCCCTAATCTGCCGTCCGCCCACTCCGCCGCTATAATAAACCTATTAACCCCTAAACCTAACCCTAACCCTAGCACCCCCTAACTTAAATATAATTAAAATAATAAATAATAATAAATAAAACCTACTATTAATAACTAACTAATTATGATTTAAAACTAAACACTTACCTATAAAATAAAACCTAAGCAAGCTACAATATAACTAATAGTTACATTGTATCTATCTTAGGTTTTATTTTTATTTCACAGGTAAGTTTGTATTTATTTTAACTAGGTAGACTAGTTAGTAAATAGTTATTAACTTTTTACTAGCTACCTAGTTAAGATAAATACAAATTTACCTGTAAAATAAAACCTAACCTGCCTTAGACTAAAACACTAAAACCTAACATTACAATAAAATTAAATAAATTAAATGAACAAAATACAATTATCTAAAGTTACAAAAATAATAGACACTAAATTACACAAAATAAAAAAAGAAATTATCAAAAATAAAAACTAATTACTCCTAATTAGACATGTGCATGGCGAAAAAATTTGGTTCGGTTTGGTTCGGATTGATTCAAATTTTTTCGAATTTCGGTTCGGATCGATTCGAATTCGGAAAAATTTGAATCAATTTGGTTCGGATTCGTTTCGGATTTATTCGGATTTGAATAAATTCGGCTGGATTCGGTTCGATTCGGTTCGGAAATTCGGAATTTCGGTAAGTGTTAGGTGGGATGTGCTGTGTATTAGACTAGAATTATGTACTGTATATTAGGTGTAACCCATAGCAGAGTGATATAACCTAATATACTGTACAATACTAGTGTAATCCATGGCCATCCGAATCTACCGAATAAATCCGAACTAATTCGGATTTATTCGGTAGATTCGGCACTATTTTAATTCGGAAATTCGAATCGGTCCGAATCCCGAATTTTACGAATTCGGACGAATTTCCGAACCGATCCGAAATACGAATCTCACGTTTCTACTCCTAATCTAATAGCCCTATAAAAATAAAAAAGCCCCCCTAAAATAATAAAAACCCTAGCCTACACTAAACTGCCAATGGCCCTTAGAAGGGCATTTTGCAGGGCATTGCCCCAAAGAAATCAGCTCTTTTACCTGTAAAAAAAAATACAAACAACCCCCAACAGTAAAACCCACCACCCACACAACCAAACCCCCCAAATAAAAGCCTATCTAAATAAACCTAAGTTCCCCATTGCCCTGAAAAGGGCATTTGGATGGGCATTGCCATTAAAAGGGCATTTAGCTCTTTTACATTGCCCAAAACCCTAAGCTAAAAATAAAACCCAGCCAATATACCCTTAAAAAAACCTAACACTAACCCCCAACGATCCACTTACAGTTTTTGAAGACTGGACATCCATCCTCATCCAGGCAGCGAAGTCCTCATCCAAGCGGGCAGAAGTCCTCATCAAAGCCAGCAGAAGTCTTCATCCAAGCGGGCAGAAGTCTTCATCCAGACGGCATTTTCTATCTTCATCCATCCGGTGCGGAGTGGGTCCATCTTCAAGCCATCTGGCACGGAGCATCTTCTTCTTCCGATGGCTGTTGAAGAATGAAGTTTCCCTTTAAATGACGTCATCCAAGATGGCGTCACTTACATTCCGATTGGCTGATAGAATTCTATCAGCTAATAGGAATTAAGGGGGGGTGGGGGAAACCCTATTGGCTGTTGCAATCAGCCAATAGGATTGAGCTTTCATCCTATTGGCTGATCCAATCAGCCAATAGGATTGTGCTCACATTCTATTGGCTATTCCAATCAGCCAATAGAATGCGAGCTTAATCCTATTGGCTGATTGGATCAGCCAATAGGATGAAAGCTCCTTCCTATTGGCTGATTGCAACAGCCAATAGGATTTTTCCCCCTTAATTCCTATTGGCTGATAGAATTCTATCAGCCAATCGGAATGTGTAGGCTAGGGTTTTTTTATTTTGGGGTAGCTTTTTTATTTTGATAGGGCTATTCGATTAGGAGTAATTTGTTTTGTTTTTTGATAATTTCTTTTTTTATTTTGTGTAATTTAGTGTTTAGTTTTTTTTGTAATTTAGATAAATGTATTTTGTTAATTTAATTTATTTAATTTTACTGTAATGATAGGTGTAAGTGTAACTCAGGTTAGGTTTTATTTTACAGATAACTTTGTATTTATTTTAACTAGGTAGTTAGTAAATAGTTAATAACTATTTACTAACTAGTCTACCTAGTTAAAATAAATACAAACTTAGCTGTGAAATAAAAAAAAACTAAGTTAGCTACAATATAACTATTAGTTATATTGTAGCTAGCTTAGGGTTTATTTTATAGGTAAGCAAGTATTTACTTTTAAATAGGAATTATTTAGTTATTAATAGTAAGTTTTATTTAGCATTATTTTACTTATGTTAGTTAGGGGGTGTTAGGGCTATGGTTACGTTAGGGTTAGGGTTAGACTTAGGGGTTAATATATTTATTTAGTGTTAGTGATGTGGGAGGCCAGAGGTTTAGGGGTTAATAACTTTAGTATAGTGGCTGCGGCGAAATTGGGGGCGGCAGATTAGGGGTTAATAAGTGTAATGTAGGTATCGGCGATGTCAGGGGCAGCATATTAGGGGTTAATAAGTGTAATGTAGGTGTCGGCGATGTCAGGGGCAGCAGATTAGGGGTGTTTAGACTCAGGGTTTATGTTAGGGTGTTAGGTTTAGACATCCATTTTTTTCACCATAGACATCAATGGGGCAGCGTTACAGAGCTTTATGCTTCGCGATTGCAGGTTTTAGGCTTTTTTTTAGCCAACTCTCCCCATTGATGTCTATGGGGAAATTGTGCACGAGCATGTCAAAACACTGCTTGTATTTGGGTGCGGTATGGAGCTCATTGCAACCATATCACTTGCACAAGCTGTTTTTTTTGCAAACCCAGTGAAAATAACAGTAAAAAAGCAAGTTATTAGCGAGCAGCCATAACGCAAAACTCGTAATCTGGCTGACAGTTTTTTATGTCTGTTAATTAAAATGAACAATATAACATAGGCTAAATAATGTATGTTAATCTACAATATAATAACAAAATAATAATACAAGATGCTGATGTTCAATTGATATTAAAATGAATGCTATATATTATAATGGGCAAAGCTGGCTATGGTAAATTTCCCAGGTGACATCCCAGGTGAGTTTATCTTCTCACAGTCCTTTTTCACTTGTATAAGGCAATAAAAGGAAATGGACATCAAAAGAGATAAAATATGGAAAACTGACTGAAAAATGTTTGCAACCTGGGATTCAAGCTGATGTGTCGCGGAGACATTTATGCAGTTAACCTCTTGTATGCTAAAGAGAACTACATGGCAGAGGAGCTCTCAAAATAACCCACATTTCCAATCATTTCTATGTTATTTAGCAAAAAAATAAATAAAAAAGCAATACATATATAAGCCAATTCATGAATGACGTCTTTTATTAATATAATGTAGCTATTTTTGACAGCTGAAGCAATGTCCAGGGGTTTATGTGTCAAAGACAAAAGTAATTATGTAACTGTTTCTGAAAACTAGAGACTTTAAGGAATGGTAATATTTAGAATCTCTGTGATTGCAGATTTTAGAACCTTCTAGCACATTATTCTAAGCCATGGATGAAAGCCTGCAGATGAGAGGCAGAGAACACAGAGCTTATAGTGTGTCTCGTGTTTCATTTCATATTCATGTATATTCATTTGCCTCTTAAAGGGATTGTGAAGTAGTCACATGACTATATGTGCAGCCTGTCCTTTCCCTTGATGGCATCCTTTTTGTTTGTAGCTTTTCTTTTTGTTTCATTGTCTCCATAGGCTACCGATTCAAAAGGATATCTGAAAACAGAACTCTAAATAACATATACATCATTTGCAGAAAATAGGAACTGCTTGTCCAGAATTGTGTATCACAAACAACTGTTGCTGCGCTTGATTCTCTGAGCTGCTGAAAATAGCACAACAATGTTACAGTGCTTGAGCTGCAGACATTTCACCTCTTAAGTGAATTAAGCAAGAAGCGCAGATTAAATGCCATAAACCCGTCTATCCTCTGGCTCTGGTGAAGCAATTTGTCAGCTTGGAGATGAATACAAGCATGGATGTAAACGTGTGTTTATGAAGGATCTGCTTCAATGGAATTCTGCATAGCAAAACCAGGTATTTATTTCCTTTTGTTTGGTAAAGGGTTTAGAGGTAAAGTTACATTGAAATAAAATACTAATATAACATGCATTAAAAAAAAAACACCACGTTTTAAGATAAAAAATTTTTAATTAAAGGAACAGTCTACTCCAGAATTTGTATTGTTTATAAAGATAGAATATCCCTTTATTACCCATTCTCCAGTTTTGTATAACCAACACATTTATATTAATATATTTTTTACCTCTGTGATTACCTTGTATCTAAGCCTCTGCAAACTGCCCCCTTATTTCAGTTCTTTTGATAGACTTGCATATTAACCAATCAGTGCCCTCTTATAAGTAACTCCACAGGCTTGAGCACAATGTTATCTATATGGCACACATGAACTATTACCCTCTAGCTGTTAAAACTGTCACATGCATTCAGAAAAGAGCCAACCTTCAAGGGCTAAGAAATTAGCATATGAGCCTACCTAGGTTTAGCTTTCAACTAAGAATACCAAAAGAACATAGCAAATTTGATGATTAAACTAAATTGGAAAGTTGTTTAAAATTACATGCCCTATCTGAATCATGAAAGGTTATTTTTCACTAGCCTGCCCCTTTAAATCTGTTTAAATTTATTTAAAAAAAAACAAGGAGTGTGTTTGTGCCTAACACAGTTCTAATTGGTTGATAGTGGCACAACCCTCAAGCACAAAAACAAAGGTATTTTTTAAAACATAAAAACCAATTAAAAAAAGAGTATAATATAATGTCCCATAAAACTGGATATTGAAAACAATTTTGTCACTCATGTGAAAGATCAGCAGTTAAAGGTGGGCTTAAAGAGGCTGCACCCTAGGTGGGCATCATGCCCGGATAATGTTATTACTGCTATGCTTGTCCCAAATGAGCCCAATGGCAGTTTGTGGGGGTACAGCAGCACATCCAGAAATGATTGCTTACTTTTTTACCATGTACCACTCAGGCTAACTGACAATTGCTTAGTCCTGCCCACAGACCATGTGCGCAGAAACAGCAGCAACATAGAACATTAGAGCAGCAAAGGAATAGTACAATAGGTTATAAAGTGGTATGAGATAGTAATGTGTTCAGATACCTCTCCAGCACAGAGAAGGAAAAGGAGAGAAGGAAAGTGAATAAAAGAAAGTATTATTTAGCTTTGTAACATCTATGGCCAGACCTGACTGAGTTCCTATCTCTCGCTTATGCTTTATGCAAATCATCCTTAAAGGGACACTGAACCCAATTTTTTTCTTTCATGATTCAGATAGAGCATGCAATTTTAAACATCTTTCTAATTTACTCCTATTATTATTTTTCTTCATTCTCTTGCTATCTTTATTTGAAAAGCAAGAATGTAAGTTTAGAAGCCGGCCCATTTTTGGTTCACAACCTGGGTTGTTCTTGCTGATTGGACAGCACCAATAAACAAGTGCTGTCCATGGTCTGAACCAAAAATTGTCTGGCTCCTTAAATTAGATGCCTTATTTTTCAAATAAAGAAAGCCAGAGACTGAAGAAAAATTGATAATAGGAGTAAATTAGAAAGTTGCTTAAAAATGCATGCTCTATCTGAATCATGAAAGAAAAAAAATTGGGTTCAGTGTCCCTTTAAGGATTTGTGTCCGTAAGTAGTGCGATGCAACCAGACATGGAAACTTTGCCCAAGTTGCTAATGTGCCTAGATGGGAATAGGCAAGGTAGATATGGGCTGAAATGTACATATGAAATTGGCCACACATCTTGCTCAGATGATGATTGTAAAATATTTTGGGGATGCACTGACAATTTTCATGAACTGGTCTTATATACTTCAGAAAGTACACCTTTTAAAAGATGTCTCTTAAAGAAGCTACACCCCTTGTTGGCTCCATATCTTGGAACAAGCAATCACAGGTAGATACGGTACATACTTCAGATTTCCAAAATATAATTGTTAAGGTTAACCTACCTATATCACAAATAATCAATGATACATAAAGATATAGATTTTGAAGGCATATAAGTACCATAGGGCCATAAATTCCTTTCAAATTTAAGCTTAATTAGGGCTAGATTATGAGTGGAGAGCTATTTATCATTCCCGCTTGTGTATTACAAGTTGAAAATAGCAAAAATTTGCTTGTGCACTAACTGAACTTGTGCAAAAAGCCGAATTTAGAATATCGCAACCGCATTAATGTATTCCCCCATAGAAGTCAATGGAGCGCAAAAAGTGGGGTAATAACCATCCTTACATGCAAACCAAATCACATTTTCTCAAGTGCACTAACCCGACCTGAAAATATAAATACAGGTAGCCCTCAGTTTACGCCGGGGTTAGGTTCCAGAAGGAATGGTTGTAAATCGAAACCGTTGTAAATTGAAACCTAGATTATAATGTAAGTCAATGGGTAGTGAGGGAGATAGGTTCCAGGCCCCTCTCAAAATTGTCATATTTAACACCTAATACATTATTTTTAAAGCTTTGAAATGAAGACTTTAAATGCTAGACAGCATTATAAACCTAATAAAATAATCACACAACACAAAATATATAATTAAACTAAGTTAAATGAACATAAACATTTGCTAAACAGCATTATAAACCTAATAAAATAATCAAACAACACGGACTTCACTTGCATTTTTCTGCAAACAGTTCTTTCTATGCATTCCAATCTGGACTGATTTATAGACAGGAAGATCTTGTTCCTTTGAAATCTGCTCGATAGCTCAGGTGTGGTTAAACTGATTAATTTCAGCTTGATTGGCTTTGCTGCAACACAAGCAGACAGCTCCACCTACTGGCTATTTTAATAAATGCACTGCTTCTCAATGCTTTTCAATAGCAGTCACATGACTGGAAAAAAAGGTTGTTATTCTGAAACGGTGTAAATTGAACCGGTGTAAAACGAGGGCCACCTGTATTTCACATTCCAATGTTCTTCACATAGAAGAATATGTTCTATTTATTGATAAATATGTATTTCTACATATATCAGTTAGTATTTTGGTAAGATATATATCTATACCTATATACACAGATGATTATATATAGGTATAGATATATACAGATATATAGGAATATATATTTAGAAATACTCATATATTCCCCTATGTGAAGAACATTGGAATGTGAAATATTTACAGTAAATACATAGACACTTTATTAAATATAAATATTGCATACATATGATTTTACATGTTTTTAGCTACTTGATCATATATATATATATACACATGCATTTATATGTTTATATATGTCTGTAAATACACTTAAACACATATAAATACATATGTACATATATATATATATATATATATATACACATGCATTTATATGTTTATATATGTCTGTAAATACACTTAAACACATATAAATACATATGTACACACACATATATATATATATATATATATATATATATATATACACATGCATTTATATGTTTATATATGTCTGTAAATACACTTAAACACATATAAATACATATGTACACATATATATATATATATATATATATACACATGCATTTATATGTTTATATATGTCTGTAAATACACTTACACATATAAATACATATGTACACATCTATATATATATATATACATATTTAGATATGCGTATTATGTATCTCTGTTAAAGCCCTTTGCAGTCCTTGAGTCACCTGAGACCTCATAGCTTTGAACACATAACTTTTGTTCATTTTTAAAAAATAATTTTTACTATATAGTGTTATTATTAGTGTAACTGTACACCTTCCCCTAGTATCCTTTGCCGATTTCACTGATAAAAAGGCTCTAGTACTGACCACTGAGGCGCATCACTAGTAGCTGTCCCTTCTAATGAAGGGATAGAAAGTTCAAAATGTAAATGTTTATGAATTCATTATAATTTTAATTAGAAGCATTTTTGTACTGTACTTCCTTAAGCAAAAATGTTTTAGTAAAATGTATTACTGTTTGAATAGTATACTCACATATGCTACATGTGAACAGAGAATTAGGATTCAAATGCCATGCCTTCTCAGAGAGCTGCAGGTGATTTGTATTTTGTCAATGAAGACTTAAAGGGACAGTCTGCTCCAAAATTGTTATTGTTTAAAAAGATAGATACTCCCTTTATTACTCATTCCCCAACATGGATATATCAATATACTTTTAACCTCTGTCATTATCTTGTATCTAAGCCTCTTATGACAGCCCCCTCACATGTCTATTTATTTATTAATTATCTATTGACTTGCATTTTATCCAATTAGTGCAGTGTTATGCACAACTCCACGGGAGAGAGTGCAATGTTATTTATATGGTCCACATGAACTAGCAGTCTCCTGTTGTGAAAAGTTAATAAAAAGCATGTGATTAGAGACTGTCTGTAGATACACGCAGAAATTTAGAGGTTTAAATGTTATAAAGTATATTAAAATAACAATGTTGGTTGTGCAAAGCTGGGGAATGGGTAGTAAAGGCGATATCTATCATTTTGAACAATAACAGTTTTGGTGTTGTCTGACCCTTTAATTTACTGCTGACTGCTGACTTCATCAGAATGTCTGATGTTTGAATGTTGTTGCACAGGGATCTCAGGTCTCATAGTATATGTGTATTTGCCACAAAAACAGTTATAACGTTTACTTGAATCATTTTTCTAATTGAAGAATGTTGCAGAAAAGTTTATATTTAAAATTTAAATGCACTTATGCACATTTCAATTTTGAACTATCCTTTTAATTTACTAAGACACTGTCATCTTTCCGTAAGCCAGCTCTCTATGCCCTTACCAATTTTAGCCAAGACAATACAGTTTATGAATTCACTTGATGTGTGCGATTGTGTCAAAATGCTCTGCTAAAATAATCAAGATAAACTATTACTGCTACAACCACTTTATCACTTTTGTTACATTGTCAAAGAAATCAGATAGATTAGTCTAAAATGATTACAATAAGAAGAGGAATCTCATACCCCCAGGCTTGATATATCTACAATAAATTATGACATCTCAAGCTCATAGATGTTTGTCCTCACAGGCTGCTACAATACTGCAACCTGCCATGTAAGGTCTTTTGGTATCTTTTTGAAATAGCAGCAGCAGTACAGACATATTCATAATGCTGCATCTGAAATTATTTGAAATGAAAGTGTTCAAAATCGGTCTGCCACCTTTTTGAATGTCACAGTCTCACTGCTGACATTTTATGTGTTCATTTCCATTTTAAATGTCACTGTTCTGACGTTTCCACTGCTTCTGCATGTTGATTACTACTGCAGTGGTAACAGGACCATTGGTAGAAAAACAGAGAGAAGAAATGTACAGAGTAATGGATAGAGGACAATAGAGAATATATTGTGGTTAATTTGGTTCAGCTCATATTTTCAAAGTTATATGCTATTGTGATTTATTTATGCACTTAACTAATGTTGATGATATTTTTTTTATTGTTGTCTACAAAGGTGCGTTACTGCCTATGGTTATCAAATGAGGGCTTTATTGCCCTCTGGAGGATTGTGAAATAGGGTTGATGGTCTAAAGCTCTCCGCTCTAGCGAGATTATCTAAGAAGTTTTGTCAGTACTGAGACTCCCTCAAAGAATTTTAGAATAGCAAATTTTAGTTTGAGAACTTGATCACAGTTGTAAATTTCAGTGTGACAATTATGTAGCACATGCTCTGGATACATATCACTACCTGTTGTATAATAACTATAGAGACCTTGATTATCCCATTCTCTTGTGCACCCCTGGTGTCTTAAAAAATGGGAAACATAAAAACAGGTATAAGCAGCATTCCCACTTTTGAGAAACCTTAACTTTTGTTCAATCCAAGGCATTGTAAACGGACAATATTTCTGTTCAAACAACCTTAAAGGGTCATGAAACCCCAAATCTTTCTTTCATGATTCAGACAGACAAGACAATGTTAAATAACTTTTCAATATACTTCTATAATCTTATTTGCTTTATTCTCTTACTATTCTTTGTTGCAGAACCAGTGCACTACTAGGAGCAAACTGAACACATTGGGTGCGCCAATAACATGAGGCATTTATGTACAGTCACCAATCAGCAGCTCCTGGGCGTGCCTAGGTATCCTATTTAACAAAGGATAGCAAGGGAACAAAGTAAATTAGATAATAGAAGTAAATTGGAAAATTGTTTTTAAATCGCATTCTCTTTCTGAATCACGAAAGAAAATATTTGGATTTTGTGACGGACTCCCGATACCTTGACTAGGTATCTCGGGTCCTTCTTTAGCCTGGAACCGGTAGCTGTAGAGTGAGAAAAGTGATTTTAGCAAGAGCCCACCCTAATAACCAGACAAGACCAATATTAAGGTGAAACATGAACAGACTTTATTGGGACAAACACACTGCTTATATACACATTGGCCATTTTGATAAGAGCCTTATCTGATCCCAAGATTCCCGCCCCTCCAGACAGGCTGGCACCTCCATATGAACAATGGTCACATAGGGATCCCACAATAGCTAGGTCATGGTTTCGGGGTGATGCCCTGGGAGCAGTGGCTATTCCCAGGTACCATGGGAGAGCTCTGGGCCCCCGAGATGTCCCAGTCCAAAAAGCAACATGATCCGTTGCTGGGGACTAAGTCAAAGGGTACGCCGGGTCAGCCACAGGTAGAAAGGGGTCTGAAACCCTGAGTTCTGGAGTGAGCTCCCCCCTGGCAATCACCCAACCCTTGCCCTTAAAAGGTATTAAAAGTCCCCAAAAGAGCGGAGCTCTGGGGCAAAAGGTCTTCGGAACGACCTAAGTCAAAGTTCAGGGGGAATCCCTAGTGAGCCCAGCCGGTGAGTAGTGGGCAAAGTTTAATTCTAGTAACAATGGAAAGGGGAGCTGGGGAAAGCATAACAATCAAAAGTATGGGAGAAATTAGCCTTGGCAGCATGGTATTCGTGACAGGTTTTCTGCTCCATGTCTCTTTAATCATGTTATACACAAATATATTAACACCTAACTATTTAAAGGCTTTAGGCTCTAAAATTGTTCAATATTAATATACAATGAGATATGAGGGGGCGCTCTATAATGCTACTATATAAGAATAAATTGTATAAAAAAATAAAAAATATATATGATACATAACCAGTATATAACAAATATCAAATCATGGAAGTCCCAATTGAAATATTGGAATGGGAACTGTGTATATAGTCCAACTATGCTTGTGATATAGATTGGAATGGCTCTCTCCTCCACACAGACGTATCCAGAAGACAGAGGGGCGCCTCATGTGTGCATCAGCATGTCAATGATGAGTGGAACAAAATTCAAGCCGAATGGGTACTCAGGTTTCGTCCGAGTACACTTATGTACTGGTAGAAGCAGGCTAGTAACTTGGGGTGTACCAGCTAACCCTCTTCAGGAATAAAGTGGATAATGCAGGTGCAAGCCAACCCACTCGGTGTGCAGGTAGATCCCAATGTTCAGATGTCTGGACTAGTGCCTATACCACTCAAAAAGGTGCTTTCACAGTGCATCATCCACTTTATTCCTGGAGCGGGTTAGCTGGTACACCCCAAGTTACTAGCCTGCACACAATATTCTGTTTCTTTCAATATTAATAACATCTTTCTTACAGTGTGGCTGCAATATTAGAAGTAAACCCGTTTAGTACTGTGTGAACTTAATTTGATACATTTCTTTTGCAATCGCACTATACCAAACTTGTTTTTAAAATGATGTGATTGTAATCTTAAGACCTCACCTTGAGTATGGAGTGCAGTTCTTGTGACCAATCTCTAAAAAAGACAGACTTAGAAAAAGTTCAGAGAAGGGCCACAAAACTACTGAGGAGAATTGAGAATTTACCTAATGAGGAGAGGCTAGCCAAACTGGGTCTGTTTTCTCTAGAAAAAAGGCACTTCAGAGGTGACATAATTACTTTATATAAATTATATACAAGCCCATATACAGAGATGAAGCTCTGTTTTTTCCAAGAAAATTGTTTGTGACAAGAGGTCACAATTGAAGGCTGGAGGAAAGCAGATTTGATCTCCAGCAACGGAAACGTTTTGCTCACTGTAAGAGCAATTAAATTGTGGAACTCATTACCTAAGATACATTTAAACATGGTTTAGATACATTTCTGGGATTAATGTAAGATCAACTGGAGCTTTATTGTAGAAGCAACATGTATTGACTGCTCCAAATTGAGCACTGAGCTATAGAACTGTACATTAACCAATTAAAATGAATACATTGCAGTAAGGGACATACATTTCCTGTTAGTTTCCTTTTGTACTTAAATAGCTAGACTTTTCACAGGCAAACTTTTTTTTTTTTAACATAGTCACTGTTTTCATTATGTATGTTTATTTCATAAGATGAGGAGAGTCCACATACCATCACATGTGGGATTAAATTCCAGTCCCACAGGAGGAGGCAAAACACCCCACACAACAGAACTTTAATCCCTCTAACTTTCCCATGATTCCTGAATGATGAGACTTGAAGTGCTGATATACACATTGATTGAAAGGGGTTCTAAAACTGATGTAAGACCCAATATCCCCTCAGAGAGCCATTAATAGGGCAGAGGGGTGTAAAGGAGTACATTGGCAGTGAGAGTAAATCTCTGTATTGCCTAATAAAATGTATACCTTAATACATATGTTAAAAGCAATAATTGAACTCTTTTTTTACTATTCTTAATAGGTATAATAGTTTATTCACAAAAGAAAAGAACAATCTTAAACATTAATGTATAATAACAACTTGTTTATATAAAAGTAAAATAAATCACTACATCACCAGATAGTGTATCATATATGTTCCACTTTGGCTGGGGATTCCCGTCAACTTCAGCATGAACGATATAGAAGATCTGGGAGTTTCAGTATTATATCCAAATGACACGTCTGCCGTTGAATTGAGAAGTCCAGTGAAAGAAAGTCCCAGATCCTTTATATACACTTTTAATAATAGTTATTACATTAGTTTTTGCAAAAAAGGTTATGAAACTGTCTATGTGTCTCTTATTCCTGTCAAGATATATCAGGTCCAACAAATGTCTCAATAAAGGATGACTCATTTGTTCTTTTAGAATACATATTGTTTGTTCAGCATTTTTTCAATCAAAACAAGTTATATATAAGCTTCAAGTCTATGCCATGTCAACAACTCAGGATTTCTCAGTCTATATAGATTCATAAAGACCAGGAAGACTGGTTCACATTCATCACACTCTATATGGCCTGCCATATCACATTTGTATCACATTCGGTCCTTGAACCAATCTTATTGACCATATGAATAAGCCATGACTTTCAAAGGTCTGCAGAACAATCGATAAGCCATGTAGCAATTCCATAATGTTAATATACACACTAGGATTGCTATCACCAATACTGGGTGAATTATCCAATTTAGCATCTGAGTAGCTGATGGCGAATATCCCATAAAATTATCATACCAATGATGTTGTGTTGCTGTTTCAATATTTGAGCCTATTTTAACTAAATCCTGTCCAATTATAGTTGTGTATATAACTTTTTGATGTTGCAAAGTCTGATTCAACAATTTTATATGTGTCTTTACCAATTCTGATCTACTCCTGATGTAATGTAATGCTGAAAAAGATAAATTCCAATTGGGAATCGTCACTATATTTGGAAGCCACAGGAAACACATGTATAGGAAGTTCTGGATGTAATATATAGGTTCTATTTTCCCATTTAAAAATAGTAAGATTAACTTTATATCCAGCAAAAGGCAATTGCATATGAGGTATCACCTCCTCATTAGTAACTATACATAGTGTTTGCAAAGCTATTTAAATTAACATTTTCCATTGTATTGGTAGGATTGTCCAATCACAGACGTTAATAGTATTTTGCAATAAACATGCTTCATATAGCCTGGAAAGAACAGTACATACCACTCCTATCATCTCTTCACATAAATTTAAATCATGTGTTAAATTATTAGTATCAATATGGGTACCTTTAAACTGAGGCATCGAATATGCACCTCCTAAAATCATAGGTAAAGCTATAAATTTGCACATAATATCTATGTTGGTATCATTATATAATTGTACATTTCCTTTACATACTGTATCATTACAATTGATTAAAGCACTTTCCAACTTTATTCACATGTTGGAATTTTTTATGTTCAATAATTGTTTCCATAATCCTAAATTACCAGTCATCAATCTAGTTTGAGCAGCATATTTTTGTTGGATTTTATTTAATGGTTTAATACTAAACACTGTCTAATGAATAAAGGAAGATAAATTATGAGTTAAATCCTCCCCCAATAAATCGTGGCATTAACCAAATCCAATACATCAAAACTAATATCTAATTGTTTTTGCTGTGTCTTAAAAGTATTAGGCATCCATCTAGCTTGATATCTTAAAGCCTTGTTCATGCCTTGTCCCACATTATGTAATCTATTTCCTAAAGTTTCTATCAAATCAAATCCATTTAATGTTCCTGCAATTGTACCGTATGATCCTAACAAGGTATCATACCATGCCCTTTGGGTTCGTATTTTACACTCTGTTGTTGGTGGAAATTGAACTTCAACATCTACGAAGATCTTTTGTACATTTAATTCAACCTTTTTACAAGTTGAAGGTATCCTTTTAATCTTCCTGGATCAATAACTGTACTATTCTTATTAATTAAAATAATATATTGTGCCCATAAATTTTGATTACTAATTTTGGAAGCTTTATAACACACAAATACATTCAGATTTGTCATATTATACACAAGTATTCCCTTGGTATACGTATAAGGTAGATCTGTGGAACTATTTTGTGCTAATGTTTGTACAGTTTGTATTCTTTCTTGGACAGTTGTCCATATATTCCCCAAATCAACTTCAGCACAGCGTATTGAAGTCAGATTTTGAATATGTATAGTTCCGGTATCATCATATAAACAGTAATTTGGTCGATACTTTTGTCCTGATGGGGGTGTCCAAAGATATCCTGGATTAACAGTCACATTGGCTATATTACAAAAGGTGTTGCCATCACATGTGTAATTATCCTGTTTTTGAATTCGTGTTCGATTCACCCATCCCCACCTAACAGTTTGACTTTCTTTCTGTACAATCTCTTCTCCTGGTGTTACGGCTTGTGCCCCAAAAAGCTTTCTATGGAGACCAAAAATAAAAATCCATATACTGAATTTCAGCCATATCTGTAAAAGGTGAAACACAATTTTATTATCAAAGTTAACATTTGTCCTCAGGTATATATTCCCATTGTTCTTTACCTGGTCTCATTACTAATACATTTTTATCATTGCCTACAGCAATTACTTCAGCCGCATCTGGCGGTCCTTGAAGATTTTGAATCCATATTTAAGCACCTACATTTTCAACATTTGATGAACCAAAGCCCTTATCCCCTCTTACTGTTAATGTAGTTGGGGGTTCACTGAGCTATTCTGTCTCCTTCTTGAATATGTAATATTTGTTTTCCATTGTTCACTAAAATTACTTTAATTTCTAATTGATAATCAGTATCTACTCCTAGTACTGATATACCCCTCATAGCTAAGCTAGATCTTGAGGCTAATTGTCCATAGTGTTCAGGAGGTATCTGGCATCCTATTCCAGTTTTAATTAATTCTACCTCTCCTGGTTTAAATTATGCTAACTCTTGCCCCTTTAAATTTTTTGGGATTGCCATAAATTAAAGTAGCCTCTGCCCTAGAATCCACTAAAGCGGGAACTCGTACATTACCTCCTTTCCAATGTATCTGCAAATTTACATAGGGGCGGTTAACATATCTTATGTCTACTGGTGAGGTTTGGCTGGCTACCTATTCGCTATCACTGGCATCGAGAAGTGATTTTGGTTCTTCTCGTTGTTGTGTTTTTACATTTATCTTGGCTACGATTGTGGCTATATCCTCCCATGGATACAATTTCTTAATTTCTCCCCAATCAGCTGAAGTGTCACTATCCCATACATCTCCATCCCATTTATCAGGATCCCAATTTACTCCTGCTGATGCTATATATTTCCTGAATTTAACTTTACTAACTTTCCCTTTTTGTTTTTTAAATTTATTAGCTGCTTCCTTCATCACAGCTACTTCAGCTACATGTTGATAAGTACTCAACTTATCTGAAAGCAACCTATTGTTGCATTGCGCTACCATAATATTACCCTTTAATTCAGCAATGTGTTTTTCTAGTTTTAAATTATGCTTTTGCCAATCTTCTGCTCTCTTATGTTGTTCCCTATATGCTGTTCACATTTCCATAGCCTCCGTGCTAAAGCGGGCTGTTCTTTTCCTCTCTCAACAGGCACTTCCTCCAATGTTTTAACTACATCAACAGGATTAGCTTCTTTAAGAGTCAAGTCCCATTGTTCACACAACCCCCCTCCTTTAGCTACCTCATGTGCCACATCATACAAGGTGAATCATCCCACCCGGGAATAGTAACATCTTTGACAACGTTAACTCTTTTTTTAAACATCGTTACCCCTAACTAAAATTTATTTTGTGAATAAGTTCGTTATTTTTCACCAGATAGTGCATCATATATGTTCCACTTCGGCTGAGGATTCCCGTCAACTTCAGCCAGAACGATATAGAAGATCTGGGAGTTTCAGTATTATATCCAAACGACACGTCTGCCCTTGAATTGAGAAGTCCAGTGAAAGTCCTAGATCCTTTATATACACTTTTAATAATAGTTCTTACATTAGTTTTTGCAAAAAAAGGTTATGAAACTGTCTATGTGTCTCTTATTCCTTTCAAAATGTATCCAGTCCAACAAATGTCTCAACCACGGATGAGTCGTTTGTTCTTTTAGAATACATATTGTTTTGTTCAGCATTTTTTCAGTCAAAACAAGTTATATATAAGCTTCAAGTATATGCCATGTCAGCAACTCAGGATTTCTCCGTCTATATAGATTCATATAGGCCAAGAAGACTGGTTCACATTCATCACACTCTATATGGCCTGCCATATCACATTTGTATCACAATCTCCTGCAGTAGTTTGTCACTTGCCTGCCACAGGTGTCGCTGGGACTCGTCCTGCAGCCTCCTCCTGTTGGTCTCATCTGAGTACTCCTTCCTTAGATCCTGTGTCAGTGAATACTACACAAGATAGGATATTCTACTGAAAGCAGGTGCCCTGGAGTATTGTAAGCATGGTAGGGTAAGTGCTGACAGGTAACTGGGTACTTGCTCTCACATAGCCCACAGGCTATTAGCATGAACATGGGGTCATAGTTATATACACCAGATACTACATGCACTATTGAGCACTTTTACTCATTTACAGTAAAATTAAGGTACTGTCTCTATACATTTGTTTCTGGTGTGTAGTGCATACTAGAGGTCTGCTCCTCATTTTCAGCTGACTCTCAGATGATCAGGAACATTTCTGAAGCTGAGGAGCTCATTTTTAGAAGTTTCTGAGATTCCGTCTGCGCAGAGCTCAGGTAATTAACTTTTTCCCTGTTTGTGCACAACTCTAATGGTTATGCTAAAGTGTGAATAAAAGGGGAAACCCAGTTCACACATATATATATATATATATATATATATATATATGCAATTGCTTTACTAAATATACTGTAAAAACCTAATCACTGAAGGGGGCGCTCAAGATGCAGTATAATCAATAATCTAGAACAAAAGTATATATGATGGGGCAATGTTAAGCTATCATAGATGAGTATATACACAATAAAGGCAGAAAACAGTAAATTCTAAGATACTGTAGTGAAAATACACTTGCAATTGTGAAAAATTAGACAGTCCTTTATACGTTCTTCAAAGGATAGCGATTGCTGTAGCGGCTGCCTCCTCCTCACTGGATGGTCCAGGTGGTACTATATAAGATAAAACAGAATGGAGGGGCGCCTCATGTGTGGTATCATCTATTAATTAACAATGAGTCACAGAATTATTGCCAAATGGGTACTCACAAATTTGGAGAGCACACTTATGTGCTGGTAGGGGCGGGCTGCAGAATTAGAAAGGTGTGACAGATCACCCACTTGAAGGCGCTCTTGGCGTAAGATGGTGGTGCTATAAGGGAGACAAGAAATACGGCACCACATGTGCAGACTATTAATGGTACAACCACAACAGATTCCTTAATGTGGAGGGTACTCACATATTCCCAGAGCACACCAATGTGCTTGTAGAAGCAGGCTGCAGATTGGTAGAGGTGTGGCAGCTCATCCAAACTCTAGGTATCTTTATATTTGTATGATAATGTGTTCCCTCAGGTGCTGGGCTGGTTTTTTATGCCTGATGAAACGGTCTGTGAACCGTGAAACGCGTTGCATGATTGGGTGATTATTGGACACCCTGTTATCCACTCTCATCAGCAACCATTGTGTTGTTGTTTTTAAACTTTTATGCTTTTTTAAATAAATTTGGATATATCTTTTATCCTTTGAGTGGATTAATTTCTACCCACCATCTGCCATTGTTCACCTATGAGAGACCAGCCCAGCACCTGAGGGAACACATTATCATACAAATATCAAGATACCTAGAGTTTGGGTGAGCTGCCACACCTCTACCAATCTGCAGCCTGCTTCTACAAGCACATTGGTGTGCTCTGGGAATATGTGAGTACCCTCCACATTAAGGAATCTGTTGTGGTTGTACCATTAATAGTCTGCACATGTGGTTCCCGTATTCCTTGTCTCCCTTATAGCACCACCATTTTACACCAAGAGCGCCTTCAAGTGGGTGAGCTGTCACACCTTTCTAATTCTGCAGCCCGCCCCTACCAGCACATAAGTGTGCTCTCCAAATTTGTGAGTACCCATTTGGCAATAATTCTGTGACTCGTTGTTAATTAATAGATGATACCACACATGAGGCGCCCCTCCATGCTTTACTAAATAAATGTAAACGTTAGAATGCAAGGTTAAAACACAATAAAATAGATCATTATTGGACATAAAACATGCAAAGTAAATACAAAATTGATACAAAATTAATGCAAAATAACAAAAGTAATACACAATTGGTTTGCAATACTTGCAATAAAAATGACCACGTTTATGGCAAGATTAGCGTGGCTGCTAAAATGGCAAATGGACCATCTGATTGAAATCCTCTGTATGCTGTTATCCTGTAAACTAAAGAGAGGACAGGATCTCCTTAGGAAAGATATCACAGAAAACAAGGAGACGTTATTATCAGTAATCACATCTATATTTAGAATGTCCATCCAGATCTCCCAGAAGGAAGTACTACACAGGAAGGGGATGCCAAGCCCTTAAGCTGGTCAGCCGCCTCGGGAAAGAATGTAAGTTAGTAACACAGATAGCAGTCTTTTTGTGTTAAACTTCCAAGCTATGATTAAAAGCTGTGCTGATTCACCTCACTACGAAAGCCTCTGAATCCAAACAATACAATACAATGGTATTGAGCTGGTTGTTCGTTCCTGTGAGTGCGCTTCTCTCTGTATGTATTTAGTCTCCTTATGGGAAAAAGGGGCAACCAGACGTGGACTCCTTGCTCAGGAAATATGGCTACACCTCACTGACGAGGCCCAATAAAGGCCAAAACGATCCTCTGTGGTTGCTATGTTCCTTGTTCTGAGAGGAATTGCCTGGTATTTCGGCGCTGGACTAACCGTAATAGGCGGGATCAGACTGATATACTACAGAAAAGTTCTACTCTGTGAAAAGCATTACTGGGCTAAAAAGAACCTGCACCCAGGTGGTAAATCGCCATTGAACAGGCTAACAATTGTATTGAGCTGGTTGTTCGTTCCTGTGAGTGCGCTTGTCTCTGTATGCATTTAGTCTCCCTATGGGAAAAAGGGGCAACCAGACGTGGACTCCTTGCTCAGTGTGCTTTGAGGAAAATGGTTACACCTCACTGACGAGGCCCAATGAAGGACAAAACAATCGTCTGGGGTTGCTGTGTTCCTTGTTCAGAGAGGAATTGCCTGTTATTTTGGTGCTGGACTGACCATAATAGGCGGGATCAGACTGATATACTACAGGAAAGTTCTACTCTGTGAAAAGCATTTCTGGGCTAAAAAGAAGCTTCACCCAGGTAGTAAATCACCATAGAACAGGCTAACAATGGTATTGAGTTGGTTGTTCGTTCCTATGAGTGCGCTTCTCTCTGTATGTGTGTGTATGTATGTGTGTGTGTGTGTGTGTGTGTATATATATATATATATATAGCGAGCCTAGATAAAAAAAAGACGCATTCTATACACATAAGTAACACAGCATGTTATAGGGAGTCTGGGCAGCTTCTTTTTATCAAAAATATCTATATACTTATGGTATCAGGAGCAGATTTCTGAATGACAATAAGCATAGTGGTAAAAACATAATTTATGCTTACCTGATAAATTTATTTCTCTTGTGGTGTATCCAGTCCACGGATCATCCATTACTTGTGGGATATTCTCCTTCCCAACAGGAAGTTGCAAGAGGATCACCCACAGCAGAGCTGCTATATAGCTCCTCCCCTAACTGCCATATCCAGTCATTCGACCGAAACTAGCCGAGAAAGGAGAAACCATAGGGTGCAGTGGTGACTGTAGTTTAAAATTTAGACCTGCCTTAAAAGGACAGGGCGGGCCGTGGACTGGATACACTACAAGAGAAATAAATTTATCAGGTAAGCATAAATTATGTTTTCTCTTGTTAGGTGTATCCAGTCCACGGATCATCCATTACTTGTGGGATACCAATACCAAAGCTAAAGTACACGGATGAAGGGAGGGACAAGGCAGGTACTTAAACGGAAGGGACCACTGCCTGTAGAACCTTTCTCCCAAAAATAGCCTCCGAAGAAGCAAAAGTATCAAATTTGTAAAATTTTGAAAAGGTATGAAGCGAAGACCAAGTCGCCGCTTTGCAAATCTGTTCAACAGAAGCCTCATTTTTAAAGGCCCAGGTGGAAGCCACAGCTCTAGTAGAATGAGCTGTAATCCTTTCAGGGGGCTGCTGTCCAGCAGTCACATAGGCTAAGCATATTACGCTCCGAAGCCAAAAAGAAAGAGAGGTTGCCGAAGCCTTTTGACCTCTCCTCTGTCCAGAGTAAACAACAAACAGGGAAGATGTTTGACGAAAATCTTTAGTCGCTTGTAAGTAAAACTTTAAAGCACGGACTACGTCCAAATTATGTAAAAGACGTTCCTTCTTTGAAGAAGGATTAGGACACAATGATGGAACAACAATCTCTTGGATTGATATTCTTGTTGGAAACTACCTTAGGTAAAAACCCAGGTTTTGTACGCAGAACTACTTTATCTGTATGGAAAATCAGATAAGGAGAATCACATTGTAAAGCTGATAACTCAGAGACTCTACGAGCCGAGGAAATAGCCATCAAAAACAGAACTTTCCAAGATAAAAGTTTGATATCAATGGAATGAAGGGGTTCAAACGGAACTCCTTGAAGAACCTTAAGAACCAAGTTTAAGCTCCATGGAGGAGCAACAGGTTTAAACACAGGCTTAATTCTAACCAAAGCCTGACAAAATGCCTGGACGTCTGGAACCTCTGCCAGACGCTTGTGCAAAAGGATAGACAGAGCAGAAATCTGTCCCTTTAAAGAACTAGCTGATAATCCTTTATCCAAACCCTCTTGGAGAAAGGACAATATCCTAGGAATCCTAACCTTACTCCATGAGTAATTCTTGGATTCACACTAATGAAGATATTTGCGCCATATCTTATGGTAGATTTTCCTGGTTACAGGCTTTCGTGCTTGTATTAAGGTATCAATGACTGACTCGGAGAAGCCACGCCTTGATAAAATCAAGCGTTCAATCTCCAGGCAGTCAGTCTCAGAGAAATTAGATTTGGATGATTGAAAGGACCTTGTAGTAGAAGGTCTTGTCTCAGAGGCAGAGGCCAAGGTGGAAATGATGACATGTCCACCAGGTCTGCATACCAGGTCCTGCGTGGCCACGCAGGCGCGATCAAGATCACTGATGCTCTCTCCTGTTTGATTTTGGCAATCAGTCGAGGGAGCAGAGGAAACGGTGGGAACACATAAGCCAGGTTAAAGAACCACGGTGCTGCTAGAGCATCTATCAGCGTCGCTTCTGGGTCCCTGGACCTGGATCCGTAACAAGGAAGCTTGGCGTTCTGGTGAGACGCCATGAGATCCAATTCTGGTGTGCCCCAACGATGAACCAATTGAGCAAACACCTCCGGATGGAGTTCCCACTCCCCCGGATGAAAAGTCTGACGACTTAGAAAATCCGCCTCCCAGTTCTCTACACCTGGGATATGGATCACTGATAGATGGCAAGAGTGAGTTTCTGCCCAGCGAATTATCTTGGAGACTTCTAACATCGCTAGGGAGCTCCTGGTCCCCCCTTGATGGTTGATGTAAGCCACAGTCGTGATGTTGTCCGACTGAAATCTGATGAACCTCAGGGTTGCTAACTGAGGCCAAGCTAGAAGAGCATTGAATATTGCTCTTAACTCCAGAATATTTATTGGGAGGAGTTTCTCCTCCTGAGTCCACAATCCCTGAGCCTTCAGGGAATTCCAGACTGCACCCCAACCTAGAAGGCTGGCATCTGTTGTTACAATTGTCCAGTCTGGCCTGCGAAAGGTAATACCTTTGGACTATGTCCATCGCCGCTACCATTAAGCCGATCACTTCCATGCACTGAGCCACCGAAGGGCGCGGAATGTAGTGAAGAACACGGCAGGAATTTAGAAGCTTTGATAACCTGGACTTCGTCAGGTAAATTTTCATTTCTACAGAATCTATCAGAGTTCCTAGGAAGGAAACCCTTCTGAGGGGTGATAGAGAACTCTTTCCCTCGTTCACTTTCCACCCATGCGACCTCAGAAATGCCAACACTATGTCCATATGAGATTTGGCAATTTGGAAGTTTGACGCCTGTATCAGGATGTCGTCTAGATAAGGGGCCACTGCTATGCCCCGTGGTCTTAGGACCGCCAGAAGAGACCCCAGAACCTTTGTAAAAATTCTTGGGGCTGTAGCTAACCCAAAGGGAAGAGCCACAAACTGGTAATGCCTGTCTAGAAAGGCAAACCTTAGGAACCGATGATGATCTTTGTGAATCGGTATGTGAAGGTAAGCATCCTTCAAATCCACTGTGGTCATGTACTGACCCTCCTGGATCATAGGTAGGATTGTCCGAATAGTTTCCATTTTGAACGATGGAACTCTGAGGAATTTGTTTAAGATCTTTAGATCCAAAATTGGTCTGAAGGTTCCCTCTTTTTTGGGAACCACAAACAGATTTGAATAAAATCCCTGTCCTTGTTCCAAGAGAAATAAATTTATCAGGTAAGCATAAATTATGTTTTCTCTTGTTAGGTGTATCCAGTCCACGGATCATCCATTACTTGTGGGATACCAATACCAAAGCTAAAGTACACGGATGAAGGGAGGGACAAGGCAGGTACTTAAACGGAAGGGACCACTGCCTGTAGAACCTTTCTCCCAAAAATAGCCTCCGAAGAAGCAAAAGTATCAAATTTGTAAAATTTTGAAAAGGTATGAAGCGAAGACCAAGTCGCCGCTTTGCAAATCTGTTCAACAGAAGCCTCATTTTTAAAGGCCCAGGTGGAAGCCACAGCTCTAGTAGAATGAGCTGTAATCCTTTCAGGGGGCTGCTGTCCAGCAGTCACATAGGCTAAGCATATTACGCTCCGAAGCCAAAAAGAAAGAGAGGTTGCCGAAGCCTTTTGACCTCTCCTCTGTCCAGAGTAAACAACAAACAGGGAAGATGTTTGACGAAAATCTTTAGTCGCTTGTAAGTAAAACTTTAAAGCACGGACTACGTCCAAATTATGTAAAAGACGTTCCTTCTTTGAAGAAGGATTAGGACACAATGATGGAACAACAATCTCTTGGATTGATATTCTTGTTGGAAACTACCTTAGGTAAAAACCCAGGTTTTGTACGCAGAACTACTTTATCTGTATGGAAAATCAGATAAGGAGAATCACATTGTAAAGCTGATAACTCAGAGACTCTACGAGCCGAGGAAATAGCCATCAAAAACAGAACTTTCCAAGATAAAAGTTTGATATCAATGGAATGAAGGGGTTCAAACGGAACTCCTTGAAGAACCTTAAGAACCAAGTTTAAGCTCCATGGAGGAGCAACAGGTTTAAACACAGGCTTAATTCTAACCAAAGCCTGACAAAATGCCTGGACGTCTGGAACCTCTGCCAGACGCTTGTGCAAAAGGATAGACAGAGCAGAAATCTGTCCCTTTAAAGAACTAGCTGATAATCCTTTATCCAAACCCTCTTGGAGAAAGGACAATATCCTAGGAATCCTAACCTTACTCCATGAGTAATTCTTGGATTCACACTAATGAAGATATTTGCGCCATATCTTATGGTAGATTTTCCTGGTTACAGGCTTTCGTGCTTGTATTAAGGTATCAATGACTGACTCGGAGAAGCCACGCCTTGATAAAATCAAGCGTTCAATCTCCAGGCAGTCAGTCTCAGAGAAATTAGATTTGGATGATTGAAAGGACCTTGTAGTAGAAGGTCTTGTCTCAGAGGCAGAGGCCAAGGTGGAAATGATGACATGTCCACCAGGTCTGCATACCAGGTCCTGCGTGGCCACGCAGGCGCGATCAAGATCACTGATGCTCTCTCCTGTTTGATTTTGGCAATCAGTCGAGGGAGCAGAGGAAACGGTGGGAACACATAAGCCAGGTTAAAGAACCACGGTGCTGCTAGAGCATCTATCAGCGTCGCTTCTGGGTCCCTGGACCTGGATCCGTAACAAGGAAGCTTGGCGTTCTGGTGAGACGCCATGAGATCCAATTCTGGTGTGCCCCAACGATGAACCAATTGAGCAAACACCTCCGGATGGAGTTCCCACTCCCCCGGATGAAAAGTCTGACGACTTAGAAAATCCGCCTCCCAGTTCTCTACACCTGGGATATGGATCACTGATAGATGGCAAGAGTGAGTTTCTGCCCAGCGAATTATCTTGGAGACTTCTAACATCGCTAGGGAGCTCCTGGTCCCCCCTTGATGGTTGATGTAAGCCACAGTCGTGATGTTGTCCGACTGAAATCTGATGAACCTCAGGGTTGCTAACTGAGGCCAAGCTAGAAGAGCATTGAATATTGCTCTTAACTCCAGAATATTTATTGGGAGGAGTTTCTCCTCCTGAGTCCACAATCCCTGAGCCTTCAGGGAATTCCAGACTGCACCCCAACCTAGAAGGCTGGCATCTGTTGTTACAATTGTCCAGTCTGGCCTGCGAAAGGTAATACCTTTGGACTATGTCCATCGCCGCTACCATTAAGCCGATCACTTCCATGCACTGAGCCACCGAAGGGCGCGGAATGTAGTGAAGAACACGGCAGGAATTTAGAAGCTTTGATAACCTGGACTTCGTCAGGTAAATTTTCATTTCTACAGAATCTATCAGAGTTCCTAGGAAGGAAACCCTTCTGAGGGGTGATAGAGAACTCTTTCCCTCGTTCACTTTCCACCCATGCGACCTCAGAAATGCCAACACTATGTCCATATGAGATTTGGCAATTTGGAAGTTTGACGCCTGTATCAGGATGTCGTCTAGATAAGGGGCCACTGCTATGCCCCGTGGTCTTAGGACCGCCAGAAGAGACCCCAGAACCTTTGTAAAAATTCTTGGGGCTGTAGCTAACCCAAAGGGAAGAGCCACAAACTGGTAATGCCTGTCTAGAAAGGCAAACCTTAGGAACCGATGATGATCTTTGTGAATCGGTATGTGAAGGTAAGCATCCTTCAAATCCACTGTGGTCATGTACTGACCCTCCTGGATCATAGGTAGGATTGTCCGAATAGTTTCCATTTTGAACGATGGAACTCTGAGGAATTTGTTTAAGATCTTTAGATCCAAAATTGGTCTGAAGGTTCCCTCTTTTTTGGGAACCACAAACAGATTTGAATAAAATCCCTGTCCTTGTTCCATCTGTGGAACTGGATGGATCACTCCCATTATTAGGAGGTCTTGCACACAGCGTAAGAATGCCTCTTTCTTTATCTGGTTTACAGATAATCTCGAAAGGTGAAATCTCCCTTGTGGGGGGGAAGCTTTGAAGTCCAGAAGATATCCCTGAGATATGATCTCCAACGCCCAGGGATCCTGAACATCTCTTGCCCACGCCTGGGCGAAGAGAGAAAGTCTGCCCCCTACTAGATCCGTTGCCGGATAGGGGGCCGTTCCTTCATGCTGTCTTAGAGGCAGCAGCAGGCTTTCTGGCCTGCTTGCCTTTGTTCCAGGCCTGGTTAGATTTCCAGGCCGGCTTGGATTGCGCAAAAGTTCCCTCTTGTTTTGTAGCAGAGGAAGTTGATGCTGCACCTGCCTTGAAGTTTCGAAAGGCACGAAAATTAGACTGTTTGGCCCTTGATTTGGCCCTGTCCTGAGGAAGGGTATGACCCTTACCTCCAGTAATGTCAGCAATAATTTCCTTCAAACCAGGCCCGAATAGGGTCTGCCCCTTGAAGGGAATGTTAAGTAATTTAGACTTTGAAGTCACGTCAGCTGACCAAGATTTAAGCCATAGCGCCCTACGCGCCTGGATGGCGAATCCAGAATTCCTAGCCGTTAGTTTAGTCAAATGAACAATGGCATCAGAAACAAAAGAATTAGCTAGCTTAAGTGTTCTAAGCTTGTCAAGTATTTCAGTCAATGGAGTAGCTGTCTGAAAGGCCTCTTCCAAAGACTCAAACCAGAACGCCGCAGCAGCAGTGACAGGAGCAATGCATGCAAGGGGCTGCAGGAAAAAACCTTGTTGAATAAACATTTTCTTAAGGTAACCTTCTAATTTTTTATCTGAAAAAGCACAACTGTCCTCGACAGGGATAGTGGTGTGCTTTGCTAAAGTAGAAACTGCTCCCTCCACCTTAGGGACCGTCTGCCATAAGTCCCGTGTGGTGGCGTCTATTGGAAACATTTTTCTAAAAATAGGAGGGGGGGGAAACGGCACACCGGGTCTGTCCCACTCCTTAGTAATAATTTCTGTAAACCTTTTAGGTATTGGAAAAACGTCAGTACACACCGGCACTGCGTAGTATTTATCCAGTCTACACAATTTCTCTGGCACTGCAATTGTGTCACAGTCATTCAGAGCAGCTAAAACCTCTCCAAGCAACACCCGGAGGTTCTCAAGCTTAACTTTAAAAGTAGACATATCTGAATCAGGTTTCCCCGAGTCAGAGACGTCACCCACAGACTGAAGCTCTTCCTCAGCTTCTGCATATTGTGACGCAGTATCAGACATGGGCCTTAAAACATCTGCACGCTCTGTATTACGTCTAACCCCAGAGCTATCGAGCTTTCCTCTGAATTCAGGCAGTCTGGCTAATACCGATGACAGGATATTATCCATGATTGCCGCCATGTCCTGCAAAGTAATCGCTATGGGCGTCTTTGATGTACTTGGCGCCATTTTAGCGTGAGTCCCTTGAGCGGGAGTCAAAGGGTCAGACACGTGGGGAGAGTTAGTCGGCATAACTTCCCCCTCGTCAGAATCCTCTGGTGATAATTCTTTTAAAGATAACAGCTGATCTTTATTGTTTAAAGTGAAATCAATACATTTAGTACACATTCTCCTATGGGGTTCCACCATGGCTTTTAAACATAATGAACAAGGAGTTTCCTCTATGTCAGACATGTTTATACAGACTAGCAATGAGACTAGCAAGCTTGGAAAACACTTTAAATCAAGTTAACAAGCAATATAAAAAAAGTTACTGTGCCTTTAAGAGAAACAAATTTTGCCAAAATTTGAAATAACAGTGAAAAAAGGCAGTTAAACTAACAAAACGAAAAATATGTTTTTTAAACAGTCATAACAACTGCCACAGCTCCTACTTTTGAAGCCTTTTGAGCCCTTCAGAGATGTCCTATAGCATGCAGGGGACTGCTGAGGGAAGCTGAATGTCACAGTTTGTAATTTTACCACTTTCCTCTAACTACCTCCAGCTATGTTGAGAGCTTGAAAGAGAATGACTGGATATGGCAGTTAGGGGAGGAGCTATATAGCAGCTCTGCTGTGGGTGATCCTCTTGCAACTTCCTGTTGGGAAGGAGAATATCCCACAAGTAATGGATGATCCGTGGACTGGATACACCTAACAAGAGAAATATCCATTTAGACAATTTGCTCTGAAAAAAGTTGAGGAAAAAAATGTTTTTTAGTGTCCCAATTCATTTTATGCTTATGTAGTAAAAGCCAAGTAAGTCATAATACAAACAAAGCAGATGGTTCAACATCAAATAATATGTCTTCCTTATGGTGCTATCTAATATGAAGTTGTAAAAGGGTAGTTTCAGCTATTATAGGATTAAACTTTAAAGAACTTTCATTAACTACAGGAAGCTGAAATTAATGAACCTTCATGATATGATATACCAAATGTAAGTCAATAAAGCAATTGCTAGCTCCAGATTCAGTATACTTGTCCACCATAAATAAAAGGGAACGGAAGAAGTGTGTAGCCCGGATGATGGAGGGGGAGCTAAGTTATTCAATGGATGGTAACTGCTGATGTCTGTTTCTCTTCGGACGGCAAGCACAGGACTTTGAAAGTGACCAGGTTTACCACGGTATAATCAAAGGTTGGGCTTTGTTTGGTGTAATTTCTAAGCTTTGAAAGGGGTCCCATCAATATAACAATTTGTATAAGCTCCTTAAGTTCAAAAAGAGGGAGATAAAGACTCATTTACTCCATTTGTCAAATAGCAGGAGTATTAATCTTGTCATCTTTTCTGCAGCTCACTTGATTGCAATCACTAAATTAGTTAAGGTTTCAAGGGTACTAGGCAGACTATCTCCACTCAATTAATCTTAGGAGTTTCAGAAATCCCAATTCTAAATTGGTTCTACATTGTAGGTTCCTTCTAGTTCCTTCTAGACATTGATCTTAAAGCAGAGTTCTCAAACTAATTACAGCAGAGGAGATGTATTAGGGGTCATTATATATATATTTTATAACAGCTATACAAGAGGTATTCATTACTTAATTATTAATATGAATAAGGGTATGAACTTGTGGTTTTCTTGTAAGTAAAGCTATAACTGTTTCAATCATTATAAAATCAGAGAAATACATCTAAATTTTCACAGGAAAAAATTTGGCATGAGGTAATAAAGGGTCTATAATTTGTGGATTTTTTTTTCAGGCTTAGATGTTATTTTGGACATGTCTGGAACTCAGAAGTATGGAGTAAAGGGCACAAAGGAATATTATCATACAGAACCAGAGAGTTAGTCCACACAACTCACCAAAATTTGGGTAGCTAGGACTTCAAAGGAACAAGGTGAAGGGTACAGAAATAAAATAAGAAACACCAGGAATGTTAAAATAAACAACAAAATATCCATTTGCCAATTAAAATCCACCCAAGGAATTTGAAGAGAGAACCTCGGTTATGGTGCTTAGCAGTGGTTAAAAATATAAAGGGATTTGTAAATGCAAGCATTTTATGCATTGGTGACCCTAGATATCTATGTGCTTCACCCCTACAAATGAGTTAAAAGAATAGATAAAGAATTAAAAGAATAGATAAAGAATACGACTAGTGGTTGACTGATCGTGCCACTTCTACTCCTGCTTAAAGGGACAGTCAAGGCCAAAAAAAACTTTTATTTTTCAAATAGGGCATGTAATTTTAAACAACTTTCCAATTTACTTTTATCAACAATTTTGCTTTGTTCTCTTGGTATTCTAGTTGAGAGCAAACCTAGGAAGGCTCATATGATAATTTCTAAGCCCTTGAAGGCCGCCTCTAATCACATGCTTTTGTATTTGCTTTTCACAACAGGGGAGAGTAGTTCAGGTAAACCATATAGATAGCATTGTGATCACGCCCGTGGGTTGTGGCAGACACTGCACTAATTGGCTAAACTGCAAGTCAATAGATAATAACTAAAAGTCATGTGATTAGGGGCGGTCAGAAGATGCTTAGATACAAGATAGTCACAGCAGTAAAAAGTGTATTAATATAACAGTGTTGGTTATGCAAAACTGGGGAATGGGTTATAAAGGGATTATCTATCTTTTTAAACAACAAAAATTCTGGTGTTGACTGTCCCTTTAATTTAAGAATTGATGTAAAAAGGTCACAATTAAGGATAGTTATGCTGGGGTTGTCACAGTTAAAGGGGCAGTAAACACCTTGTAATTACAAGACATTTCTGTTGTTTTGCTATAGAATAACATCACTCAAGTATTAATGTTTTTAAAACACATTGACATCCTTTTACTGCAATTATTTATCAATAGCCAAACTACACCCACCATTTGCTTTATTTGGAGGAGCCAATCTGGGCTTTAGTTGGCAGACTATTAGGCTAGCCCAGGCCATAAAGTAACTTTAGTAGTTGTTATCTCATAAAAGACTTATAAAGCCAATTAGTGACAGATATATAGCAGTTAACCATGAGAAGTAAGCAGGGTGCAGTTTATGTTATGGGAATTAGAAAATTCCTCAATTGTCAGAGCTAAACAACATAAATATGGAAAAAATAAACAATGTAAGTATATTGCAAAGTTGTTTCATTACACATAACTAAACATGTTAAACACAAATCTCAAGGTGTTAATTGTTGCTTTAAAGTGAAGTGTGATAGGTGAGGTCACATGAAGGTTTTAATGAGGTGAGGTTTTGTGTATAGGATTAGGAGCAGTCATGAAGGTCTTCATGAGATTTGCTTGCAGTTGGGTGTGGACTTGTGTTTACTTTTTATATGCCATAACACTGATACCTATGTAGGATACTTGGAGGCTGGTCATAATGACAGTTAAAGGGATACTAAATACAAAATATGTATTTAATGATTAGAGCATGCAATTTTAAGCAACTTTCTACTTTACTACTATTATCATTTTTTTCCCCATTCTATTGCTATCTTTATTTAAAATTTACCATGCCCAAGAGTTGCTTTATATCATTCTAGTTTACCTCCAATGACTTAAGCTATTGCACATAGCTCCAAGAGTGGCCTATAGACAATTTGGGAGGTCTATATAATAAAAATGCCTAACTATGTTCAAAACTGGTTATTGGTTATGGTGTCTACTCATGCAATTGTTGTCATTGTGAAAGAAAATATATAAATTTCTATTATGTTGTTATGCATAAAAAGCTCAATAAAAAAATCTATGATTTAAAAAAAAAGCAGGAACGTAAAGCTTAGGAACCTGGGTTACACTTGCTTATTGGTTGGCTGAATGTAGTCACCAATAAGCAAGCACTATCCAGGGTGCTAAACCTAAAATGGGCCAGCTCCTAAGCTTTACATTCCTGCTTTTTAAATAAAGATAGCAAGAGAATGAAGAAAATTTGATAATAGAAGTCAAACTTGCTTAAAAGTGCATGCTCTAGCTGAATCATGAAAGAAAAAAATTGGGTTTTACTGAATAGTAGCACATCAGGTATGATCTAGTTTCTACTTTCTGTGTAGCTATTCCATTTTTAGAGACTAGGTCATAATCAGCAACAAGCATTAATTTAAGGGACATAATACCCATATGCTAAATTACTTAAAAGTGATGCAGCAAAACTTAAATAAACTGCCAAGGAAATATCACCTAAACATCTCTATGTAAAAAAAGAAGATATTTTACCTCAAAATTTCTTGAGCTCAAAATAGTGCTCTGTGAATAGCTCTCCTTCATATTGGAAAAAAAAACAAAAAAACAACCAATTAGCTACATTAGTGCTGTGGTCATACTTTGCTTTACTGTGATTTCATGAGATTTTACTTAAAGGGGCAGTAAACTTACAAACTAATGTTATATAATTCTGCACATAATGCAGAAATATATAACATTAGCTTACCGGCACATTTATACTTTAAAGGATTGCAGAGAAATTGTAACTAAAACCTCCTTTTACCAGAACGCCGCTCCTTGCTCTACTGAGCGGGTCTGGATTTTACACAGCGCATGTCTGCAACACTGTGTGCCTGGTCGCGCCATTAAAATGAATGTAGCTCGCTCCCTCTCTGGTCTAGTAGCGGGAGCGACCTACATTCATTTTAATTGTGCGACCGGGCACACAGTGTTGCAGAGATGCGCTGTGTAAAATCCAGACCCACTCAGTAGAGCAAGGAGTGGCGGTCTGGTAAAAGGAGGTTTTAGTTACAATTTCTCTGCAATCCTTTAAAGTATAAATGTGCCGGTAAGCTAATGTTATATAATTCTGCACAATGTGCAGAATTATATAACATTAGTTTGTAAGTTTACTGCCCCTTTAAATCTTGTGAGATGTCATAGTAAACTTCCTTAAACTGCATAGGAAAATAACATGACTGTGCCTGTGCATGCCAGAAGCTCGCTCTTTAGAGATCTTAAAGGGACAGTCAACCCAAAATTGGTTATAAGTGATACATATAAAGTGGCAAACAATTATTATTTACAACTGTATCCCAATTTTCTACCATATATCGTTTAAAAGTAAAAAGACTTATGATTTGCTCCACTGACGATTTAAAATGTTCGCCTGCCCCCTCCTCTATTTCTTCATCAGCATCATCATCTGCCTGTGATTGTAGTAACTTTTCTATTCTCCACGTTCCCGTGTTTGGCGCATGCACAATGCACCAATTTTAGTCAAGGGGAACTTTTGAATCCGGAACTCCAAGTAACCGCTCAGTATTATAGCGGTTTCATATGTGAGACGTACCAGTGTGCTTGTCTTCATCACCGACCAATCAATTTGCACCGAGTCTTATGAACCTCGAGCATTAGACAAGATGTAACATTGTGTCTCACATTCTTTTTTAATGTAGATTGTCATTGAAAATTATACATACTTGTATACTTACCTCTATTGTATATCAATGTTTGTCATTTTGAAGAAAAATCAATAAACCTTGTTTTATGGATTGATGTTTTTTGTTATCTATACTCATGTTGTTGTTATTACCTTTTAGGGTTATTTCCTGTGGAATATGAGTAATGCTGGCTTAGGTATAAGGAAGGGTTAACCACTTGTGTAAGGGGGTGATTGGCTACTGATTGTTATATCAAGCATGTGTTTTTAATTAGCAGTATACGCCTGATGAAACATCCTATATGCTATTTGAGGGTCACAATATACTCCCTCGGTTTTTATTATGTTAATTGATTTTAAATAAATGTTTAAACTTTCAACTGTTGCCCCACTCATTAATAATCACCTAGAATCCAGAGGAGTAGTGGGTGGTTCACCCCAATCATAGGTCATTGAGCTGGGACACTGATTTCCCAGTATGCATATACAGGCATATTGGAGTGCCACCTTACTTGTGAGTACAACGGCATTGCTTTATTTAATACATCAAGTTGGGCTGATGACTTTGCTGCACTAGGAAGCGCCTTCTGTCTTTTCTTGTATTTTCAGAGTGGAGGTCTTTATGGTTATTGATTAACATTAGCATTCAGTACAATATGAATATTCATATGTTTAACAGGGGGGCGAACCTGTGACAAATTTTTCTTCTTTTTTTTCTCCATATGGCAGCAATTCAGCACTGCACTATAAGGCATAAGCTCAAATAAAACTCTGAAATATTTAAACACATTTAAAATGTAACTGACACGCATTGATTTTGACAGTACTTTTTACTGTTAACACTTTTATGCCAACTGCAAATAAAACAGTATTGCAGTGCATGCCCTATTTTGGCTGATCATTCTTACTGTGCTATAAAAAACATCTGTACCAACACTTCATGATTTTCTTCTCATTGCTGTTATCATCGTCATAGCTCTTATCTGTTATTCATTTTCCCCAAAAAGTCCTGAAAAGTTGAATGCCTTTTTGGATAAATTGGCAAAGTGTTGTAGTAACTGAAAGTACTCATGTGCCAAGTATGAAAATCAGAAATATTATGAAAAGATCACTTTTTGTAAGTCAAGAATGATCAAACTGCTATAAAATTCTAATGTATTCTTTAGTGCACCCCCCATACCCCCCAACTGTCCCAATTTTTGCATGACAGTCCCGATTTAAGGGGTCTGTCCCTTTGTCAATGGTTGCTAGCCATCTGTCCCGCATTGCCCCATGCATTTAATTTTTTTTTTTTTTAATTCAGTTGGGCACATACTCAGAAGCAGCTGGCTTTTCTCTCCCATGGTTATATACCTGTTAGATTCCTTGTGGAAAAGTAATGGTGTGTGGGTTAAGCAGGTGTAGGAAGGCTGTATACCCTCTGACCTCAGGTAATGATGACCTCTAACCCCTGGTAGTGATGACGTCTACCCCTGGTGATAATACTAGCATGCCTTCAGTTTTATACGATGAGCAGTGCTAACACCAGGGTAACGAACAGTGGCAGCCTCAGACTTCCAGCTAATGTGCTTGCCAACCCCAGGACCCCATACAATGAGTTACAGATACAGATTTAATTTTATTGGGCACATACTCAGAAGCAGCTGGCTTTTCTCTCCCTTGGTTATATACCTGTTAGATTCCTTGTGGAAAAGTAATGGTGTGTGGGTTAAGCAGGAGTAGGAAGGCTGTATACCCTCTGACCTCAAGTAATGATGACCTCTAACCCCTGGTAGTGATGACGTCTACCCCTGGGGATAATACTAGCATGCCTTCAGTTTTATACGATGAGCAGTGCTAACACCAGGGTAACGAACAGTGGCAGCCTCAGACTGCCAGCTAATGTGCTTGCCAACCCCAGGACCCCATACAATGAGTTACAGATACCCATATGTGATGTAGTGTGTGTGTCTATCTGTATCTATAAGTGTGTATGTGTGTGTATCTGCATGTAAAGTGTAAGCTGTGTAGTGTGTGTGTGTGTGTGTTTATCTGTATGTATAAGTGTGTGTATCTGCATGTATAAGTGTATGCTATGTAGTGTGTGAGTCTGCATGTATAAATGTAAGCTATGAAGTGTGTGTATCTGCATGTATAAGTGTATACTATATATTATGTGTGTATCTGCATGTGTAAGTGTAAGCTATGTAGTGTGTGTGTCTGCTTGTATAAGTGTATGCTATTTAGTGTGTAAATCTGCCTGTATAAGTTTATAAGTAGTGTGTATCTGCATGTGTAAGTGTATGGTATGTAGTGTGTTTGTATCTGCATGTGTAAGTGTAAGCTATGTAGTGTGTGTGTCTGCCTGTATAAGTGTATGCTATTTAGTGTGTGTATCTGCCTGTATAAGTTTATGATATGTAGTGTGTATCTGCATGTTTAAGTGTATGCTATGTAGTGTGTGTGTATCTGCATGTGTAAGTGTATGCTATGTAGTGTGTGTGTATGTGCATGTGTAAGTGTATGTTATGTAGTGTGTTACTGTGCATTTTTGCTAACTTTAAAGGCCAGAATCTAGAATATTAATGTGGAAAGCAGAGAGCAGTTTTAAAGAATCTATTATTAAATGTCCAATTAAGATAAAAAATATTTAGCACTGTCTAGGCAACGGTTAATTAAATACAGAGCTCACACATCTATACCAGTGGTTTGAGTTTGTGTTTGATTTGCTGCCTAAGAGTATTAAAAGATATGACTTTATTTAGAATTGTATTTATATTACTTTGGTCTTATGATTTTTTTCTAAGCCCCGCCCCCGCCCACCACATTTCAATTTTTTTGCCGCGGTGGGGGGGAGGGTCCCTCTTTTGAATTTTGAAATGTTGGGAGGTATGAACCCCCCTTTGTATGTGCTCCCAACCCCGACAGCTTTAGTTCTACGAGTGTGGTAAACTAGACAGAAACTCTGCTCCAGTCTGATTGGTAATGTTTTTTTACAGATGAATAAAGAAGATTGGTTTGTTTTCCTGATGCTGCACGGTTCTGGCTACTGTATCATCTGTCATGGCATATTGCAGCTATTTCCCTTTCCTTTCATGTAGGCTGCTGGCAGCACATACCCTGAGTTTACGGTCATGGGTCATTTGGATTCTATCTATGCTCTCAAGGGACCTGTTACTTACCCACTAGATCCTACTGGGGCAAGGAAAGTGTGTTCCAACTCTAATTTCTTCACTGGTCCTTACCTGCCCCTAGTAATTCACTGATTGTTCAGCCTTATATTTTTATACCTTCAGGTTGTTCCTTACAATTTAAAAAGGTTTATTGGGGAAAATGGCTTCATTATATATAGCCATATCCCTTTGCACGCATTAATTAAAGGGACAGTATACACCAATTTTCAGATAACTGCGTGTAATAGTGCTTCCTAGTGCAGCAGTGTTCCATTTGGAACTTGATAATTCGGACTTATGTCTTTTTTACGTTCAGAACTTGGACAATTAACTCTGTTTTGAAGGTGTTAAAATGTGTATTTGTAAATTTAAAACAAACAAGGCAATAAATAAGTTTGTTGGAATGGTTAATAGAGCATGCAATAGCCTTGCACAGAATACTTCTCTGATATTATTATTATTATTCTTTATTTATAAAGCGCCAACAGATTCCGCCGCGCTGCCCATTGGTACAAGGATAACAGTACAGTAGAGAAACAATACAATTTTTATTTTACAGACAAATACAGGGGGAATTGAGGGCCCTATTCCTGTGGGAACATACAATCTAGATGGGTAGGAGGATGGGAAACAGGAGGTGGGGACTGCAAAGGTGAGAATGAAATTAGTGAGGAGATAGATGAAGGCAACTGTTAGTTGAGTGAAGTTAGTTAGTTAATGAGTCGGGTGATAAGCTTCCCTGAACAGAAAGGTCTTTAGGAAACGTTTAAAGGAGGAGAGGTTAGGGGCAAGTCTGACAGCTTGAGGAAGTGCATTCCAGAGGGTTGGGGCCGCAGTCTAGCATGAGAGGAGGTGATGGTAGAGGACGCAAGAAGCAGGTCATTGTTGGATCTTAGGGGTCGGGCAGGAGTATATTTGTTGATGAGTGAGGACAGGTAGGGTGGGGCAGTTTTGGTGAGGGCTTTGTAGGTCAGGGTGAGAATTTTGAATTTAACTCTGCTGTGAATGGGGAGCCAGTGAAGGGACTCACAGAGAGGTGCAGTAGAAACAGAGCGTTGAGAGAGGTGGATTAGCCTGGCAGATGCATTTAGGATCGATTGGAGGGGAGAGAGGCGGGAGAGAGGGAGGCCAGTTAGTAAGTTGTCACAGTAGTCAAGTCGGGAAATTACCAGGGAGTGGATTAGCTGTTTAGTAGTTTCAGCATTCAGAAATGGACGAATTTTGGAGATATCACGTAGGTGGTTGCGGCAGGATGAAAAGAGCAATTGGATGTGGGGAATGAAGGACAGATTTGAGTCAAGCATGACTCCAAGGCAGCGGACTTGGAGTGATGGGGAGATAGTGCCGCCGCCAACAGTGATGGAAAAATTAGAAACTGGAGTAGAGTTAGAGGGGGGAATTAGAAGTAGTTCGGTTTTGGACATGTTTATTCTTAGGTGGTGAAAGGCCATCCAGGAGGAAATGCCAGATAAGCAGTCGCTGATGTGAGAATTGACAGAAGGAGAGAGTGCAGGGGTGGAAAGGTAGATCTGGGTATCATCAGCATAGAGGTGATAGCTGAAGCTATAGCTATTGATAAGTTTACCCAGTGAAGAAGTGTAAATAGAGCAGAGGGTATTCACTAGATGTGTTGCTAAAAAATAAGGATTAAAGGTAAAAAGGTAAAAGTATTGATTGTGATGGTTTTCAAGTTGAAAATGACTTATTTGGACCAGATGCAATAATATTATTTACCTATAGCAAGCAATGTAACAAGGCACTGTTGTGCTTGTCAATTAGCACAATCAACACATTTAATATATATATATATATATATATATATATATATATATATATATATATATATATATATATATATATATTTATTTAAACATTTGTCTCTTTAGATCAACCCTGTAATGTGCAATACTTACTGATGATATAAGTGGTTATTTCAGTTGGGATCTATAGTAATTTATTATGGTATACTCACCATATGACAGCTTTCATAACAAGCTGTAATGATTTCACCTGGCAGTCCCTTTGAAACTACATGCTGCTAATCCATGTAATTTCATCTATTGTTCTGTATTTGCGACACACCTCTCCACTGTTTCTCTGTGACAGAATTGGATAGGTTCATTATGAGTGAAGAGAAATGAAAAGAGATTCTGAGGACACTGCTGCAGCTGTAACTTCATCTAGATAACTGATCATACAACATCAGCTCAAGCAATGGGATGTGGTACATCTGTAAAGACTGAAAATCAAACCAAAAAGTCTGAAAAGGGTGAGTGATGTGCAATCCCATCCAATTATCATTGTATAATATGTAGTATGTAAAGTACTATGTGTCTAACGTTATTCATACCAAGTGAATTGCTAAATCCAGGGACATTTTGTGATATGGTTGTGCATTATAGTTACACTGATGTAGAATTATTGTTAAAAATATTTTTTAAAAGCTATTGCCCAATAAGATTGTACCTGTACAGAAATCAAATATGTATGTGCTGCTGTATGCCACTGGTCTTCACACAGTGTTCCATGGTCTCCTGAGGTTTCATTTTGTGTCATTAGGGATTAAAAAGTGCAGCTTCATGTAATTTTTCTCTGTAAAAAGTGATGAGGATGTGAACAGATGTAGTCTGCATTCTGGTGTTCCAAGTAAAGGGCACATTGCAGAGTGCCTTTGACAAGCTATATATTAACAGGTAGATGCTGAAGACTCCTAAAAGACTTTCAGAAGTGCTTAAGTTATGCACAGAATTCACACTATGGGGCCTATTTAACAAAGGTCTGTCGGACCTGATCCGACAGTGCAGATCAGGTCTGACAGAGCTCGCTGAATGCGGAGAGCAATATGCTCTCCGTATTCAGCATTGCACCAGCAGCTTTTGTGAGCTGTTTGTGCAACGCCACCCCCTGCAGATTCGCGGACCATTGGCGGGTGTCAATCAACCCGATCGTACTCGATCAGGTTGAATTGTGGCGATGTCTGCCTGCCTGCTCAGAGCAGGCAGATAGGTTATGGAGCAGCGGTCTTTAGACCGCCAGAAACACGGGCCCTCAAGCTCCATCCAGGGCTTGATAAATGGGCCCCCATATCTCAATCCTGTATACATTATGGGGTCTATTTATGAAAGGCCTGAATGTCCAACAGACCTCGCTTAATGCAGAGAGCAATACGCTCTCCGCATTCAGCATTGCACCAGCAGCTCTTGTGAACTGCTGGTGCAACGCCACCTCCTGCAGATTCGCAGCCAATCGGCCACTAGCAGGGGGGTGTCAATCAACCAGATCGTATTCGATCGGGTTAAATTGCAACGATGTCTGTCCGCCTCCTCAGAGCAGGTGGACAGGATATGGAGCAGCGACTTCAAGCTCCATACAGAGTTTGATAGATATGCCCCTATGTGTGACAGGACCCACAATTGTCAATGCTACTGCAAGCAACAAGTCAAAAGACAAAGGCCATCTTAAAACAAGTCACCATCACTATTTCCTCCCGAACCCCTTTTTTTATTTATTTTTTTACACCTAATGTATCTTCGTATAAATTAATTATATCAGTTACAAGGTAAGTTACAACATGGTTTGAACTGAACCAAAGTCATATTCCAAATAGAATACCATTCAGGGACATATTTACATTTTATGCTGCCCCCAAACTCTGCCACTTCTAGCTCATATTTGTGTCTGACAAATGTACTTACGCCTAGATTTAGAGTTTTGTCGGTAAAGACCCGCGTAGCTAACGCTGTTTTTTTTCCCAGCGCACCCTTTAAACAACGCTGGTATTGGCTGCGTTAGGCTCAGAAAAGGGAGCGTTGAGCATAATTTAGCTCCACTTCAACCCTCAATACCGGCGTTGCTTACGGTAGCGGTAAGCTGGCAAAACGTGCTCGTGCAAGATATCCCCATAGGATGGGGCAGTTTGGGCTGAAAAAAAACCTAACACCTGCAAAAAAGCAGCGTTCAGCTCCTAACGCAGCCCCATTGTTTCCTATGGGGAAACACTTTCTAAGTCTGCACCTAACACCCTAACATGAACCCTGAGTCTAAACACCCCTAACCTTACACTTATTAACCCCTAATCTGCCGCCCCCGCTATCGCTGACACCTGCATTTTATTATTAACCCCTAATCTCCCGACCAGACACCGCCGCCACCTACATTATCCCTATGAACCCCTAATCTGCTGCCCCTAACACCACCGACACCTACATTATATTTATTAACCCCTAATCTGCCCCCCCCAACGTCGCCGCAACCTAACTACAAGTATTAACCCCTAATCTGCCGACCGGACCTCGCCGCCACTATAATAAATGTATTAACCCCTAAACCGCCGCACTCCCGCCTCGCAAACACTAGAATAAATTGTATTAACCCCTAATCTGCCCTCCCTAACATCGCCACCACCTACCTACAATCATTAACCCCTAATCTCCTGCCCCCGCAACGTCGCCGCTACTATAATAAATGTATTAACCCCTAAACCTAAGTCTAACCCTAACCCTAACACCCCCCTAACATAAATATAATTTAAATTAAACGAAATAATATTCCTATAATTAAATAAATTAATCCTATTTAAAACTAAATACTTACCTATAAAATAAACCCTAATATAGCTGCAATATAAATAATAATTACATTGTATCTATTTGAGGATTTATATTTATTTTACAGGCAACTTTGTATTTATTTTAACTAGGTACAATAGTTATTAAATAGTTATTAACTATTTAATAGCTACCTAGTTAAAATAATTACAAAATTACATGTAAAATAAATCCTAACCTAATTTACAATTAAACCTAATACTACACTATCATTAAATTAATTAAATAAATTACCTACAATTAGCTAAACTAAAATACAATTAAATAAACTAATCTATAATACAAAAAAAACCAAACACTAAATTACAAAAAATAAAAAAATATTACAAGAATTTTAATCTAATTACACCTAATCTAAGCCCCCTAATAAAATAAAAAAGCCCCCCAAAATAAAAAAATTCCCTACCCTATTCTAAATTACAAAAGTAATCAGCTCTATTACCAGCCCTTAAAAGGGCTTTTTGCGGGGCATTGCCCCAAAGTAATCAGCTCTTCCCCCCCCAACATTACAACCCACCACCCACATACCCCTACTCTAACCCACCCAAACCCCCTTAAAAAACCTAACGCTAACCTCCTGAAGATCTCCCTACCTTGAGTCGCCTTCACTCAGCCGAGCCGAATTCTTCATCCAATCCGGGCGATGTGGTCCTCCATCCGGTAGAAGTCTTGATCCAAGCGACAAAGAAGAGGTCCTCCATCCAGGTGAAGTCTTGATCCAAGTGGCAAAGAAGAGGTCCTCCATCTGGGCGATGTCTTCTTCCAAGCGGCATCTTCTATCTTCTGTCTTCCGGATCCATCTTCATCCCGCCAACGCGGAACATCCTCCTTCCCCGACGAACTAACGACGAATGAAGGTTCACTTAAGGGATGTCATCCAAGATGGCGTCCCTCGAATTCCGATTGGCTGATAGGATTCTATCAGCCAATCGGAATTAAGGTAGGAAAAATCTGATTGGCTGATTCAATCAGCCAATCAGATTGAAGTTCAATCCGATTGGCTGATCCAATCAGCCAATCAGATTGAGCTTGCATTCTATTGGCTGTTCCGATCAGATTTCCTACCTTAATTCCGATTGGCTGATAGAATCCTATCAGCCAATCGGAATTCGAGGGACGCCATCTTGGATGACGTCCCTTAAAGGAACCTTCATTCATCGTTAGTCCATCGGGGAAGGAGGATGTTCCGCGTTGGCGGGATGAAGATGGATCCGGAAGACAGAAGATAGAAGATGCCGCTTGGAAGAAGACATCGCCCGGATGGAGGACCTCTTCTTTGCCGCTTGGATCAAGACTTCTACCGGATGGAGGACCACATCGCCCGGATTGGATAAAGACTTCGGCTCAGCTGAGTGAAGACGACTCAAGGTAGGGAGATCTTCAGGGGGTTAGTGATAGGTTTTTTTAAGGGGGGTTTGGGTGGGTTAGAATAGGGGTATGTGGGTGGTGGGTTGTAATGTTGGGGGGGGTATTGTATTTTCTTTTACAGGTAAAAGAGCTGATTACTTTGGGGCAATGCCCCGCAAAAAGCCCTTTTAAGGGCTGGTAATAGAGCTGATTACTTTTATAATTTAGAATAGGGTAGGGATTTTTTTTATTTTGAGGGGCTTTTTTATTTTATTAGGGGGCTTAGATTAGGTGTAATTAGATTAAAATTCTTGTAATATTTTTTTTTTGTAATTTAGTGTTTGTTTTTTTGTATTATAGATTAGTTTATTTAATTGTATTTTAGTTTAGCTAATTGTAGGCAATTTATTTAATTAATTAGCCATCCTCTTCAACCGACGACTAATTGTAACTTAGTTTAGGATTTATTTTACAGGTAATTTTGTATTTCTTTTAGCTAGGTAGTTATTAAATAGTTAATAACTATTTAATAACTATTGTACCTAGTTAAAATAAATACAAAGTTACCTGTAAAATAAATATAAATCCTAAAATAGCTACAATGTAATTATTAATTACATTGTAGCTATCTTAGGGTTTATTTTACAGGTAAGTATTTAGTTTTAAATAGGAATAATTTATTTAATGATAGTGTAGTGTTAGGTGTAAATGTAACTTAGGTTAGTTTTTATTTTACAGGTAAATTTGTCTTTATTTTATCTAGGTAGCTATTAATTAGTTAATAGCTATTGTACCTAGTTAAAATAAATTTAAATTTGCCTGTAAAATAAAAAAAAACCTTAAAACAGAATTTATGTTTACCTGATAAATTTCTTTCTCCTACGGTGTGTCCGGTCCACGGCTTCATCCTTACTTGTGGGATATTCTCATTCCCTACAGGAAATGGCAAAGAGAGCACACAGCAAAAGCTGTCCATATAGCCCCCCATCTGGTTCCGCCCCCCAGTCATTCGACCGACGGTTAGGAGAAAAAGGAGAAACTATAAGGTGCCGTGGTGACTGTAGTGTACAGAAAAATAAAAATTTTAAACCTGACTAAAAGCCAGGGCGGGCCGTGGACCGGACACACCGTAGGAGAAAGAAATTTATCAGGTAAACATAAATTCTGTTTTCTCCTACATTGGTGTGTCCGGTCCACGGCTTCATCCTTACTTGTGGGAACCAATACCAAAGCTTTAGGACACGGATGAAGGGAGGGAACAAGTCAGGTAACCTAAACGGAAGGCACCACAGCTTGCAAAACCTTTCTCCCAAAAACAGCCTCTGAAGAAGCATAAGTATCGAATTTGTAAAATTTGGCAAAAGTATGCAGAGAAGACCAAGTCGCTGCCTTACTGATCTGTTCAACAGAAGCCTCATTCTTGAAGGCCCATGTGGAAGCCACAGCTCTAGTAGAGTGAGCTGTAATTCGTTCAGGAGGCTGCCGGCCGGCAGTCTCATAGGCCAAACGGATGATGCTTTTTAGCCAAAAGGAAAGAGAGGTAGCAGTAGTTTTCTGACCTCTCCTCTTACCAGAATAGACGACAAACAAAGAAGATGTCTGTCTGAAATCCTTTGTTGCTTCTAAATAGAATTTTAAAGCACGAACTACATCTAAGTTATGTAACAAACGTTCCTTCTTCGAAACTGGATTCGGACACAGAGAAGGAACAACTATTTCCTGGTTAATATTCCTATTGGAAACCACCTTTGGAAGAAAACCAGGCTTAGTACATAAAACTACCTTATCTGTATGGAATACCAGATAGGGTGAAGTACACTGCAAAGCAGACAATTCGGAAACTCTTCTAGCAGAAGAAATAGCAACCAAAAACAGAACTTTCCAAGATAGTAATTTAATATCTATGGAATGCAAAGGTTCAAACGGAATCCCTTGAAGAACTGAAAGAACTAAATTTAGACTCCATGGAGGAGTCATAGGTCTGTAGACAGGCTTGATTCTAACTAATGCCTAGGAATTCTAATTTTACTCCAAGAGTAACCCTTGGATTCGCACCAACAGATATATTTTTGCCATATCTTATGGTAAATTTTCCTAGTCACAGGTTTTCTGGCCTGAACCAGAGTATCTATAACCAAATCTGAAAACCCACGCTTAGATAGAATCAAGCGTTCAATTTCCAAGCAGTCAGTTGCAGAGAAACTAGATTTGGATGTTCGAATGGACCTTGTACTAGAAGATCCTGCCTCAAAGGTAGCTTCCATGGTGGAGCCGATGACATATTCACCAGGTCTGCATACCAAGTCCTGCGTGGCCATGCAGGAGCTATTAGAATCACAGAGGCCTTCTCCTGTTTGATCCTGGCTACAAGCCTGGGAAGGAGAGGTAACGGTGGAAACAAATAAGCTAGATTGAACGACCAAGGCGCCACCAATGCATCTACTAGTGTCGCCTTGGGGTCCCTGGATTTGGACCCGTAGCAAGGAACCTTGGAGTTCTGACGAGACGCCATCAGATCCATATCTGGAATGCCCCATAGTTGAATTAACTGGGCAAAGACCTCCGGGTGAAGTTCCCACTCCCCCGGATGGAAAGTCTGACGACTCAAATAATCCGCCTCCCAGTTGTCTACTCCTGGGATGTGAATTGCAGATAGATGGCAGGAGTGATCCTCCGCCCATTTGATGATCTTAGATACCTCTCTCATCGCCAAGGAACTCTTTGTTCCTCCCTGATGATTGATGTACGCTACAGTCGTCATGTTGTCCGACTGAAATCTTATGAACCTGGCCTTTGCTAGTTGAGGCCAAGCCAGGAGCGCATTGAATATCGCTCTCAGTTCCAAAATGTTTATCGGGAGAAGAGACTCTTCCCAAGACCATAGCCCCTGAGCTTTCAGGGAGCCCCAGACCGCGCCCCAGCCTAGGAGACTGGCGTCGGTCGTGACAATGATCCACTCTGGTCTGCGGAAACTCATTCCCTGAGACAGGTGATCCTGAGCCAACCACCAGAGGAGTGAGTCTCTGGTTACCTGGTCCACTTGAATCTGGGGAGACAAGTCTGCATAATCCCCATTCCACTGTTTGAGCATGCACAGTTGCAATGGTCTTAAATGAATTTGAGCAAAAGGAACCACGTCCATTGCCGCAACCATTAGTCCTATTACCTCCATGCACTGAGCTATGGAGGGCTGAGGAATGGATTGAAGAACTCGACAAGCATTTAGAAGCTTTAACTTTCTGACCTCTGTCAGAAAAATCTTCATTTCCACAGAGTCTATTATTGTTCCCAGAAAGGGAACCCTTGTGGACGGGGACAGGGAACTCTTTTCTATGTTCACCTTCCATCCGTGAGACCTGAGAAAGGCTAAAACAATGTCTGTATGAGACCTTGCTTTGGAAAGGGACGATACTTGAATTAGAATGTCGTCTAGGTAAGGTGCTACTGCAATGCCCCTTGGCCTTAGGACCGCTAGAAGGGACCCTAGCACCTTTGTGAAAATTCTGGGAGCAGTGGCTAAACCGAACGGAAGAGCCACAAACTGGTAATGTTTGTCCAGAAAGGCGAACCTCAGGAACTGATGATGATCTTTGTGGATAGGAATATGCAGGTATGCATCCTTTAGGTCCACGGTAGTCATATATTGACCCTCCTGGATCGTTGGTAAAATCGTCCGAATGGTTTCCATTTTGAATGATGGAACTCTGAGGAATTTGTCTAGAATTTTTAAATCCAGAATTGGCCTGAAAGTTCCTTCTTTTTTGGGAACAGGTTTGAGTAAAAACCCAGACCATGTTCCGCTGTTGGAACTGGGTGTATCACTCCCATCTTTAATAGGTCTCCTACGCAACGTAAGAATGCCTGTCTCTTTATCTGGTCTAAAGATAAGCGAGACATGTGGAACCTTCCCCTTGGAGGAAGTTCCTTGAACTCTAGAAGATACCCCTGAGAGACAATTTCTAGTGCCCAGGGATCCGGGACATCTCTTGCCCAAGCCTGAGCAAAGAGAGAAAGTCTGCCCCCTACTAGATCCGGTCCCGGATCGGGGGCTACCCCTTCATGCTGTCTTGGTAGCAGCAGCAGGCTTCTTGGCCTGTTTACCCTTGTTCCAGCCTTGCAATGGTTTCCATGCTGGTTTAGGCTGGGAAGCGTTACCCTCTTGTCTAGAGGCTGCAGAGTTAGGAGTTGGTCCGTTCCTGAAATTGCGAAAGGAACGAAAATTAGACTTATTCTTAGCCTTGAAAGGCCTATCCTGCGGGAGGGCATGGCCCTTTCCCCCAGTAATGTCTGAAATAATTTCCTTCAATTCTGGCCCGAAAAGGGTCTTACCTTTGAAAGGAATATTAAGCAATTTTGTTTTGGACGACACATCCACCGACCAAGATTTTAGCCAAAGCGCCCTGCGCGCCACTATTGCAAAACCTGAATTTTTCGCCGCTAATTTAGCCAATTGAAAAGCGGCATCCAAAATAAAGGAATTAGCCAACTTTAGTGTGTGAATTCTGTCCATGACTTCATCATATGGAGTCTCCTTTTGGAGCGAATTTTCTAGTTCATTGAACCAAAAAGACGCCGCCGTGGTGACAGGAATAATGCACGAAATTGGTTGAAGAAGGAAACCTTGCTGAACAAAAATCTTTTTAAGCAATTCTTCCAATTTTTTATCCATAGGATCTTTGAAAGCGCAACTGTCCTCTATAGGAATAGTTGTGCGCTTAGCTAACGTTGAAACTGCCCCCTCTACCTTAGGGACCGTTTGCCATGCATCCCTTCTGGGGTCGACAATGGGGAACATTTTCTTAAATATAGGAGGGGGAACAAAAGGTACACCTGGCTTCTCCCACTCCTTAGTCACTATGTCCGCCACCCTCTTGGGTATCGGAAAAGCATCAGCGTGCACTGGGACCTCTAAGAATTTGTCCATTTTGCACAACTTCTCTGGAATCACCAAAGTATCACAATCATCAAGGGTAGCTATCACCTCCTTAAGCAGAGCGCGGAGATGTTCTAGCTTAAATTTAAATGCCACGATATCAGGTTCTGCCTGCTGAGAAATTTTTCCTGAGTCAGAAATTTCTCCCTCAGACAGACCCTCCCTCACTGCCAACTCAGATTGATGTGAGGGCATAACAGATAAATTATCGTCAGCGCCTACTTGCTCATCCTCTGTATTTAAAACTGAGCGATCACGCTTTCTAGGAAATGCTGGCAGTTTGGATAAAAGAGCTGCTAGAGAATTATCCATTACTGCTGTTAATTGCTGCATAGTAACAAGCATTGGCACGCTAGATGTACTAGGTATCGCCTGCGCGGGCAAAGCTGGTGTTGACACAGAAGGAGAGGATGATGAACTATCCCCACTACCTTCATTTAAAAAATCATCTTGGGCAACATTATTAAATGTGACAGTACTGTCCTTACTTTGTTTGGACGCCATGGCACAATTCGCACATACATTTAATGGGGGAACCACCTTGGCCTCCATACACACAGAACATATGCTATCTGAAGGTACAGACATGTTAGACAGACTTAGGCAGGCTTTTAATGCAATAAAAACAATTTTAAACAAAACCGTTACTGTCTCTTTAAATAATAAAAAGAGCACACTTTATTTCTGAATGATCGAAAAACTATCAAAGAAATATCCGATCTTTATGAAATTTATACCCCAGTGTCCTAATGCTTTGAAAGTATTGCACACCAATTTTCAAGTCTCTAAACCCTTAAATGAGCAAACCGGAGCTAATAATCACAATTGACCGTTTTAAACACACTACAGTCCCTGCCACAGACTTTGCTGCAGCCTTTACCTTCCTTAGGGGTTATTCACCACAGTAATAAGCCTCTCTGAGTCCTTTTCTAAGCCACTGGACCCTCTCACGTGAAGCAGCGTGCACTGCTTAGAGAAAGTAACTGCGCAACTGAGGCGCGAAAATGAGGCCTCCTCCCTCTGCATTCCAGAGTGAAGGGGCCTTTCTGACAAGATTAGGCGTCTAAACAACTGCCAGGCGCAAATAAACGTTCCCAAAAGTGTTTCAAAGTTTGCAAAACACTCCAAATGTCATATAAATATGATAAAAGTTAATCGATTTAGCCCAAAAAAGTGTCAACCAGCATAGAGCCCAATTTATAAGCCTTAATTCTGTTACTGAGTCTAAGAAAATGGCTTACCTATCTCATAAGGGAAAACTGACAGTCTTCTAGCATTACTAGGTCTTGTTAGAAAAGTGACTGATCATACCTGAAGCAGATAAGCCTGCAAACTGTTCCCCCCAACTGAAGTTCTCTGGTTTCAACAGTCCTGCGTGGGAACAGCAATGGATTTTAGTTACTGGTGCTAAAATCATACTCCTCTTTTAACAGAAATCTTCATCACTTTCTGTTGTAGAGTAAATAGTACAAACTGGTACTATTTTAAAATAACAAACTCTTGATAGAAGAAATAAAACTACAACTAACACCACATACTCTTTACCATCCCTGTAGAGATGCTACTTGTTCAGAGCGGCAAAGAGAATGACTGGGGGGCCGAGCCAGAGGAGGGGCTATATGGACAGCTTTTGCTGTGTGCTCTCTTTGCCATTTCCTGTAGGGAATGAGAATATCCCACAAGTAAGGATGAAGCCGTGGACCGGACACACCAATGTAGGAGAAATAGCTACAATATAATTATTAGTTATATTGTAGCTATATTAGGGTTTATTTTATAGGTAAGTATTTAGTTTTAAATAGGATTAATTTAGTTAATAAGAGTAATTTTTATTTAGATTTATTAAAATAATATTTAAGTTAGGGGGGTGTTAGGGTTAGTGTTAGACTTAGGTTTAGGGGTTAATTAGTTTAATATAGATGGCAGCGGTATAGGGGGGCAGGATAGGGGTTAATAAATTTATTATAGGTGGCGACGGTGTAGGGGGGGCAGATTAGGAGTTAATAAGTTTAATATAGGTGGCGGCGGGGTCCGGGAGTGGCGGTTTAGGGGTTAAACAATTTATTTAGTTGCGGCGGGGTACAGGATCAGCAGGATAGGGGTTAATAAATTTATTATAGGTGGCGGCGGTATAGGGGGGGCAGGATAGGGGTTAATAGGTATTATGTAGGTGGCGGAGGGGTCCGGGAGCGGCGGTTTAGGGGTTAACATATTTATTATAGTTGCGGCGGGGTCCGGAAGCGGCGGTTTAGAGGTTAATAAGTTTATTAGAGTGGCGGTGGGCTCCGGGAGTGGTGGTTTAGGGTTAACATGTTTAATATAGTTGCGGCGGGGTCCGGGAGCGGCGGTTTAGGGGGTAATAACTTTATTTAGTTGCGGCGGTGTAGGGGGGACAGATTAGGGGTGTTTAGACTCGGGGTACATGTTAGGGTGTTAGGTGCAGACATCTCCCATAGGAATCAATGGGATGTCAGGCAGCAGGGAACATGAACTTTTGCTATGGTCAGACTCCCATTGATTCCTATGGGATCCGCCACTTCCAGGGCGGCGGATTGAAAACCAGGTACACTGGGCCGGAATAGTGCCGAGCGTACCTGCTAGTCATTTGATAACTAGCAAAAGTAGTCAGATTGTGCCGAACTTGCGTTCAGAACATCTGGAGTGACGTAAGAATCGATCTGTGTCGGACTGAGTCCGGCGGATTGTAGATTACGTCACAAAATTCTACTTTTGCCGGTCTGTAGGGCTTGATAACTTAGGCGAATCAGCCTCGCCACAAATACGCTGCGGAATTCCAGCGTATTTGAGGTTGACAGCTTGATAACTAGAGGCCATTGTGATTTAGAGCATATATTATATATATATATATATATATATATATATATACATACATACATACAACAATGCTGTGGTCATCACTATTTTCTTGCAATAGGACCAGCTGGATGGAAAAAACGGTGCTAGTAGTACTTCAAAAGCAAATGTAATAAAAAAAATGTCTATTGACCATGCCAAAAGAGTTGAAAAGAAAAGAGTTGAAAAGAAAATTTAAAAACTTTAAGTAAAATGTACAGACCTGGATTTTTCTTGTTAAAGTACCATGTACAGTGATAAATACTTCCGACTAGTCACCATCGATAAAGCTACGGCGAAACGCATCTAGTGATGCACCACAAAGGGTCGGAAGTATTTATCACTGTACATGGTACTTTAACAAGAAAAAAAACAGGTCTCTACATTTTACCTAAAGTTTTTAAATAAAAGCTATGTTTTACTTTATATGAACTGGATGTGAGACTAAGTTTCTTCAAAGATATTGGAACAGCAAAGAGCTGACAGGTGATACATTTGTTGAAAACCTGCATTACCAATGATACAACACAAAGTGTTTTTTTTCTGTCAACCGTATTTCTTTCAGTATATATTCACCCACATTTAAACTGTTTGTTTAATAGATGACACATCTGCAGCAATTAGGTAGCAGGTAGTGTTGTGTTGTCTCAATCTGTGCTAATTTTTAAGGGTTAAGCACGGGTGGAGTGTATGATACAGCTGCATTAGAGATTACCTGGACATTGTAAGGAAAAGAACAGTTCAATTCTGGCTTTACTGTCAGAGGGATAGAGTGTCAGGTTGCTTCTATCCTTAACATTTCAAAGACATTTGGTTCATAAGAACAAGGTCAAGTAGTTTACATTGGGGACAACAAGCTTACAGACCGGCAGAGGGTGAAAGCGACTTTCCACTGCCTGGGATGATCACCAACTCATTTGAATGCCACTCAACAACCGTAGGATAATATCAAGTGACCTACAAAAAGAATGGCAAATGGCAGCTGGGGTGAAGTGCATGGTAAGGATGGTAAAAGCTAAAAAAAACACCTTCATTAATGAGAAGCAAAGAAGAGCCAGGCTGTGGTTTGCAAAATACAATAAGGATTGGACTGTAGAGGACTGCAGTAAGGTCAGCTTCTCTGATGAGTCAATTTTCCAGCTTTGCCCAACACCTCATCATCTAATGATTAGAAAGAGACCTGCAGAGGTGTACAACCCACAGTGTCTCACATGGACTGTGAAATTTAGTGGAGGATCAATGATAAACTGGGGGACTGGGGTGCTTTAGCAGGACTGGAATAGTGCAGATTTATCTTTGTGAAGGAAGCATAAACCAAGCCACGTACAAGGTTATCCTGGAAAAAAAACTTGATTCATTCTGCTCTGACAACATTCCCCGACTCTGAGGATTGTTTTTTCCAACAGGACAGTGCTCCATGCCACACAGCCAGGTCAATCATGGTGTGGATGGAGTACCACCAGGTCAAGAATCCATCACGGCCATCCAAATCAAACAAAGATGAGCTGTTTTGAATTTTTAGCATAAAGTCATCCAACAGCAATGTGAAAGACTGGTGGAGAGCATGTCAAACTATAATAATGGGTTTTCCACCTGTATATATGTGTGTGTGTTTTGAGCACCATTGCATTAGTGGTTGAGCAATATCCAACATGAATTTTACTGTGAACCCTTAGCATACCTGCGCTATCTCTGATATGCAGATATGCACTAAACTATCTCTCATTTTGAACACACTATAGCGTTAACATTTTTTGCAGTTATTTTTTGTGCAGTTGGTGAATGACTGACTTGACTGACTGAAATGACTGTTATTTGTGTTATATCAGGCCAACCTACAATTCATTACATTTGTAACTGGCTTCTCAAATGTTTATTTTTTTTTCCCAGTAGCACCCAAGGCTCCAGACATCTGCTGAGTGACCAGGTACTTGGTCTTAGGGACAGGCTGCAGCAGCAATCAGTAAGAGGGCCAAGCAGACCACAGGGCATGTTTTTAAGTATCTGTATATAAAATTTTAGGATCTCTGAAAGTTAGTTTAACACTTATCACTGTAGCCACTGAACCCACCATTGATTGTAGTTTAAACCCTTGTAAAAAAACAGTGTTCTGCTAGACCTAGTAAAAAAAAATTATTGTTACAATTTCCTATTCAAGCTTCCACACAAGCGGTAATTTCTACTCACAGAAAAAAATCAGTTGGTTAATGACTGAAATTGAATGATCTGTACAAAAAAAAAAGTACTATTTTTTTGTGTATATCTGGCCAACCTAAAATAAATTACATTGATAACTGTCTTTTTTAATGTCTCTGTTTAATTAGCAATTAAAGCAGCAGTTCTCATACAAAGATGGTATCGATTCTACACAGCAAGACTGGAAATGAGAAGGCGTTATACACTCAGTATATTTCAGTCCATAGAATATGCTGAAGAACAAGCACAGCTCCAGGTAAGTGCAGTATAGATGCAGCTGTTGTTGAACTCTATGGTGAATTGAGACTTTGGCCCCCATTTATTATTGTGCGGACGGATATGATCCGCTATAGCAAACCATGTCCGCCGCACATCGACGCTGTCGGCATGTATCATTGCACCAGCAGTTCTTGTGAATGGCTGGTGCAATACCGTCCCCTGCAGATTCGCGGCCAGTCGGCCGCTAGCAGGGGGTGTCAATCAACCCGATCGTATTCGATCGGATTGATTTCTGTCTGCCGCCTAAGAGCAGGCGGAAAGGTTATGGAGCAGCCTCCTGCAGGCTCGCCAGAAACACGGTTCATCAAGCTCCGTTCGGAGCTCTAGTCCTAACTGAAGCTATCTACATAACAATAAGAGGGTTTAAAAGATTTATATGGTACAACAAATGCAATGCAAATCAGCTGTCATACAATCCCAATACAAGCCTAGTTTACAAGTGAAGTCCAAAAATATTAGCACTATTATGTGTTAATTTTGCTGAAGTGCAATCACTACCACTTCTATTTTTTCACTCATAATACAAGTCCATACAAACACATACTCACACATACACACAAATACATATACATTTATACACACAAACACATATACATACATACACATATATGCGGTAACACTGTATACGAGTAGTGCTCAATCTTTAAATGCAGGCTCCAGGTCAGTATATGAAGAAAGAGATACAGACACTCCAAGCAGCGATATTAATTAAAGTTCCAAGCTTTATTCCAAATGATTAAAAACGGACATACTGGGCGACATCCGATATGAAAGCCAGCAGTGACACAGCAATGAGGTAGATGAACTGATCTCCATGCAGACGTGTTGCTAGTAGTGAACAAGTGCGCATGCACGCGAAACGCGTCTGCATGGAGATCAGTTCATCTACCTGATTGCTGTGTCACTGCTGGCTTTCATATCGGATGTCGCCCAGGATGTCCGTTTTTAATCATTTGGAATAAAGCTTGGAACTTTTATTAATATCGCTGCTTGGAGTGTTTGTATCTCTTTCTTCATATACTGACCTGGAGCCTGCATTTAAAGATTGAGCGCTACTCGTATACAGTGTTACCGCATATTTCCTTTGTTTGGGGCGTGCACAGCAGTCTCGCCCGGAGCAGTAGCCAATCCACTGGCCGTAAACAGGGGGTGTGTCCCCGCCCACTCTCCATAGCGCCGGAGCTGGATCTTCTCACCGGACCTATCTTTAGAGCGCTGATTACAGTGATTTGTAACTATACATACACATATATGCACACACACATACATACACACATGCACAGATACGCACATGCACGCGCACACACACATGCGCGCGCACACACACATGCGCGCACACACACACATATGCAGAAATGCACACACACATACAGGCACACACAACTACATACACATACATATACGCACATAATCACACAGGAACACAATAAGTATACCCAGAAAGACTCCTGAGACATATCCCATTACCCCTTCTATTGGAGGATCTCCAGTTGTGTCCTTATTTAATCCTACCGCTTAGTTTTTTCAATTGTGGTGTTGAGTGCTATCCATGTACATACTTTTCTAAAGCCTTGCATTAGAATTCTTCTCTAATTATTCCCTGTGTTTATGTACAGAACTGCGGTCCCTTACATATAACATTGTTAACCCCTCTAAGCTATATAGGGGTTTCATAGTCCGTACAATTGGGACACACCACCTGTAGTGCCATCGTTTCTCCTCTTTTTAAACCTACAATTCATGTATCTAGCCATTCTGAATCTCTAAAGATCAGATCTGCTAAACAGTTAATTTCAGACTCAGACTAGGGCCTCCATGTACTAAGCAGTCAGCGAGCTACCCGCAACAAATCTCGCGTCAAAAATGTACAAAGCCGTCAATTATGTTAAAACTCGCATCTTTAAAATTGCGAGCGTACTTATCCGCCAAACCTCGCTACCTCTCCATTTTTTACTGTAATTAGACACATTTGACCACCAACTCGCCAAAAACGAATGTACTAAAAAATCTATTTGTACGATCGCGTCAATCTCCGCCCCCACCTCGTTATTTTTGCCTCGCCACCTTTTAGATGGCGGGCAAGGTACAAAACAATAGGAAAGCCACTCTAGACGCCAGTCTATACATATATAAAAGGCAGTAATATCAGCATTGTACTTACATTGTTCATTTCAGCAGCTATGGAGAGAATTCTGTTTTTGTTTATTCTCCGTTTGATGCAAATCCGGGCTAGAAGACAGAATACTGGAAATGTAGCTAATCCTATCGTTAGAAGAAGGAGAGTTCGTGTCCCCCGTGTATTCCTTCCACGGGTTGGTTTGCACGGCCTTTCTGACCGAGAGATCATACAAAGATTCCGGCTTGATCGTGAATCGATATTACACCTGTATCGAGAGATTGAAGATCATTTGGAGCCAATGACGGCTCGTTCACAAGCTATTCCGGGACTTCTGAAACTATTAGCTGCATTGCATTTTTGTTGCAACAGGCTCCTTTCAGGCAGTTTCTAGCATCATTATTGGAATGAGTCAATCTGCTCTTTCACGCCACTTATCCAAAGTAATAGGGGCTATGATGGTTATTTTTCATCGATATGTTTGTTTGCCATCTACCCCTGAAGAATGGCAATCTATCAAGTCAAATTTCTATAGGATGGCTGGGATGCCCAATGTCCTAGGTGCCATAGACTGTACCCATGTTGCTGTAAGACCACTTCAAGCTCGTGAGGAGATCTATAGGAATAGAAAGCATTTCCATTCCTTGAATGTCCAGATGGTCTGTGACCCCAACATGAGGATTATCAGTGTCCGTTCTAACTTTCCTGGCTCCTGTCATGATTCTTACATCTTAAGGCAGACTGGGTTATACCGGAAGTTCGAGGACGGAAATATGCCTGACGGATGGCTTCTAGGTAAGCATAACTGGCGTCTAATTTGTCTCTCATTTCAATGTACAAAAATTGCGCCCAATTTGTCGACTGTAATCTGTATAGTTTAAATTTGTATTGTATAGTTCTGAATCTTTATAATTATTCTTATATTAATATTTATATTTATTATATCTTCTATTAGGAGATGGAGGGTACTCATGTACAGAATGGCTGTTGACTCCCTATAACAACCCACAGACCAGAAGTCAAGTACGTTTCAATGAAGCTCACCGATCTACCAGGGGGATTATTGAGAGGACTTTCGGTATTTTGAAAATGTGGTTTCGATGTCTTGATCGTTCTGGTGGTGCTATGCAGTATGCACCAGAGAAAGTTGCAAAAATTATATTGGTTTGCTGCATACTGCACAATATTGCAATTAAAAGAGGCTGTCCATTAGAAGATGAAGATCCAATAGATGCTGATGATTTACCAGAAGAAATATGTGTAGAACAAGCTAATAGGCGTGGAAATGCAACAAGGGACATGGTTTCAGAACAATATTTTTTTCCTGGACCCTGGGCACTAACAGCGTCGCTGATCCTTTGCCAGATCTGCTTCCTCCTAGAAAAATTTGTCTGTTTGACACGACATCCAAACAAATAATCATAAGAGTCAATAATCATGTCAATCAAAACGACGTTTTGCTGATGAGAAAAGTGAGGATTCTTGGATTTTGAAGCGGTTTCAGATCCAGATGAAGCCATATCGAAATTGTAAATAAAGATCACAAAAACGAGCGCTCTGTAATTACTCTCCAAAAATTTTGGAACAATAATAAAGTTGTTTAGAAAAGTTGTACATTTATAGGAGCAAAATTCTATTCCCGCGACTACTATGACGTTCATGACACCTTACATGTCACGTGTTAACAATTGGCCAGACAATTCAACTGAAAGTTAAGTACATCAGCTTAGTCGCGGCGAGCGAGGCGTCAAATTTATCAATATTCCGCCACTGCTCGCGGCGGGCTAGACGTGTCTATTTATTGTGGGATTATTAGTACATAGCTACAGCGGACACCATTTCGCCCGCGGGGAGTAACGGCGAGTTTAGCCGCATCTAAAATGACGGATGAATTGACGGCTTAGTACATGGAGCCCTAGATCCTTCTTCTGAAGGTGACATACTTTCTGATGTTTAGAAGTTAGTAACTGAACAGGATATAGAATCCTTCTCTTTTATATTTAAGCTTAAACATCTTCAAACTTTATTAAAGGAGGTTTTATATACTTTAGCTGTACAAGATTCAAAGCCTTTGGAAGAAAAATCTATAAAACATTTGTATTTGATTTTCAAACCTTCTGTTAAGGCTCCAGAAGTTTTTCCTGTTTTATAACTGAGATAATCACCAAAGAGTGGTCCAAGCCTGGCCTTCCTTTAAATCCATTTTATGCATATAAAAGGATGTTTACTTTACCAACAGCTAACGTTGAGCTTTGGGAAACTATCTCAAAGGTGGATGGTGTCATTTCCACTTTTATCAAAACAAACTACTATCACCTTGAAGGATAGTACTTCTTTCAAAGACTTTATGGACATATAACTAGAGTCTTTTTACAGAAAGGCTTTTCTCCAGCTGGGTTATTTGTTTAAACCAGCTATCTGCATTGCTTATGTTGACACCATGCCATAGAACTATCCATCAAAAATGACTTCCCCCACAATTTTACTGCCCTAGGCATAGTCCTAGTTGGCCTAAGCCAAAATTACGCCCCTGAAAACTTTCTTGTTGATTTAAAAAGTAAAATCAATCAAATTTGCAATTCTATTGCAGATACCCTTTATTGCAAAACAAAATGTTAAATGCGTTACACAAAATAATAATAATTTTGTACACCAGTATTCATAAATACATTTAATGATAACACAATCAGTGTATCGCTGACAGTTGTTTTTTTATATTCCTCTAGCTTTGCAACTTTTTCACATTCATGATGGATCACTTTGCACAATGGAATAGACAAGGACCAGGTAAGGTTTGTCCGTTATAATATTAAATTATACAACAGCTTTCAACTCTTATTAGTTGAACTATAAAATCTGCTTTAAATTTGGTACAGTCTTATTTGGAGGAGAGTATAACTATTTAAATACTTGTCCTTTGTGTACATCCTGTAAATACTGTGATATTAAGTAGATATACATAGACTGGAGGATAAAAATATACACAGTACAAATTCTGAATTTCAAGAGTGTTTGAGATGAACTTAAATAATTTTCAAGACTTAAAGGGACACTGAACCCAAATTTTTTCTTTTGTGATTCAGATAGAGCATGCAATTTTAAGCAACTTTCTAATTGACTCCTATTATCAAATTGTCTTCATTATCTTGGTATCTTTATTTGAAATGCAAGAATGTAAAATTAGATGCTGGCCCATTTTTGGTGAACAAACTGGTTTGTTCTTGCTGATTGGTGGATAAATTCATCCACCAATAAACAAGTGCTTTCCATGGTTCTAAACCAAAAAAATAGCTTAGATGCCTTCTTTTTCAAATAAAGAAAGCAAGAGAACGAAGAAAAATTGATAATAGGTGTAAATTAGAAAGTTGCTTGAAATTGCATGCTCTATCTGAATCACGAAAGAAAAAAATTTGGGTTCAGTGTCCCTTTAAAAGCAAAATGTGTAATGAAAAACTTATCCTCCTTAAATGGATAAAATGTATTTGAGCATGTAATTGTAGTGCTAGTGACCCTACAATTCTATGTGTTTAACCCCTTGCAATGGGAGTAAGCACTTAGTTTAAGTAATTTTTGGGGGCCACAAAGAACTCCTGCTCCAAAGCAAACTGGTTTGGGCATATGGTTGCAGCTCTTCTTAGCACCCAAGGGGTTAAAATGAGTGTGTCACCTGCTACATGCTCAGATGTTAATGCTGTTTCCACATACTGGCCATAGCAAAACCAAGACAATGATTTATTTCTTTTTGGCAACCTTAGGATTTCAGTTGGTGCAGTAAACACCTTTAAAACCTTCATATGTGGGAGCCAACATTTTCCAGCAAACAGTAAACAAAAGAGCGAGGGACAAGATTTTCATTTCAGAAAGATTGAGAATGAGGAATACATTTAAGACAAGTAATAGTCATATCTGTTTTATTTACAATTAGCAAATATATATACATTCAGGTAGGATCTGTATAGGTTCAACATGATGGACTTTTGTCAACCTCATTTACTATGTTACTATGTAACTCTGATTTGATTTTTCAGACTTAATTTCTGACATACTAAACACGTCAAGAGGACAAACAAAGCTTTTAGATTACGAGAAGTTTGATGTCCCTGATTCCTATAATGGCCCACGGCTTTCATTTCCTCTAACTGTGTCTGATACTAACATACTGCTCCAAGCATTCAAGCAAGGACAGGCAAGTATGGCTATGGTCATATATTTATTTTGTTTTGTAAGGTGGTGAATGTCCACAATCTATTACTCCTGTGATTCAACTCCTAGTCACTAGGAAGAGGCAAAGATTCCTCAAACTCCAAGAGTACTTAATCCCTCCCACCTCTCTGGTAAACTAGTCTAATCTTTGCCTCCCTGGAGGAAGGTGAAAAAAAGAGTTGCTCCAGATTTTTTGTTGAGAGGGGTCCTCAGACCAATGTGAGACCCATTTTTTCCTCAGAGAGCCGTTACCAGAGGGGAGATTGGAGTATATGGTAGTGACACAATTACTCCCAGTGAAGGAGTTAGCCACAAGCCTTCCAAAGGTGTTGTGGGGACTGGTCCCTTAGCCTTCACCTGGATGGGCTCTCTACTGAACACAGTAGTCTCTGCAGCTGGTAAGCACAGTAGAGTGAGTGCTAGTAAGGTAAATAGAAACACAGTACATTTGCACTCACATAGCCTACAGGCTATTAGCCGGTACAATTAAACATTTGTATCTCGGGGGACATTTTATAGACCTTTACAGATATACCACAGTTCACACTATACCTTATATAGATTTATTGTCTAGATGTTATTGGGAGACAGGCTTTTAGTCTAGGAGGTTCCCATTTCATATGTGCACTTTATTGTGTTTTTAATTTACTTTATTTAATATTTGGTTTAAACTTTAATCCTCCACAAGTTCACTATACAGATTATTCTCTGTCAGTTTAGCGCTGTAGCACGCTCCCGCTTCTCTACACTGCTTAGCCTTTGGTCTGATTATCTGTGTAGTTCTGTAACATGCTTTTGTTGATTTTCCTTAGTGAACTCCAGCTTATTGCGCAGTCAATTTTAAAATCCGCGCTATAGAGTTGCGATCTCTATTTCTGTTAGCGCGCTCTATTCTGGCTTATAGTCTTTTTATTTTTGGGCGGTTCTGTAAGGATTACATTTTTCCTGCCATGCTATTTTCTGCCTACCCTGTGCTACTGCTTTATAAGCTCTGGTGTAATCTTCTATTTCATCAGTTTCTCTGCATGAGGGGGTTCGTTTCTCTTAGCTACAAGAGCAAGGGATGTTTTTTCTTTGGTGCACATACTGTATATACATTTTAGCTGTTTTAGCTGTATGGAACATACTGGAACTGACCCCACTACTTTAGATCCTTTAGAGGATATATCCCCAGTATGATCACTTATTTTCTATAATTAAGTGTGTTTTCTGCAAGCTGGTTCTGTTAACCCTCTATCTCCACTTTGCTATTTCTGTATGGATCGCCTTATGCATTCTAATCAGACTAATGCTGTCCTTGCCTCTAAAGGAATTATGTTTAATCATTTTTAATAATTTTATTCATTTTTTTAAATATTTAAATTTAAAATTTCAATAACGCACATTGAAGTTAGCAATTCTTCATGTGCGCTAACCCGACCGCGTTAGTCCTAAATTGCAAACCCCGATGTGCATTGCACATATTTTACATTCCTATGTTCTTCATATAGAAAACAATGTACTTTTTTATTATTAAATATATATTTCTATATATATCTGATAATGTTCATTTAAAATATATATCTATACCCATATATCTATAGGAATAGGTATAAATAGATGTATATAGAAAGAAAAAGTACATTATCATGGTCGGAGCTTGGCCAAGCAGGCAAATGGCCGTATAGTCACATAGCTCTGTGACATCTACCGGACCTCCAGCAGAACAAACAGTTAGAGATGGCACCAGTCTACATCACACTCGCTGCTAAAACATTGCAGAACTCAATGTGAAACGAGTAGACCGGAACGAGCAGTGCAGCTTGCGAACAGCTTAATCTTTCACAACGGCGGATCACCCGCCCCCATCTTGGCGCACATGTGGGAACTAAAGAAAAGCACAGTCCCATGATCACCCCGCTACAGCTAGCACAGAGGTACACACATACCATCAGGGCACCCAGTCTGACTCATACATTCCACCTCAATAATCGCGGCCTCATGGACCAAAATACAACACCTCCCACTGCAGGCCCTACAAGTTAACAAGCAACTCGACAAAACTGCTATACGTTACAGGAGGCAACACACGTATTGTGTAAAATTTGAATAACCAGCCAGCCAGGACCATATGGGATAGTACGAGTCCAAGTATAAATACTACACAAGACAGAGGTTCAGGCTGCTATTTAGAGGTGCACATATCACCACAGTTACACTTGCTACACGGTGCCTTACCTTGCTGTATACTGCACACAGCCATATTGGGACAATTTCTCAAAAACCAACCAAGCTCTCACAACCCTAAAATCTCCTTGGCACAAAGTTCAAACCTAGGAAGAGAAAGGACAGACTCAACCTCTCCCCATCTCCAAACTCAGATAACACATAGAACAACGGACATCACCTAGTTACGACATGATGAGAAAATGTGATTAATATATAATGTAGTTCTGATTACTGTCCTTTTTGCCCTCTCGGCCTGCACACCACGTTTAAACCCAAGACTTTATCCTAATATCTGGACACTCTACTCCCTACCCTTTCTCTAAATATTTGAGAAGAGCCCTGATGTTTACTACTCTTGAAATGAACTTCCTCTTATGCATTGAGGCCTACTTATCAAGCCATCAACCGCAAATACGCTGGAATTCCGCAACGTATTTGTGGCAAGCCTGATTCTCCTTAGTTATCAAACACTACAGACCGGCAAAAGTAGAATTTTGTGAAGTAACATACTATCCGCCGATCTCAGTCCGACACAGATCGATGCTTACGTCCCTACAGATGTTCCGAATGTTCGGCACTATCTGACTACTTTTGCAAGTTATCAAATTTCTACCAGGTATGCTCGGCACTATTCTGGCCCAGCGTTCCTGGTTTTCAATCCGCCGCCCTGGAGGCGGCGGATGCCATAGGAATCAATGGGAGTCTGAAAGCAGCAAAGCTTATGTTCGCTGCTGCCCGATATCCCATTGATTCCTATGGGAGAATAAAAGTTATGTTTACACCTAACACCCTAACATGTACCCCGAGTCTAAACACCCCTAATCTGCTGACCCTAGACCGCCGCCACCTATACTTATTAACCCCTAATCTGCGGCCACTAACATCGCCGCCAACTACATTATACTTATTAACCCCTAATCTGCCACCCCCTACACCGCCGCCACCTACTTTATACTTATTAACCCCTAATCTGCCGCCCCTAACATCGCCGCCACCTACCTACATTTATTAACCCCTAATCTGTCGCCCCCAACTTCGCCGCCACTATATTAAAGTTATTAACCCCTAAACCTAAGTCTAACCCTAACCTTAACACCCCCTAACTTAAATATAATTAAAAGAAATCCTATTCCTATCATTAACTAAATAATTCCTATTTAAAACTAAATACTTACCTATAAAATTAACCCTAAGTTAGCTACAATATAACTAATAGTTACATTGCAGCTAGCTTAGGGTTTATTTTTATTTCACAGGCAAGTTTGTATTTATTTTATCTAAGTAGAATAGTTATTAACTATTTAATAACTACCTAGCTAAAATAAATACAAAAGTACCTGTAAAATAAAACCTAACCTAAGTTACACTAACACCTAACACTATACTATAATTAAATAAATTAACTAAATTAACAACAATTAAATAAATTAAATTAGCTAAGTACAAAACCCCCCCCACTAAATTACAGAAAATAAAAAACAAATTACAGATATTTAAACTAATTACACCTAATCTAACAGCCCTATCAAAATAAAAAAGCCCCCCCAAAATAAAAAAAACCCTAGCCTAAACTAAACTACCAATAGCCCTTAAAAGGGCCTTTTGCGGGGCATTGCCCCACAGTAATCAGCTCTTTTACCTGGAAAAAAAAAAAAAAAAACACCCCCCCCAACAGTAAAACCCACCACCCACACAACCAACCCCCAAATAAATTACTAACCAAAAAAACCTAAGCTCCCCATTGCCCTGAAAAGGGCATTTGGATGGGCATTGCCCTTAAAAAGGCAGTTAGCTCTTTTGCATGCCCAAAGCCCTAACCTAAAAAATAAACCCACCCAATACACCCTTAAAAAAATCCTAACACTAACCCATGAAGATTCACTTACCGGGAGACGTCTTCATCCAAGCGGCAAGATGTCCTCAACGAATCCGGCAGAAGTGGTCCTCGAGACGGGCAGAAGTGGTCCTCGAGACGGGCAGAAGTCTTCATCCAGACGGCATCTTCTATCTTCATCCTTCCGACGCAGAGCGGCTCCATCTTCAAGACATCCAGCGCAGAGCATTCTCTTCCAACGACGTCTTCTTGCTGAATGAATATCACTTTAAGTGACGTCATCCAAGATGGTGTCCCTTTGATTCCGATTGCCTGATTCTATCAGCCAATTGGAATTAAGGTAGAAAAAATCCTATTGGCTAATGCAATCAGCCAATAGGATTGAACTTCAATCCTATTGGTTGATCCAATCATCCAATAGGATTGAGCTCGCATTCTATTGGCTGATTGGAACAGCCAATAGAATGCCAGCTCAATCCTATTGGCTGATTGCATCAGCCAATAGGATTTTTTCTACCTTAATTCCGATTGACTGATAGAATTCTATCAGCCAATCAGAATCTAAGGGACGCCATATTGGATGACGTCACTTAAAGTGATATTCATTCAGCAAGAAGACGTCGTTGGAAGAGGATGCTCCGCGCCGGATGTCTTGAAGATGGAAGATGCCGTCTGGATGAAGACTTCTGCCCGTCTCGAGGACAACTTCTGCCGATTCGTTGAGGACATCTTGTTGCTAGGATGAAGACGTCTCCCGATAATTGAATCTTCATGGGGATAGTGTTAGGATTTTTTTAAGGGTATATTGAGTGGGTTTATTTTTTAGGTTAGGGCTTTGGGCCTGCAAAACAGCTAAATGCCCCTTTAAGGGCAATGCCCATCCAAATGCCCTTTTCAGGGCAATGGGGAGCTTAGGTTTTTTAGTTAGGGTTTTATTTGGGGGGTTGGTTGTGTGGGTGGTGGGTTTTACTGTTGGGGGGGTTGTTTGTATTTTTTTTACAGGTAAAAGAGTTGATTTCTTTGGGGCATACTTCAGGGGAAGGGTCCAATTCAGGAGATGAGGATAGACAGAACCTAGTGAACACCGAAGATATGGGAGCTAGGTCCAAAACAGGCTCTATTCTAAAATGTAACTTAACACAAGAAGCCTCTAATTATCAGCAGGTAGGGCCCTCTACATCAGGGACATCACTGACTGCATCTGATAGAGATAAAGCACAAGAAGTAGCGCAGGTTTTTCAGGTAAAAACAAAGAATCAGAAGGGGGGGGAAGAGATGGAAAAATAAGGGAGAACCAGCTCCCACCACGGAGAGGGAGGTCACAAACGAAATACAAGTGAACTCAGTAATCAACCTTTCCTCCTCTAAATTAAATGAAACTGAAATTAGAGTATTGAGTTTAGGTTTGAATTTTGTCCCGAGTGAGGATTTTAATCTCTTTCAGACTCTAATTGATACCAATAAGTTGATTCGTAATTTAACTTTAAAAAAACATTTTAAAAATGATGAGAGTGGAGAGATTTTTGGTCACCTACAGTCTGAAAGAGATAGATATCCTATGAGTAGAAACCTTAGCTATCAGGAGGAATGTGATCTGGAAACCCTGGAATCACTATATAATGAAAGTAACAGTGAATTTGAAAACAGGCAGATAGTAAAAGGACCATCTTTAAAACGAGTTTCCTCTTTTTATCCTATTCAATCTAGGGGAGAAATTCTGGAGAAATTCCAAAAACGAGTTGAAAGGGATTTAAATAAATTAGCCTATCGTGTAAATAGATATAAAAAGAAAAATTTGACCAAAGAGGAGCATTTAGCGTTAAAAAAATTGGGAAATAGAAATGATTTAGTAATTAGGGCAGCGGACAAGGGGGGTTCGGTCGTGGTCATGGACCGAACATTCTTTGTCAAAGAAGCCCTTAGACAGTTGAGTGATCCGAAACAATACACTAAGTTGACTTTTAACCCAACCCTAAGATTTCAAAAGGAACTTGGGCATTTAGTTGATGATGGAATTGAAGGTGGTTTTGTGGATGATAAAACTAAAGAATTTTTGTTGGTAGACCACCCTGTTATTCCGATCTTCAATTTCTTGCCCAAAGTCCACAAATCTTTAGTAAATGTAGTTGGAAGGCCTATAATAAGTGGCATTAATTCTATTTTTGAACATCTTTCAGAATGGTTGGACGAAATCCTCCAACCATTGGTGAAACAGTTACCAAGTTTTTTAAGAGACACCAAACAGTTATTACTAGAAATGGAATATATAGATTGGAAAGAAAACTACATATGGTTGACTATAGATGTAGTCTCGCTATATTCCTCTATTAGTCATGAGAAAGGTTTGGAGGCATTAAACTATTTTCTTCATAGAAATAAATCTTTTGATGAAGATTTAATAAAGTATATATTACGAGTAACAGAATTTTTACTGAGCCACAACTTCTTCGCCTTCGAGGGGGAATTTTACCTCCAGAGATGTGGGACGGCCATGGGAGCAAAATTTGCACCATCCTATGCGAATTTATTCATGGGATGGTGGGAGCTGTCCCACATCTTTGGGGGTGAAAACACTGATAGGGACCACATTGTTTATTACAAACGATATATAGATGATTTGATATTCGTATGGTGTGGTAGACCTGAGGAGGCGAAGAGGTTTGTGGAAAGACTGAACACAAATGATGTGGGGATTAAATTCACCTTTGAAGTAGATAAGAGCAGTATTAACTACTTAGATGTTACCCTTAAAGGAGAGAATCAAAGCAAAATTGAGGTGGAATTATATAGAAAGCCCATATCGGGCAATACTATATTGCATGCCCGCAGTAATCACCCTCAAAGGGTCTTTAAATCAGTTATAAGGGGTCAATATATACGGCTCAAGAGAAACTGTACAAATATGGACACGTACAGTATACAAGCTGACGATCTTAGTAAAAGATTGAGAGAAAGAGGATATCAACAAAAAGATATTGACTCAGTAAGAAAAGATATTGATGGCCAAGATAGGTCAATTTACCTTAATTATAGGGATTTGTCCAAAAAGCGTGATATTAAAGAGGAGAAAAGAGTGACTTTTGTCACCCAATATAGCAATCAGTATGAGGAAATTTGTCAAATCATCAGAAAAAATCTGTTTATGATAAAAGCTGATGATGGGCTGGAGGAGATGAGTCCAAGAATGTGCAGGTTTGCATTCAGGAAAGGACTGTCTATTGGAAATAGAATTGCTCCTACACAGTTGAAATCGGAGCTTCCAAGAAGAAGCTCATGGCTAGAACATAGAGGGGTATTTAGATGCGGCAATTTACATTGTAAAGCCTGCGAGAAGTTAGACCCTAGACAAGAATTTAAAAGCAGTGTAACAGGAGAGGTTTTTGAATTTAAAGGATGCTCAAATTGTAGAGCCACTTATTCCATTTACCTGCTTACGTGTATAGAATGCGAAGTACAGTACACTGGGCTCACTACTAGAGAAGTAAGGTATAGAATTAGAGAGCACCTTTCAAACATAAAACTAGGCAAACTAACTACACCTCTTGTGCTTCATTTCAAAAATTGTCATAACAAAAGTAGCAATACACTTAGATGGACAATAATAGATGATGCAAAAATGGGCTCAAGAGGAGGTGATAGGGAGTCAGTTTTGGCTAAAAAAGAAATATTCTGGATACACAGACTAAAAACGAGGTTACCACAAGGATTAAATTCAGAGTATGATCTGATCAACTTCTGGAAATAGTCTGTGTGTCCAGAAATAAGGAATTATTACCTCTGACTGTTTAAGAGATAATACTAATCGATCCCAGAATATAAACACAAAAATCGGTAGCTAAGTTATGGAAAGGGGGACAACTCATATCAAAGAATGAATTTACCTAAAACAAGGGGTCATATAAATTGATATTTAAGTTTTAGACTGTCTGGAAAAGGTCGCATTACACTAAGAGGGTACCATTATAGTAAATAGTTAAAAGAGGAGTTAACAACTTATTTAAAATTATCATTGATAGCCCCTTTTCTCCTTCTATAACTATGTTGATACAAAAGTATTAATTGGGATATGAATTTATTATTTTCTGAAATGTGCCAATGTAACTTTATGAAGTCATGTCATATATGAGGATGTTTATTATTATAATACATTAATTGATTGTCCTAAGAAAAGTTTTGCAATAGTATTAACATATGAGTAATTAAATGAATTGGAAAGTAATGGGTTAATTCCCAGGTTTTTGGTTTTAACCAATAGGCAAAAGCCTACAGATTTAAAAAGAGCCGATAGAGGCTACACAGACCACACTACGATTACGGCCAGCGAGCCGAAACGCGTCAGTGGGTCACTGGGAACAACCCAAACTTTCCATCCTGAGCTGAACTTAAGAATTTGTTTTGCTGTTCAAGAAAAGACTTTTTAACCGCATAACCGTGAAGGTGTCTTTTTTTCCTGTTCATTGAGAATTCTTTGGGGCAATGCCCCGCAAAAGGCCCTTTTAAGGGCTATTGGAAGTTTAGGCTAGGGTTTTTTTATTTTGGGGGGCTTTTTTTTTATTTTGCTAGGCCTATTAGATTAGGTGTAATTAGTTTAAATATCTGTAATTTGTTTTTTATTTTCTGTAATTTAGTGTTTGTTGTTTTTGGACTTTAGCTAATTTAATTTATTTAATTGTTGTTAATTTAGTTAATTTATTTAATTGTAGTGTAGTGTTAGGTGTTATTGTAACTTAGGTTAGGTTTTATTTTACAGGTACTTTTGTATTTATTTTAGCTAGGTAATTATTAAATAGTTAATAACTTTTTAATAACTATTCTACCTAGTTAAAATAAATACAAACTTGCCTGTAAAATAAAAATAAACCCTAAGCTAGATACAATCACCTAGATTTAGAGTTTTGCGGCCAAAGGGGTGCGTTAGCTACGCATGTTTTTTTTCCCCCCGCACCTTTTAAATAACGCTGGTATTTAGAGTTCTCCGAAGGGCTGCGTTAGGCTCCAAAAAGGGAGCGTAGAGCATAATTTACCGCCATTTCAACTCTAAATACCAGCGTTGCTTACGGTAGCGGCCAGCTTGAAAAACGTGCTCATGCACGATATCCCCATAGGAAACAATGGGGCAGTTTGAGCTGAAAAAAAACCTAACACCTGCAAAAAAGCAGTGTTCAGCTCCTAACGCAGCCCCATTGTTTCCTATGGGGAAACAGTTTCTAAGTCTGCACCTAACACCCTAACATGAACCCCGAGTCTAAACACCCCTAACCTTACACTTATTAACCCCTAATCTGCCACCCCCGCTATCGCTGACCCCTGCATTATATTATTAACCCCTAATCTGCCGCTCCGGACACCTCCGCAAACTACGTTATCCCTATGAACCCCTAATCTTCTGCCCCCAACGTCGCCAACACCTACATTATATTTATTAACCCGTAATCTGCCCCCCCAATGTCGCTGCTACCTTACCTACACTTATTAACCCCTAATCTGCCGACCGGACTTCGCCGCCACTATAATAAATGTATTAACCCCTAAACCGCCGCACTCCCGCCTCAAAAACCCTATAATAAATAGTATTAAACCCTAATCTGCCCTCCCTAACATCGCCGCCACCTAACTTCAAGTATTAACCCCTAATCTGCCGACCGGACCTTGCCGCTACTCTAATAAATGTATTAACCCCTAAAGCTAAGTCTAACCCTAACCCCCCCTAAATTAAATATAATTTAAATCTAACAAAATAAATTAACTCTTATTAAATAAATTAATCCTATTTAAAGCTAAATACTTACCTGTAAAATAAACCCTAATATAGCTACAATATAACAAATAATTATATTGTAGCTATTTTAGGATTTATATTTATTTTACAGGCAGGGGCTTGGTGTTAGGTTTTTTAATAGGGGTTTGGGTGGGTTAGATTAGGGGTATGTGGGTGGTGGGTTGTAATGTTGGGGGGGTATTGTATGGGTTTTTTTACAAGAGCTGATTTCTTTGGGGCATGCCCCGCAAAAAGTAAGGTAATAGAGCTGTTAACTTTTTATTTTAGAATAGGGTAGGGCATTTTTTTATTTTGGAGGCTTTGTTATTTTTTTAGGGGGCTTAGAGTAGGTGTAATTAGTTTAAAATTCTTGTAATTTTTTTTATTTTTTGTAATTTAGTTTAGTTGATATAATTGTAGGTAATTGTAGGTAGTTTATTTAATTAATTTATTGATAGTGTAGTGTTAGGTTTAATTGTAACTTAGGTTAGAATTTATTTTACAGGTAATTTTGTAATTATTTTAACTAGGTAGCTATTAAATAGTAAATAACTATTTAATAGCTATTGTACCTGGTTAAAATAAATACAAAGTTGCCTGTAAAATAAATATAAATCCTAAAATAGCTACAATATAATTATTCGTTATATTGTAGCTATATTAGGGTTTATTTTACAGGTAAGTATTTAGCTTTAAATAGGATTAATTTATTTAATAAGAAATAATTTATTTAGTTAGATTTAAATTATATTTAACTTAGGGGGGTATTAGGGTTAGGGTTAGACTTAGCTTCAGGGGTTAATACATTTATTATAGTGGTGGCGAGGTCCGGTCGGCAGATTAGGGGTTAATAAGTGTAGGTAAGGTAGCAGCGACGTTGGGGGGGGGGCAGATTAGGGGTTAATAAATATTATGTAGGTGTCGGTGGTGTTAGGGGCAGTAGATTAGGGGTTCATAGGGATAACGTAGGTGGTGGCGGTGTGCGGTCGGCAGATTAGGGGTTAAAAAATGTATTATAGTGGCGGCGATGTGGAGGGACCTCGGTTTAGGGGTACATAGGTAATTTATGGGTGTTAGTGTACTTTAGAGCACAGTAGTTAAGAGCTTTATAAACCAGCGTTAGCCCATAAAGCTCTTAACTCCTGACTTTTTTCTGCGGCTGGAGTTTTGTCGTTAGAGTTCTAACGCTCACTTCAGCCAAGACTATAAATACCGGCGTTAGGAAGATCCCATTGAAAAGATAGGGTACGCAATTGGCGTAAGGGGATCTGCGGTATGGAAAAGTCGCGGCTGGAAAGTGAGCATTAGACCCTTTCCTGATTGACTCTAAATAACAGCGGGCGGTAAAAACCAGCGTTAGGAGCCCTTAACGCTGGTTTTGACGGCTAACGCAGAACTCTAAATCTAGGCGACTGTAACTATTAGTTATATTGTAGCTAGCTTAGGGTTTATTTTACAGGTAAGTATTTAGTTTTAAATAGGAATAATTTAGTTAATGATAGTAATTTTATTTAGATTTATTTAAATAATATTTAAGTTAGGGGGTGTTAGGGTTAGGGTTAGACTTAGGTTTAGGAGTTAATACATTTAGAATAGTGGCTGCGACGTTGGGGGCGACAGATTAGGGGTTAATAAATGTAATGTAGGTGGTGTCGGGGCAGCAGATTAGGGGTTAATAACATAATGTAGGTGGCGGTGGGCTCCGGGAGTGGCAGTTTAGGGGTTATTAAGTTTATTTTTTTGCGGTGGGGTCCAGGAGCGGTGGTTTAGGGGTTAATAACTTTATTCAAGTTGTTGTGGGCTCTGGGGCGGCAGTTTAGGGTTTAATAACTTTATTTAGTTGCGGCGGGGTCCGTGAGCAGCGGGATAGGGGTAAAACAGTTTAGTATAGTGGCTGTGTTTAGTGACAGTATACCAATAAAGCTGGGAAAAAGCCGAAGAGCAGCAAGATCGATGACTGTCAGTTAACAACAGTCCGCTGCTTATCGCCTCGTACTTGGTGCACGGCTTTTTGACAGCTTTTTTGGTAACTTTGGAGAGCGTATTCAGGTCCGCGGCAGCGAAGTTAGTCAATCTTAGGTGAGCGTATTGGTGCCGTCAAATGCAAGTAAGTTGACGGCTTGATAAGTAGGGGCCTTAGCCACTAATGTTTACAATAGATTCTTTTACTTCTATATCTGCTGTTTGTACTGTTATGATTACAGTTTAGTACGAGGTCCCGCTAGTTGTTAGACCCTCGATTTTAATGTTTAAAGTTTCATTTTACTTTATGGTCTTTGACCATAATATTTACATAGTTATTCGTTGTTACTGTTGTTTGTTTTTTCCCCACCTTATTGTCCCCAAATGGCACTTTCTATTCAAAGCACCATTACCTAATTCTCATCCGCAAAAACGCTCAGTACACTCTCATAGCACTACTTACTTACACCACTCACAATTTACCTTTAGGTTATTAATATGCCTCTACACTACTCTAACCATCCTCAATGTCTAAATCCTCTGAGAAAGGATTAACCATCATCACGGTTAACACTAAAGGCCTAAACAGCCCCTATAAAAGGAATATTGCAATCAAAGACCTTTTGAATAAAAAAGGGGATTTGATCTTTATACAAGAATCACATTTTTTTAAAAGGTAAGGAACCAAAAACTTTTCTATACAAATTTGGTCCAGCGTTTTATGCTTCCAATCACACTAAGACCAATGGAGTCGGAATACTTCTTAAAAAAGGAATCCCCTTTCACGTATTTAATACATTTAAAGATAATGAAGGCAGATACCTAATCATAGTAGGAAACTTTACAACACAACAGTCACATTAGTCTGTGCATATGCTACTAATATTAATCAAGATACATTTTTCGCCTCCCTTTCTGAAAAAATTCTAGAAGTAACAAAAGGTATACTAATAATTGGTGGAGACCTTAATGTATCTTTAGACCCTTACCTTGACAACTCCAATCACACTTCCTCTGCCCCTCACTGGGTAATTAACAAAATTATGCAATACCTTAAGGACCTTGCAGTACATGACTTATGGAGGACCCTCCATTCCGAATCTAGAGATTGCAACTTTTTCTCTTACCCCCACTCGCACTTTTCTAGAATAGATTATCTTCTAATGATGTAAATTGCCTCGCACTAGTACAACAAACCTCAATCATACCAATGTCATGGACAGACCATTTGATAGTCTTGTGCACTGTAAATTGGCCCTCATCTTCTCCGACCACATATATATGAAGACTCAATGAGGAGCTCCTGGACCACCCACTATATAAAGACAAAACTCTAAAAGAATTGTTTTTTATTAATATAGATTCTGTACCCCACTTTCACACAATATGGGAAGCACATAAAGGAACCATAAGAGGAGAACTAATGAGTATGCAATCTCACTTCCTTAAACAGCAAAGATCCCAATTACACAACTCTCTTAACAAGATTAATGACCTAGAAACCCAACTAAAACACGATTCCTCAAACAAAATGTTAATCACAGAACTAAAAATCTAAAAGAACATTGCCAATCAGATATTAGATAAAGATTGTAAGAGGATGGCCTTCAGACTTCGTCAAACTTTCTATGAGGGTGATAAAAAATGCAGTAGTAGAAGTCTTTGCTTGTAAGCTAAGAAGGAAAATTACAATTCTACCACAGCAATTGCAGACATGTTTCGAACATACTGCGAAAACCTCTATAATCTCCCCACATCTCCCGTATTAACAAATATTAATTCCAACAAGGACCAGTCGCACCCTTTAAACCAGTATCTATCTGACATTGATCTTCCCAAGATTACGCAACAACATACTTTTTTTAAATAGCCCATTTACACTTAATGAAATTCGCAAGACCATCAAGGACCTCCCAACAGACAAAGCACCAGGCCCAGACGGCTTCACTAATTATTTATTATTATAAATATATAGACATCCTATCCCCACATATCCTTACCCTTTTTAACGCAATATCGGATACAAACCCTTTCCTAACACAAACCTTAGAAGCTCATATTGCCATTATCCCCAAACCAGACAAAGATCCCCTCCAAGTAGAAAATTATAGACCGTTCTCCCTCTTAAATACAGACTTCAAAATCTATGCAAAACTCCTAGCAACTCATCTGAACACTGTCCTCCCAACTCTTATCAAAGGCGACCAGGTTGGATTTGTCCCCCCTAGGGAGGCCAAAGAGAGCACGGTCCAAGCGATTAAATTAACTAAACTCGCCATAAAACAAAATACCCCCCTCTTGCTTCTATCAACCAACACGGAGAAAGCTTTCAACCACGTCGGTTGGCAGTTCCTAAAAGCTGTTCTTCATAAAATGGGCTTAGGACATGACTTTATACACAAAGTTTTCGCTATGTACTCATCCCCAACTGCCCAAGTACGCGTAAATTGTTTACTTTCAGCCCCTTTTAACATCTTGAATGGCACCAGACAGGGCTGTCCCCTTTAATATGCCTGCGCAATTGAAGTCCTTAAAGGTATTAATATAACTTTGTAGTAGTGGTAAAGGTAATCGTATAGGGACAGCTTGCATTATATATAGAATTATTGGTAATATCTCATCTTTATAGCCTGTAATCTACTCTACCAGGATAAGGGTTTGGCTGCTAAAATAGGTTTTACGTACTCTAGATGTACAGGATTATAAACCTCAGAAGAAAAAGCATGTCAAGCAACAGGGCTTAATTTTTAACCTTCTGCTAAGGATCCAGAGGTTTTTTCCGGTTTCTGGAGCTATTACTGAAATAATTACTAAGGAATGGTCCACATCAGGTATTCGTTATAATCCAGCTTCAAAATTTAAGAAGATGTTTCTTTACCGGTTTTTAATATTGAGCTTTGGGAAACTATAAAGTGGATTGTGCTATCTCCACTTTAGCTTTTCACACTACTATTCCTTTAGAGGGTTACACTTCTTTTAAAGATCCAATGGACTGGAAATTGGAGTCTTTTCACAGAAATGCTTTTCTGTTCAGGCCAGCCATCAGTTTTGCTTGTGTGGCTACAACTTCTATTCAGTGGTGTAATAAGCTATCTTATGAATTTTCAGATAATTTTGTAGAGAAACTTATAAGATCTTTTAATGCCTTAATTTTAATTGTTGATATCAGATTAATGCTAAAAATATTGTGTTATCTGTTCTGACCAGAAGGGCCTTGTGGTTAAAATCCAGGTCAGCTGAAATGGTTTTCAAGATTAGACTTTTATCTCTCCATTTAAAGGGAAAGATATTATTTGGGCCTGGTCTAGACGCTATCATTTCTGTTGTGACTGGAGGAAAGGGAGCCTTTCTCCCTCAAAAAAAGGAGAAATTAAGTTCTAAGGGAAAAATAGAACATTGAATGTTTTTTTGTTCCTTAAGTCAATCAAAAAAACAAAAGTTCTCTTTAGAGAAGCAAGAATCCAAACCCCTCATTCCAACCATATATATAAAATTAGACTTTAGATAATATACATGGTCCTGCATCCCCTTCATGATAACTAAATGCTCAATTTAGACCAGAAATCATATGCATGCAGCACAATCCTGATGGTTATTAATGTAGCTGATACTGGAAGGGGGAATAGAGGCTCAGGAGCCCTATTCTGATCCAGTAACAGTATACTTTTACTCTACCTGGATGCCATGTCGAGCCCTATACATGTGGGTACCAGTAACCTTGTGGGTTGGCCCTTTTTTTATTGCAGGTGACTTGCACACAGACTGGTAGCAGGCTCCCATGCTGCTGTAGGAAATATTTAAAGTACATCCCTTCCCCACTATCTAATGCTCCAGTAATTCTGCACCATCCCAATATGTTTCATAAAGGTGCAATTTGTTAATTATTTTAACATACATAACAAGTAGGACGTAGTAATGCTTGTTATATTTGAACTGAGAATGTGTGAGGTTGATAACCCAAAACATATAACAGGCAAAATGTTAAAAGTTCTAGAATTTTTGTACTAAAATCATTGAACAAATATTTTTTGAAGGATTGGAACGCCCAACTAAATTCATGTCTACTATAAAATAAAGTAATTAGTTTAAGGGGCTATGCTTCCTGCACACAGTTAATAAAATTGCTAAAATGGTATAGGAATCATCTAACAGAGATCAGTTATATAATGTTTGTGGTAACATCATTCATCTGTATCACTAGTAGATATAAATGACTGTCTCATCAGTAGGTTTATATTTCATTCTGCATGCTTTATCTTCACATGTTTATTATACTGTATACAATTTTCTAAGCAAAAAGCAATAAAAGTGCTTCCTTCTAATCGTTAGCAATGCTAGTTAACAGTATGGAAATGTGTTATACAAAGTAAATGTTATTTAATAAGCAAAATTTACTGATTCACTATATCTTGAAAGAAATATTGCTTTGGGTTGATATTAATATACTCATTCAAATATATTAAGGGCTAGATTACAAGTAAGGCACAAATGTTTTTCTCAAGCCATATCATGTTTTCACAATCTGTTTGAATTGTGCTTATGTTACAAGTTGAGCGAAATTGCTACAATTCTTACCACGATCTCAGAGATGTGGTTAACTGTTTTACTAAATTCAAATTTGCACAAAACACTTTAAAAAATACATTACACAATACAGTTACACTCATATTAACACCATCTAATAAAATTTATATGTTAAAAAAATATTGCACAAAAAAGTTATAAGGGCTCAAAGATATGAGATTTCGGGTGTTAGAAACAAATAGCTGCCAAAGTACTTTAACATAGCGATACATACAGATACATTGCTAAATATGTATTTGTATGTGTGTGTATGTGTGTACATATATATATGTGTGTGTGTGTGTGTGTGTTTAACTGTGTATTTACTGTAAATATTTGACATTCCAATGTTCTGCACATAGCAGAATATGTTCTAATTATTTACAAATAGATATTCCTATATATATCTATACCTATATATAATCATCTATATATAAATATATATTTGTTTAAAAAAAACCCAGTCATACGTATATTTAATTATAAATAAATAGAACATGTTCCATTATGTTAAAGGGACATAAAACAAGTTGGGATAGAGACAAAATATAATAATATGTACTTTAATTGCTTAAAAAAACAGTCAAGTAAAAAAAAAAAACTTTTGAGACAGATTTATATGTAACAACAGTGCCTTAGAATAAAACAATTTGAAGCCATCTACAGGTATAGATGGAATACATATAGGAGCGTTATACAGACAAAATTAAAAAAAAAAAAAAAAAAACTTTCATGATTTAAATAGGGCATGTAATTTTAAACAACATTCCAATGTACTTTTATTACCAATTTTGCTTTGTTCTCTTGGTATTCTTAATTGAAAGCTAAATCTAGGAGGTATATATGCTAATTTCTTAGACCTTAAAGGCCACCTCTAATCTGGAAGCATTTTGACAGTTTTTCACCACTAGAGGGCGTTAGTTCATGTGTTTCATATAGATAACATTGAGCTCAGCCACGTGAAGCTCCTAAGAGCAAGCACTGATTGGCTACAAATGCAAGTCTGTCAAAAGAACTGAAATAAGGGGGCAGTTTGCAGAGCCATAGATACAAGGTAATCACAGAGGTAAAAAGTATATTATTATAACTGTGTTGGTTATGCAAAATTGGGGAATGGGTAATAAAGGGATTATCTACCTTTTTAAACAACACAAATTATGGTGTTTACTGTCACTTTAACCTGCAAATTTATACTGCAGTGCCTCACCATTAACCTGTTCTTTTTAGTTTCTGAATTGTAAAGCTCTAACTCCCGCCACACATTTCCTTCTGTGGCTGTATCTATATCTATTGTTGTTTTGGTAGAATGCAAAAGTGCATAGGGATTATCTGCTGGAGCATGCCTAGAAGCTGTGAACTACAATGCCTGTATCTAAACACTGATAAGGGGGGGGGTAAAAATTGCTTCTCCAGGCAGCTTAGTTATGTAATTAATTTTGCCTATTTTTGAAAGAAAAATTAAAAAACATAATTTATGTAAGAATTTACCTGATAAAATAATTTCTTTCATATTGGCAAGAGTCCATGAGCTAGTGACATATGGGATATACAATCCTACCAGGAGGGGCAAAGTTTCCCAAACATCAAAATGCCTATAAATACACCCCTCACCACACCCACAATTCAGTTTAACGAATAGCCAAGCAGTGGGGTAATAAAGAAAGGAGTAGAAAGCATCAACAAAGGAAATTTGGAAATAATTGTGCTTTATACAAAAAAATCATAACCACCATAAAAAGGGTGGGCCTCATGGACTCTTGCCAATATGAAAGAAAGGAATTTATCAGGTAAGTTCTTACATAAATTATGTTTTCTTTCATGTAATTGGCAAGAGTCCATGAGCTAGTGACATATGGGATATCAATACCCAAGATGTGGAGTCTTCCACTAAAGAGTCACTAGAGAGGGAGGGAATAAAAATAAAAACAGCCATATTTCGCTGAAAAAATTAATCCACAACCCAAAAAAATAAGTTTATTTTCATGTTTTAAAGAAAAAAACTTAAATCAAAAAGCAGAAGAATCAAACTGAAACAGCTGCCTGAAGAACTTTTCTACCAAAAACTGCTTCCGAAGAAGCAAATACATAAAAACGGTAGAATTTAGTAAATGTTTAGCATGTTGCAGTAAGCGAACAACGCTAGATATGTCAGAATCCAATTCGTGTTGCGCTAAATTCTCCAACCAGAAAGTTGATGCAGCCGCAACATCAGCCATAGAAATAGCAGGTCTGAGAAGATGACCTGAATATAAATAGGCCTTCCTTAGATAAGATTCAAGCTTTCTATCTAAAGGATCCTTAAAGGAAGTGCTATCTTCCATAGGAATAGTGGTACGTTTAGCAAGAGTAGAAATAGCCCCATCAACTTTGGGGATTTTTTCCCAAAACTCTATAGATTTTGCTGATAAAGGATACAATTTTTAAACCTTGAAGAAGGAATAAAAGAAGTACCTGGCTTATTCCATTCCCTAGAAATCATATCAGAAATAGCCTCAGGAATGGGAAAAACCCCTGGGGAAACCACAGGAGGTTTAAAAACAGCATTTAAATGTTTATTAGACTGAACGTCAATAGGACTGGTTACCTCAATATCCAAAGTAATTAACACTTCTTTTAATAAAGAACGCATATACTCTATTTTAAATAAATAAGTAGATTTGTCAGTGTCAATGTCTGAGGAAGGATCTTCTGTTTCAGATAGATCCTCATCAGAAGAGGATGAATTATTATGTTGTTGGTCATTTGAAATTTCATCAGCTAAATGAGAAGTTTTAAAACACCTTTTACGTTTATTAGAAGGTGGAAATGCAGACAAAGCCTTCATAATATAATCAGAAACAAATTCTTTAAAATTTACAGGTATATCATGCACATTAGAAGTTGAAGGAACTGCAACTGGCAATGTACTATTACTTATGGAAACACTATCTGCATGTAAAAGTTTATCATAACAACTATTACAAATTACATTCGGTGGAATAATTTCTACAATTTTACAACAAATGCACTTAACTTTGGTAGAACCGATGTCAGGCAGCAATGTTCCAGGAGAAACTTCTGAGACAGGATCAGAATGGGACATCTTGCACAATGTAAGAGAAAAAAACAACATATAAAGCAAAATTATTTATTTCCTTATATGACAGTTTCAGGAATGGGAAAAAATGCAATAGCATAGGCCTCTGAAAGCAAAAAGCAAGAGGCAAACAAACAAGGGGTATTGAAATAATGAAAAAAATTTGGCGCCAAGTATGACGCACAACGTAACATAAACTCTTTTTTGGCGCCAAAAATGACCGGAAATGACACACTTGCGTCACTAATGACGCCGCCGTGTGAAAGGTCTCGGCGTCACGTATGACGCCGGAAAGGACGAAGTTGCGTCATAAGCGTACTTTTTCGCGGCAAAATTTTTTTCACACCAAGAATGACGCAATGAAGTTTAGCATTTGACGCACCCGCGAGCCTAATACCCGCAATTGCAAGAAGTAGTCAATTGAAAAAAGACTAAACCCCAGGTAAGAAATAAATTTCTTAAAAATGTTTACATTCCCAAATATGAAACTGACACTCTGCAGAAGGAAATACATGAACCTGACTCATGGCAAATATAAGTACAATACATATATTTAGAACTTTATATAAATGCATAAAGTGCCAAACCATAGCTGAGAGTGTCTTAAGTAATGAAAACATACTTACCAAAAGACACCCATCCACATATAGCAGATAGCCAAACCAGTACTAAAACAGTTATTAGTAGAGGTAATGGTAAATTAAGAGTATATTGTCGATCTGAAAAGGGAGGTAGGAGATGAATCTCTACGACCGATAACAGAGAAATAGACCCCCGTTAGGGAAATCATCGTATTCAAATAAGTAATACTCCCTTCACATCCCTCTGACATTCGCTGTACTCTGAGAGGAATCGGGCTTCAACAATGCTGAGAAGCGCATATCAACGTCGAAATCTTACCACAAACTTACTTCACCACCTCCATAGGAGGCAAAGTTTGTAAAACTGAATTGTGGGTGTGGTGAGGGGTGTATTTATAGGCATTTTGAGGTTTGGGAAACTTTGCCCCTCCTGGTAGGATTGTATATCCCATATGTCACTAGCTCATGGACTCTTGCCAATTACATGAAAGAAACATTCTTGCCAGCAATTTTTAAAAAATTTTTTATGCAAACTATTTTTAATTAATAAGCCCTTTTAGGATATGCACATATCTCAACCTGTTTTATGTCCCTTTAAGAACATTGGAATATGAAATATTCATATTTTCATGTTAGGTTAGCGCAATTGCGAAAATGTGATTGTGTTTGCGCTATAGTCGGGTGTTTTTTCTCCATTGACTTCTATGCACGTGCATGCGATATTTGATCTGTTGTTTGCGCTAGTCAGATTACTGCTTGCGCAAAACAAGTTGTTTTTTTTTACTTGTAATACGAGAGCAACCCGACTAGCGCAAAAAGCTTAACTCTAGCGGAGTTTTCGTGATCGCGAAAATGAAATATACCGTGCCACTTGTAATCTAGCCCTTAATGTTCAGTCCTTTTCATTATTCCCAAACGTAAAGTAATTTTCCTACTGGGCAGAGAACACTCACTAATATTTGTCTTCTTCTCTGTCTGAGGTCATTCTTAATAAGAAAAAGGGAGTTTTATAACTCACTGAGATGTCGTTGTACTGGAAATCAGATTATCAGATATGGAACAACTGATGGATATGCAATCTGCAAAATTGAAGTCTATTCCAATATTGATTGAAAAGTAGAATCCTTTTCAGTTATTTAAAAAAATGTTTTCTTATAATTTATTAAGTTTTACAAATGTTGACAAATAATTCCTAGATATTAGAATAGTTTGATTCATTTTGTAGCAGACAAACCACAACCACATCTGCCTTCATGTACACAAAAAAGATAATTTTTTTATATTATGTTTTGTGCATTATGTTGATTGATTCCCATGGGGTTCAAGGGAAATATACCCTTTGCAAGATTTAGTGTGAAGCAATATGCTGCAGAAAAACAAATACGAGTCTAGGTCTAAGGCTTTTCCCTACAGCAGGTTCATTGTATAGTGACTACCCTTGATGTCATAAAAGTCCCATGTAACACCAGCAGCTATTACTTTATATATGAGCCTATATGCACTATACAAGGGCATGCATCCTATCACTACTATGGCAGCTGGTCAAAGCCCTAACTTCTTTGACCTGAAATGACGCCAACTTCAAGGCAGCCAAAAGCTCAATGTGGGGAGGTAAAAAAAAACAAAACTAAATGAACTGCAACACTCAGTAAATACTGGATCCTTTATTGTATGGGGACCAGGGATTCAAAGCAAGATGATCAACCAAGTCTCCAATGGATTTGGCCAGCACACGGGGTTATTGTGTATCAGCAATGGTACAGCTATGATACAGGCACCAGTGTAGTTGCAACTAGCTTTAGATGCTACTTAGAGAGCCTGTCATTTTGTTATGCCTACGTAGTAATTTGAGTGTGATTCAGTCACTAAATTGGATCCATTATCAAAAACAAGCAGAGACTAGATTGTGTCATAGCATTTCAGTTTTAATAACAGCCATATGATCTATCCCAAAATGTGTAGCCTTCAAATCAAAATGACCTTTTTTTGTTACTTAAAGGCTATTTAAAAAAAACCCTGATATTTCTTGTACAAATAAGCAGCTTATTTACCTATCTTAATAGGACTACCTCTATTTTAGTTTGTCACAGATTGATAGTGTTTCACCCATTGTATTTATATGAAATGACATGTTCCAAAATTACACACAAAACAACTGTATTTTTTTCTTTGAAGATAACTTATTAACCATTTTTCAGCTACTTCATGTCCGGTACGTCCTACAACTATTTCATGAAACAAAAAAGTTCCTCCAACAAATGCCAAACGTTATCCACCTATCTACATCATACTCCAAGGAGATAACAATTTGTGGTGAGTAGATCCTATAGCAATAATTAACGTGTGTATTATGTTTCTTCATATATTAAATTATTGTTTTCTTAACTTTCATTTTCAATGTTTTTGACTGCCTCCCTCCTGCAAAGTGCATTTTTTCTTTTATGATAAGGCTGATGGTACAGCTTATTAGATATAATTTTAGTATGTAATGTCCAGTGTGCTGGGTTTGTCAATGCTGCTAAACTGGTTCTTCCTAATACAAAACCTTTTCTGAAAACAAATTAATTGAGCAATACATGACGAGTGGTTCCAAATCTCAACACACATCAGACACTGCATAAGTTATATGCACAAGATGATGACCTAAGATTAATTATTTAAGGACCATTAGCTACAGTATAACTGCATAATCAATAGATGCATAATAAAGAGACAATTAAATAAAACAGTCTGAATTTCATATTATTTGTCGGTTACTTCCATTTTTATTGCCCTCTGTATCATGACAGCCATCAGCCAATCACAAATGAATATGTGAATATACTGTGATCTTTTGCACATGTTGAGTGGGCACTAGTACCTCAGAAAGTGAACATAAAAAAAGAATGTGCACATTTTGCTAATGTCAAATTGGAAAGTTTTTTTTTATTGTTTTAAACCGCATTCTCTTCTAGTGACCAAGGAGGTGCCTGCAACTAATTACTGTTTCGTGCATTATTCTATATTTAACTAAAATGTATCTTATATCATTGTTCTATTTCTAAAGGCAGCCAACATGCAGCCAACATGCTGGTGCCTTTTAATTTGCATACCTTGCATACCTAGCAATAGCTTTTTATATGCAGCAAAACATATGAACTGGTTTTTTTTTTAGAATATATTATATTATTAGAATATATTATCCCTCCATTTACTCTCTTTTCATTATTTCAGTGGCGTCACTAGGGGGGGGGGGCGGGGGGGGCGGGCCGCACCCGGGTGACACCCTCCAGGGGGTGACACCAAAAAAAAAAATTTTTTTTTTTTTTTTTTTAAATTTTATTGAAATTCAAAGAAATACAATGTTGAGATGCATAGATTATTTTATTAGAGGCTGGTATTTGTGAACATTAGTGGGACTGGGGAAGTTATAGACACACAATTTTTTTGCCCCTTGAGCCAGTGCTGCAATTTCAACAAATAGTTTTCCCGGCTGCTTTTGCTTGTTTGTACTTTGCTCCTCCCCTGCCCAATTTCACTATGAATGTTGTGGGTGTGCCGTGGGGCTTGCAAACTTGCGCTGCTAGCCTAAACCTGCCTGCCTATCTGTGCTCACTGCTCAGTGACATGCGGCCCAGGGCTGTGCACTGACAGACTTGGAACAGAGTCAGAGAGCAGAATTTTCATAGTTTGTGTGCCTAAACCTTTTCTTCAGTGATTTATTTTAGAGTGCTCTGTTTATCTTTCATTTGATGTTCTGCTGAGCCAGGGAGCAGCTCTAGGCATGAGCTTTATAATTAATGCAGTGCAGTTTACATATTTTGTATGTGTGTGTCTGAGTTTGTGTGTGTCTCAGTTTTTTTGTGTGTGTGTTTTTGTGTGTGTGTCTGAGTGTGTTTCCAAGTGTTTGTGTGTGCATCTGAGTATGTTTTTAAGTGTGTCTGAGTGTTTGTATGTGTGTTTGCCTGTGTTTTTGTGTGTGTCTGCTTTCTGGGGGGGGTGACACCAGGACTTGCCGCACCGGGTGACACCAACCCTAGTGACGCCACTGCATTATTTAACACATATTGCTAAATAAGCAGGCCAATGATCTCTCATTACAAGACCCAAGAGCAAAAGTGATTGACTAAGCTGGAGCAAGCAACATATCACACAAAAGGATTACACATCAGCTGTTTATTTCAGCGAGAGTAATTTATGTATTGTTACAGTATGGATCATGATCAAATTGAAAGGTTTTTGAAATAGGATTTTAATATGCTTGCAATCAGCGATGTTTTGAAAATAAAAAATGTTTTCATAAATTGACATGAAGTCAACATTTAAATGTTCATGGTTGCAGAAGCATTTTAGCAATAAAATTAATCCTGGCTCTGGGATCCAATTAAAGCCATAAATCTGTATTTCCAATTTAGTCTAAAGCAGTCTCTTTAATAAGCACACATTCTAGTAGTGGGCAGAAAACCTCATTTCAAATATGTCTCAGTACAGCAGTGATTGCCATTTTAGCCATATACTAGTACGCTATTGACAATGGCGTGTATCTTGTCTGTTTGATTCATATAAACCACCACTGTCTAAGCTGTACTGTATTTGGATGCACTGGGCACATGTAGTATACTGTATCTACATGACCCTTAAACAGACAGAAATTTACTAGAGGTATGTTTCCCAATACAAGTAAATGGCAAACATTATTTAATTTTGCACTCTCACACATTTAAAGGGACATGAAACACAATTGTTTTCTTTCATTATTTAGACAGAGCATGTGATTTTAAACAACTTTTCAATTTGCTCCTATTATTTATATTGCTTCATTCTCATGGGATCCTTAGTTCAAAAGCATATCTAAGTAGGCTCAGGAGTAGGAATGCATAACTGGAAACTAGCTGCTATTTGGCGGCTGCACAAAAATGCATCTTTTCATTGGTTCAGAAGATTTCTTCCGATAGCTCCCAGTAGTGCATAGCTACTCCTTCAAAAAAACGATACCAACAATCAGAATAGCTGATTCATAAATGGGAGATGCATTTCTATAGCTTATTGGGGTAATACTGTGACCTAAAGTTTGGTGGGTGATATCGGCGACGCAGATGTTGAACTTAACAACTTGTCGAATATGTGAATTATTTAAATTTGTGTATGAATGTGCAATGTTTTCTATTCTTTGTTTTGTACTTGATTTCATAAAAAAAGGATATCAAGAGAATGAAGTAAATTGGATAAAAGAAGTTTATTTATTATTAAATTAGAAAGTTGTTTAAAATCACATGCTCTATTTGAATCATGTAAGATAAGAAAAAGAAAAATGTTGGGTTTCATGTCCCTTTAAGTTTTACTAATAAGCCTTCTTCTATAATTACTGCAATTTGATACATACCTACAACAATTTCCAATGGTTTGTGTCAGATGTTATATAATATTCTATGTGTCACTACAAAAAATATTCTTAATTTATGTAGGTGACCTTCACGGAAAACTGGATGATCTTTTGCTCATATTCTACAAGGTATTACTTTTATCTAAATTTTTTATTAAAAGTTGCTATTCTTTTGAGATTTTTTTTCTTATCGTCTGTTCAGTACGAAAATATTTGAAATGCTGATATCAAACAATGCCAGTGGAAAAAATATAATTCTGTGGAGAAATAATACTAATTGTGATGTTTTTTATTGCAATATAATTACCTTGGCTTGTTCTTATTATTTTGGACTAGATTACAAATGGCGTGCTATTGTTAGCCCTGGTCGCAATAAGCAATATCTTGCCAGTGCTAACTTGCGTGCGTATTACAAGTTGAAAGTTTGCTCGAGCGCATACAGAATTAGCGTGTGTCTGGTTTATGAGTTCAGATCTAGTATAAAGTGTAAGAGTTAACAAAAAAATGTGCACCAAACACAACATAAATACATTAAAGGGACAGTCTACTCCAGAATTTTTATTGTTTGAAAAGATAATCCCTTTATTACCCATTCTCCAGTTTTGCATAACCAATACAGTTATATTAATATACTTTTTACCTCTGTGATTACCTTGTATCTAAGGGGCCTATTTATCAAATAACTGTCCAACATTATCCGATCAGCCGAACACCTAAGGAACCTTCACTGGCTCCGCATCAACAAGAGAATCACCTTCAAGCTCCTTACCCATGCGTTCAAGGCCCTACACAACATTGGACCCGAATACATAAACCACCGCGTAAATTTCTATACCCCGCCAGACAACTACGATCGGCCGACCAAGCACTCGCAGTCATCCCCCGCATCAGCAAATCCACAGTGGGTGGAAGATCCTTCTCCCACATAGCAGCAAAGACATGGGACACCCTCCCGCTGCACCTCAGACAATCTACCTCCCTTACAAAGTTCAGAAAGGACCTCAAAACCTGGCTCTTCGACTGAACGCCCATCCCCTCCCCCCCTCCTCCTATCTGCTTTCCCTTAGCGCCTCGAGACCCTCACGGGTGATTAGTTCGCGCTCTATAAGTACCCAATAGATAGATAGATAGATAGATAGATAGATAGATAGATAGATAGATAGATAGATAGATAGATAGATAGATAGATCAGCGGCTCGCCAGAAACTTGGGGCTTCAAGCTCCATACGGAGCTTGATAAATATGCTCCTTAGCCTCTACAGACTACCCTCTTATTTCAGTTCTATTGACAGACTTGCATTTTAGTGAATCAGTGCTGACTCATAAATAACTCCATAGACGTGAGCAAATGTTTATCTATATGGCACACATAAACTAACACCCTCAAGGTCTGAAAAACTGTCAAATGTTTTGAGATAAAAGGCGGCCTTCAATGGCTTAGAAATTAGCATATGAGCCTACCTAGTCTTAGCATTCAACTAAGAATACCAAGAGAACAAAGCAAATTTGATAATAAAAGTAAATTGGAAAGTTGTTTAAACTTGCATGCCCTATCTGAATCATGAAAGTTTAATTTTGACTAGACTGTCCCTTTAAAATAAATTGTTACACTCATATATAAACTATCTAATAAAAATTAATCATATAAATATATATGTATATGGTATTTGACAAGAAATTTGAATGGAAAGGGCTATATTGTGTGTATGTATGTATGTGTGTGTATATATATATATATATACACACACACACACATATAAACTCATATATACACATGTATACAGATATATAGACATTTTTATATACTTTGGAGTGCTTTCCACTCAAATACCTTAAAACATAAAAAATTGTATTCCATTTTAATATTTTATAATGTGTTTTATTGTGTATTTACTGTACATATGTTACATTCCAATGTTCTTCACATAGTATGTCTATCCCATTTCCTTACACTAAACTCTCTTCTTGACCCACTGCAATCTGGATTTCGTCCCCATCACTCCACAGAGACAGCAATTGTCAAGGTTATCAGCAACCTACTTACGGCAAAATCCAAAGGCCACTTCTCTCTACTTCTGCTTATCCTCCTTGATCTGTCTGCATCCTTTGATACTGTTGAACAACCTCTTTTTCTCCAAACCCTCCAATCCTTCGGCATCTGCAACACAGCTCTCTCGTGGTTCTGTTCCTATCTAACCGTACCTTTAGTCTAGCCTTCTCTGGAGCATCCTCTGCCCCATTACCACTTTCTGTTGGGGTACCTCAAGGCTCTGTCCTTGGTCCCCTTCTCTTTTCAATCTACACTACACGTCATCATTGGGTTCCTTAATAAAGTCCCATGGGTTTCAATACCATTTGTATGCCGATGACATCCAAATCTATCTCACTGCACCAAACCTACCTCCTTCCTTACTAACCCGTGTCACTAACTATCTTTCTCATATCTCATCTTGGATGTCCTCTCACTACCTTAAGCTAAATCTATCCAAAACTGAACTCCTTATTTTCCCCACTTCCTCCAAAATCTCCACTCCCCAATTTTCTATAACTGTTGATAATTCCATCATTACCCCTACCCCTCATGCCCGATATCTTGGGGTCATACTTGACTCAGACCTTTCTTTCACTCCTTACATTCAGTCCTTGGCTAAAGTCTGCCACTTCCACCTTAAAAATATCTCTAAAATTAGACATTTCCTTACACAAGACGCAGCTAAGATTTTAATCCACGCTCTCATCCTTTCCCGCCTTGACTATTGCAACTCCGTACTTTCTGGTCTCCCTAGTTGCCGCCCAGCTCCTTTACAATCCATAATGAATGCATATGCCAGGCTCATCTTCCTTACACATCGCTCTTCATCTGCTGCACCTCTCTGCCAATCCCTTCACTGGCTTCCTCTTGCCTCATGGATTAAACACAAAATCATCACTCTGACATACAAAGCTCTCAACTGCACTGCTCCCCCCTACATCTCAGAACTTGTCTCTAGATACTCTCCCTCCTGTCCCCTTCGATCAGCTCAGGATCTCCTCCTCTCCTCCTCTCTTGTTACTTCCTCACATTCCCGTTTACAGGACTTTTCCAGACTGGCTCCCATCTTGTGGAACTCCCTGCCTCGCTCCACAAGACTCTCCCCTAGTTTTAACAGCTTCAAGCGCTCCCTAAAGACTGTACTATTCAGGGATTCATACAACCTACACTAACCTTTCCTAACTCCATTGCTTTCCCCTTGAATCCCTTAGAATGTAAGTCTATGAGCCCAGCTGTTTGTAGATCGCCTTCATAAGAGCCGACTACAACAGTGCAACTCTCGGCAGTGCCCTCTACCCATTTGATCCCCATCTTGTATACCGCCTATGCTTATAGCACTGCGGAATCTGTTGGCGCTCTACAAATACCTGATAATAATAATAATACTAGTAGAAGATGTTTTTAGTACTTTTAAATATATTCCTATATATCTGTATATATATATATATATAGAGAAGAAAGTAAAATGTGTTCACTCAGTATACTGGGTAGACACAAGTGGTACTCTATAGTTGGCGCTAGTCTGTATTGTGTATGGTATAGTGGCAGCTATATAAGACAAGTACTGGTTGAGATGTGAAGTCCCAGTCAGTAAGTGAAAAATGTGTATACAAGAGTAGATACAGCGCCTATATATCCATTTAAAATATGGGTGGTATATGGGAATATGAATGAGAACTAGAGCTAATTATTAAAAAAATAATAGCAATTAAAAGAATATTAAAAAAGATAGATTTTTAGAATCAATTATACTTGAAGAATGATGAATAGATTATGAAACAGTGTTCATATGAGTCTTTAGACAATATATAGTCCGTAGTAAATCTTCATAAGCAGTTGATATCAGTAAATAGATGGTATGTAATACCCTTACCAGATATTACCTCAATCTGATGAGGTAAGTATGCCGCACTGGGGGTATATACAGATGGTAGAATCTTCTCCTTGTATTTAGATGTGGTGCCTCTTGGGTTTTCGTAAGCCTCCTGGAGTATGCAGGGATATGTTTCTGGTTGTAGATAAATCCCTTGTACTTCCTTTGTGTTGGTAGTTAGCCTCTTGGAGTACCTTTTCTGTCTTGGTATACACTTTCTCCAGCGTAAAGATACTTTGTTAGGTTTATTGCAGGTTATTGCCCATTAACTTCTATGAGTTTTATGTCCCTTCAAAACCTATCCAGGAGGCTTACGAAAACCCAAGAGGCACCACATCTAAATACAAGGAGAAGATTCTACCATCTGTATATACCCCCAGTGCGGCATACTTACCTCATCAGATTGAGGTAATATCTGGTAAGGGTATTACATACCATCTATTTACTGATATCAACTGCTTATGAAGATTTACTACGGACTATATATTGTCTAAAGACTCATATGAACACTGTTTCATAATCTATTCATCATTCTTCAAGTATAATTGATTCTAAAAATCTATCTTTTTTAATATTCTTTTAATTGCTATTATTTTTTTAATAATTAGCTCTAGTTCTCATTCATATTCCCATATACCACCCATATTTTAAATGGATATATAGGCGCTGTATCTACTCTTGTATACACATATATATATATATATATATATATATATATATACCTGTATATAATTATATAGATAATAGGTATAGATATATATTTTACAGAAACATCATGTATATAAAGATTTAGAAATGTAAAAATAAGAACATTTTCCTCTATGTGAAGAACAATGGAATGTAAAATATTCATAACTACCTTTGGGTTTAGATCTGTAGGTCTTACGCAGTGTCAGATTAGTGTGTGAGCGATAAGTGTAAGTTTTTTTTTTAACAGCACACTACTTTAAAGTCTATGGGGAGAAGTTAACATGTTCACAATAGCCGAAGTCCTGAAGTTAGCGTGTGTCTGGTTTCGCAAATAATTTACTTTCAACTTGTAATACATGCGCTAACCCGCCCTTGTTAAAAGTTTACTTCCAGAGGTGTTTTTTTTTGTGCAAACAAAAATGTATTTAGCGCTGCCCCTCTATTGGTCACATTCTTTTGTGGTTAAAAATTTTCACAGAGATTACGAGTTTTGCGGTAACAGGGGTGCGGTGCTAACGCTCAGTTTTTCTCACCGCTCACTTAAGACAGCGCTGGTATTACAGGGGAAACCGTCATTCTTCGGGTAGTCGTCGGTCTGGATGGATGCTCCGTGTCGGCTGGCTTCAAGATGGACCCGCTCCGAATGGATGAAAATGCCACCTGGATGAAGACTTCTGCCCGTCTGGAGGTCCTCTTCTGCCCGGATCGGATGAAGACTTCTGCCCCTCTGGAGGACCACTTGTGCCTGGCTGGGTGAAGACAGCTCAAGGTAGGGTGATCTTGAAGGGGCTAGTGTTAGGTTTTATTAAGGGGGGATTGGGTGGGTTTTAGAGTAGGGTTGGGTGGGTGGGTGGTGGGTTTTAACGTTGGGGGGGTATTGTACTTTTTTTACAGGTAAAAGAGCTGGTTAATTTGGGGCAATGCCCCGCAAAAGGCCCTTTTAAGGGCTATTTGTAATTTAGTATAGGGTAGGGATTTTTATTATTTTGGGGGGCTTTTTTATTTTATTAGGGGGATTAGATTAGGTGTAATTAGTTTAAAATTCTTGTAATTATTTTATTATTTTCTGTAATTTAGTGGGGTTTTTTTTCGTACTTTAGTTTATTTAATTTAATTGTAATTAATTGTAGTTAGTTTAGGTAATTAATTTAATTATAGTGTAGTGTTAGGTGTACAGGTGGCCCTCGTTTTACAACGGTTCAATTTACACCGTTTCAGAATAACAACCTTTTTTTCCAGTCATGTGACTGCTATTGAAAAGCATTGAGAAGCAGTGCATTTATTAAAATAGCTAGTAGGTGGAGCTGTCCGCTTGTGTTGCAGCAAAGACAAGCAAGCTGAAATTAATTAGTTTAACCAGACCTGAGCTATCGAGCAGATTTCAAAGGAACAAGATCTTCCTGTCTATAAATCAGTCCAGATTGGAATGCATAGAAAGAACTGTTTGAAGAAAAATTTAAGTGAAGTCTGTGTTGTGTGATTATTTTATTAGGTTTATAATGCTGTTTAGCAAATATTTTTGTTCATTTAACTTAGTTTAATTATTTATTCTGTGTTGTGTGATTATTTTATTAGGTTTATAATGCTGTTTAACATTTAAAGTCTTAATTTTAAAGCTTTAAAAATAATGTATTAGGTGTTACTTATGACAATTTTGAGAGGGGCCTGGAACCTATCTCCCTCACCCATTGACTTACATTATAAACTGGGTTTCAATTTACAACGGTTTTCGATTTACAACCATTCCTTCTGGAACCTAACCCCGGCGTAAACTGAGGGCTACCTGTAATTGTAACTTAGGTTAGGAATTATTTTACAGGTAAATTTGTCTTTATTTTAACTAGGTAGTTATTAAATAGTTAATAACTATTTAATAACTATTGTACTTAGTTAAAATAAATACAAAGTTGCCTGTAAAATAAAAATAAAACCTAAAGATAGATACAAATGTAACTATTAGTTATATTGTAGCTATCTTAGGGTTTATTTTATAGGTAAGTATTTAGTTTTAAATAGGAATAATTTATTTAATTGTAGTTATTTTATTTCATTTTATTTAAAGTATATTTAAGTTAGGGGGGTGTTAAGGTTAGGGTTAGACTTAGATTTAGGGGTTAATAAATTGAATATAGTGGCGGCGACATTGGCGGCGGCAGATTAAGGGTTAATAAATGTAGGTAGGTGTTGGCGATGTTAGGGACGGCAGATTAGGGGTTAATAAAATTTAACTAGTGTTTGCGAGGCGGCAGTGTGGCGCTTTAGGGGTTAATATAGGGCTGCCGCATAGCTCCTTTACAATCAATTATGAATGCCTCTGCCAGACTCATCTTCCTTACTCGTCGCTCTTCATCTGCTGCACCTCTCTGCCTATCCCTTCACTGGCTTCCTCTTGCCTCTAGGATTAAACATAAAATCCTCACCCTGACATACAAAGCTCTCAACTGCACTGCTCCCCCCTACATCTCAGAACTTGTGTCTAGATACTCTCCCTCCCGTCCCCTTCGATCAGCTCAGGATCTCCTCCTCTCCTCCTCTCTTGTTACTTCCTCACATTCCCGTTTACAGGACTTTTCCAGACTGGCCCCCATCTTGTGGAATTCCCTGCCTCGCTCCATTAGACTCTCCCCTAGTTTTAACAGCTTCAAGCACTCCCTAAAAACTCTACTATTCAGGGATGCATACAACCAACACTAACCTTTCCTAACTCCATTGCTTTCCCCTTGAACCCCTTAGAATGTAAGCCTATGGGCCCAGCTGTTTACAGATCGCTTCATAAGAGCCGACTACAACAGTGGAACTCTCGGCAGGGCCCTCTACCCACTTGACCCCTACAAAAGCTATCCTGTACACCGACTATGTTTACAGCGCTGCGGAATCTGTTGGCGCTCAAATACCTGATAATAATAAATAATAATAATAATATATTTATTGAAGTGGTGGTGATGTCCGGTCGGCAGATTAAGGGTTAAAAAATGAATTTAAGTGTTTGCGATGTGGGGGGGCCTCGGTTTAGGGGTTAATAGGTAGTTTATGTGTGTTAGTGTACTTTTTAGCACTTTAGTTAAGAGCTTTATGTTACGGCGTTAGCCCATAAAACTCTTAACTACTGACTTTTAAATGCGGTAGGAGTCTTGACAGGAGAGGGTTAGGAAAATCCCATTAAAAAGATAGGATACGCAATTGACGTAAGGGGATTTGCGGTAAGCTTGAGTCGCAGAAAAAAAGTGAGCGGTACACCTGTACCTGTAGGACTCGTAATACCAGCGGGCGTTAAAAAGCAGCGTTGGGACCTCTCAATGCTGCTTTTTAAGGCTAACGCAAGAATCGTAATCTAGGTGATAGGGATTTGTTGCATAACAATTATTGAGTTTCCTTTTGAAATTATTACTATTATTATTAATAACAACTGTTATTACTAGTATTATTCCCTTTCAATTGTTTTTGTTCCTGGAATATTTATTCATTACTGTATGACTGTTAGTTTCAAGTAAACATCCAACTTCATTCAGAGATCAACACACACTAACTATTGAAAGCTAAAAATAGGTTTGGAGCATTTTAATATTAACTTTTTTTTCTACATGTTAATGTTATTCAAAATAAGATCTCTAAATTAATATAATGTTGGAGAATCTTTCAACTTTAGAATTACTGTGAAACTGATAAAAGTGCTCATTAAAGATATATTAACCTTTCATCTGCCTCATTATTAATCACCATGTTGTATTTTAAAATAAAAGGTGGTTGAAATTCAATGCCAGTATCTTACAGACAAGGTCATACGCTCTCTGATTTTACATATTAAGCCTCTGACATACAATACCTAGATTAAAGCAGCATTGGTTATTTTTGAATGAGGGTGTCTTATGGAAAACAATTTCCTTTCTTTTTTCACCCCTTCACTGGTCACGTTGCATACAGTGTGCTTGGGTAAATTGTGGCAAGGGATTTCTATAAGTTCAGTGTCTTATAAGTCCAGTGTCTCTGATTTGGCACAATTTAAAATATTCACCCACCCCCCCACACACACATACACACACATATATATACACACACACATACACACACATATACACACATACACACACACACACACATATATATATACACACACATACACACACATATACACACACCCACACACACACACATATATATATACACACACACATACACACACACATATATATACACACACACACACACACACACATACACACACATATATATACACACACACATACACACACATACACACCCCCACACACACACACATATATATATACACACACACATACACACACATATACACACACCCACACACACATATATATATACACACACATCAATGTATGCAAAGCATCAATTAGCCTATGAAAATACAAAGATGTTTTTTTAAAATTATATTAGTTTTTAAATGTTGACAAAACAAATGTAAAGTTTTAGTTTCTATAAAATAAAGGATGTCACCATGTTGTCCCGTTTAAAATCATGTTCTTATCTCTGCTGATGCCACTTAGGGGCAATTATAAATGAGCCGAGTGATAGGTTGGTAGGGATTGTTGTCTAAATGAAAACCTGTAGGAGCGTTTGGTAATGAGATGTAGGTAATTTAAATACGCATGTGCATCTTGATCTTTGTATGTTGAACTTTCACACAAATAAATTGGGCTCCAAAAACAGACGAATGCCACTACCAGCTGCAAGATTCGTCATTCCTTTGTCTAAATGAATGATGAATGCACATGCCTACATTTTAATTGCAAGTAGCTATGGATTGTCAATGATTTGATCATTTTACCAAGAGATGTCAGTAACTACCAATACATTTACCAAATTATTGTAATCTTCCCCAGTAAATTTAATTTATATCAATTTGTCTGTATCAGAATGTTTACGATGTGTGAAACAAATTCATTTCCAGTAATTTATTTTTAAAGTGATTTGCTTTAGTTAATCAGCATCAGATTCTGCATTTGTTACCGTTAAAATATCTTGCTGTGTGCTGTTCTGTTTTGATTTTCTATAGAATGGTCTTCCTTCACCTGAAAATCCTTATATTTTTAATGGAGACTTTGTAGACCGAGGAAAGAATTCCATAGAAATACTAATAATCCTCTTTTCATACCTCCTCGTTTATCCTAATAATCTACATTTAAACAGAGGAAATCATGAGGATCCCATTATGAATTTGAGGTAATACTATTAAACAAAGATCCTACTTACACCAAATACCTTCGTGCATTTAATGTTTTCATAGCATTGAGTATCCTAAAGGTAAGAAATACAAATATAATCAACATTAAGAAATCAGGTAAAGACAGATTTCACATGATCAAAGTTCTTCTTCAGAACTACTTTAATAGGTGTATGCATGGAGTGTGCTGGATGTACCCAGGCACATCCTATTACAAGGGCACTTTTTGTATATGCAGTTTGCAGGGTTAGCTCAGCTCTGCCTGCTGCTTGGCCTCAATGTGTTGTCCTCTAAGCAGCACAATAGACAGAGAGCTTGGCAGCAATCATTCTTCAATAGCAGGTAATGTGCAGCAGAGCAGAGGTCACTTCTCTCCTCCTTCTACTCCAAACCCAAACTGCCTGTTCATTGCGCATACAGACTGCAGACAGAGAGGGGCATGTAATGAATCTGAGTGCCTCCAGCTACTGATGTTACTACATGGATCTTGAAGGGGTATGACCTTCCCTCCATATTAGCTCCCCCTATGTGCACCACCACTGCAATGTACACTACTTTAAAGGAAGATTAGAGGAACCCTGGTTGGCAATAGAAGGTGGTGTGGTACAACAGCCCTAATATACAATACTTTCTCTTTCCACCCAATCATGTAGACTGCAGTCATTCTCACACAGTGGCAGGGAGGACAGTATGCAAGTTGCTCATCCCTGTGATAAAGTATAGATGGGCTTGCACTAAAGAAGTGGCTGACATGCATGTCAGATCATTCAGTTGTACTATTTCCTTCCGCCCACATTGCTGACTCCAGTCATGACTTCCCCTCTGTGCACTGGCTGCCTAATCTTCCACCTTGAGCTTTTTCTTACTACACTTAGGGGAAAATATACTTTGGGTTTGCACTGTGATATATTTTTAATTAGGGTTAAAATGAAATCTAAATCCTGCTGCTACCTCTACTTTAAAATATGAATTAATGAAAAAGGTGGAATAAAGAAAAAAAGTAGAAAATGTAATTATGGTGCACAAAACATTTAAATATTATTTCTATTAAAACAAACAAAAAACCTACATTTAAAAAAAAAAAAAAGCAAATCATTAAACACTGCCTCATTCATAGCAAAGTAATATCACAAGTGAGTAACTGTAAGTCAGCCTACAGTAATGATAGTGGAGGACTCTTCCAAATATTAAGGGAGAAGTAGAAAAAAGGGATATTCTAAAGCTGCCAATATGTGTGACTACTCCAAAATTCCAGGCTGATTACTGGATATCTTGGTGTCAGGTTGAGAACCTTGGAGGGTGACAGGAAGCTTTCATTACATTTTTAGTACGCATCAGTGTGCTGTGTTACAAGTGAAGGTTAAAGGGACACTAAACCCAATTTTCTTTCCTGATACAGATAGAGCATACAATTTTAAGCCACTTTCCAATTTACTCCTATTATCACATTTTTTTCATTCTCTTGCTATCTTTAGTTGAAAAGGCAATAATCGAAGCTTAGTAGCCGGACCATTTTTGGTTAAGCACACTGGGTAGTGCTCGCTGATTGGTGGCTACATTTAGCCACTCAGATAAAGATAGCAAGAGAACGAAGAAAAATTGATAATAGGGGTAAATTAGAAAAAGTTGCTTAAAATTGCATGCTCTATCTGAATCACGAAAGAAAAAAAATGGGGTTAGTATCCCTTTAATTTACAGTGCATGGTGTGTTATATTTTGTTTGACCCTGTGCAAACATTAACGCACAATCTGGCATTTTAACATGCCGATACTTTTCTAGTGTTATTAGCATACACGTGCTCATATTACAAGTGATCGGTTAAGTGTTGTGCTGATGCAAAATATTGTTTTAAAATGTAGCGCTTTTTGAAACCTAAGTAAATGATTATTGCTTGCTAGTTTGCATTACAAAGCACATGAAAATGGTATGGAAATAAATTAAGTTCTATATAGACCTAATACATAGGAGACAAAGGTTTATAAGTAAAGGGACATGAAACCCCACATGTTTGTCTTCATGATTCAGACAGAACATATCATTTTAATCAACTTACCAATTTACTTTTACCACTAAATGTGCTTCATTGTCTTGCAGGGCCGGCTCAACCATGGGATCAAGTGGGTCCAATGGACCCAGGCAGCACTTGACAAGGGGCAGCACTTCAGTGACTAAGTCAGTCACTGTCAGACACAGAGCACTCCTGTCCTCTGTCTCTGTGGGGGAAATCACAGGCTCCCAGCAGCATAACCTCATCATGCACAAAGACACAGTACTGGTCAGGGGTGACATTCAAGTGGGACATGTTAAATTGTGCATTAGAATTAGTTGCATGCAGGTAGGCAGGCTTAGTAAGGTCAGTTGTCAGGCCTAGTAGATTGATATGCTAATCAGTAATGTTACTAGTGGGGGGGCATCATTTCATTCTCGGACCCAGGCAGTACAATATCTTCAGTCGGCCTTGCTTTGTTGATATATAGATTTAAAGATGCAGCTATGCATTCCTGGGAACTAGCTAAACATAGGTCAGCCAACAACAAGATGCATATATGTGCAGCCACCAATCAGCAACTAGTTCCCAGTAGTGCATTGCAGAACCTGAGTCTACTTAGGTATGCTTTTTTATAAAGGATACACAGAAAACAAAGCAAATAAGATAATAATAAAAGTAATTTGGAAAGTTGTTTAAAATTGCATGTTCTATCTGAATCATATTTTATTTTTGACATCACTGTCCCATTAATGAAAACAGGTTTTGTTGAAAGATTAAAGGTATATATATTTATGCGTACTACCTGAGCTGATTTTTTGTGCTCTATTGGCTTAGCGCTCAAGCCTTATCAGCCATTAATTTTAGTGCAAACCCCTATAGAACTCTATTTTGTAAGGGAAATAACTGACCTGCGCAGTGTTAATTGTGCTCCAGCGATGCTAACACACCTTAGTGCTTGCCTTTGTGCACTCTACTTGTTATCTAGCCAAGTATATACTACGATCACCATTCAAAAAAGGAAGAGTGTGTAGTGACAAATATTCTCTAACTAAAAGAAAGGGAATTTATCAGCACTCTTTTTTTTCAAGTGCAAATAAATATTAACTTTATTGCAAAGCGTTTACTTTCAACTTATAATACGCAAGCTACTTCTGATGAAAGCAAACACCCGCAATAAACCCCTTATCGCTTGTGCAAACCAGTTAGTGCACCACTCCTAATCTAGACCTAAGGGGTTATATAGTTGAGGGAACTCAAAGCTCAACATAACTTCCATTAAAAAGGGGGCAAAATTCAGCTCCTCGTTTAACTCTTTCAGCTTCAAGGCATTAAAGTTATTGACCAATTTGCATTCAGTTTGTGACAACTTTTGATCTAAATTTTCTCCTCTATTTCTCCAACATTGGTGTGTCCGGTCCACGGCGTCATCCTTACTTGTGGGAATATCTCTTCCCCAACAGGAAATGGCAAAGAGTCCCAGCAAAGCTGGCCATATAGTCCCTCCTAGGCTCCGCCCACCCCAGTCATTCTCTTTGCCATTGCACAGGCAACATCTCCACGGAGATGGTTAAGAGTATGTGGTGTTTAAATGTAGTTTTTTTATTCTACTATCAAGAGTTTGTTATTTTAAAATAGTGCTGGTATGTGCTATTTACTCTGAAACAGAAAAAGATGAAGATTTCTGTTTGTGAGAGGAAGATGATTTTAGCAGACAGTAACTAAAATCGATTGCTGTTTCCACATAGGACTGTTGAGATGAAGTAACTTCAGTTGGGGGAAACAGTTAGCAGACTTTTCTGCTTAAGGTATGACTAGCCATATTTCTAACAAGACTGTGTAATGCTGGAAGGCTGTCATTTCCCCTCATGGGGACCGGTAAGCCATTTTCTTAGTTTCAAACAGAATAAAGGGCTTAATATGGGCTATAAAACTGGTAGACACTTTTATGGGCTAAATCGATTGCTTTATTTGGACATTTTATACATGTTAATGCTGATAATTCACACTTATAAACTTGGGGAACGTTTTTTAACGTCAGGCACTATGTTAGACACCTTTTCCAGTCAGGAAGGGCCTTCCCAGTTGTAGGCTGAGCCTCATTTTCGCGCCATTATTGCGCAGTTGTTTTTGAGAGCAAGACATGCAGATGCATGTGTGAGGACCTGAAAATAGTTGGAAAAGTTTCTAGAAGGCGTCATTTGGTATCGTATTCCCCTCTGGGCTTGGTTAGGTCACAGCAAAGACTGTAGCTGGGACTGTATAGGGGTTAATTTTGTAAACGGCTTATTTTGAGGGTTAAAGCTCTGAAAATTGGTGTGCAATACTTTTAATGCTTTAAGACACTGTGGTGAAATTTTTCTAAATTTTGAACAATTCCTTCATACTTTTTCACATATTCAGTAATAAAGTGTACTCTGTTTAAAATTTAAAGTGACAGTAACGGTTTTGTTTTAAAACGGTTTTTGTGCTTTATTGACAAGTTTAAGCCTGTTTAACATGTCTGTGCCTTCGGATAAGCTATGTTCTATATGTATGAAAGCCAATGTGTCTCCCCATTCAAAATTGTGTGATAATTGTGCAATAGCGTCCAAACAAAGTAAGGACAGTACTGCCACAGATAATGAAATTGCCCAAGATGATTCCTCAGATGAGGGGAGTAGACATGATACTACATCATCTCCTACTGTGTCTACACCAGTTTTGCCCACACAGGAGGCCCCTAGTACATCTAGCGCGCCAATGCTTATTACAATTGACGGCTGTAATAGATAACTCCATAGCAAATATTTTATCCAAAATGCCTGCATATCAGAGAAAGCGCGATTGCTCTGTTTTAAACACTGAAGAGCAGGAGGGCGCTGATGATAATTGTTCTGTCATACCCTCACACCAATCTGAAGTGGCCATGAGGGAGGTTTTGTCAGATGGGGAAATTTCAGATTCAGGAAAAATTTCTCAACAAGCTGAACCTGATGTTGTGACATTTAAATTTAAATTAGAACATCTCCGCGCACTGCTTAAGGAGGTGTTATCTACTCTGGATGATTGTGACAACTTGGTCATTCCAGAGAAATTATGCAAGATGGACAAGTTTCTAGAGGTTCCGGTGCACCCCGACGCTTTTCCTATACCCAAGCGGGTGGCGAACATAGTGAATAAGGAGTGGGAGAAGCCCGGCATACCTTTTGTTCTCCCCCCTATATTTAAGAAATTATTTCCTATGGTCGACCCCAGAAAGGACTTATGGCAGACAGTCCCTAAGGTCGAGGGGGCAGTTTCTACTCTAAACAAGTGAACTACTATTCCTATCGAGGATAGTTGTGCTTTCAAAGATCCTATGGATAAAAAATTAGAAGGTTTGCTTAAAAAGATTTTTGTACAGCAAGGTTACCTCCTACAACCCATTTCGTGCATTGTTCCTGTCACTACAGCAGCGTGGTTCTGGTTCGAGGAACTAGAAAAGTCGCTCAGTAGAGAGACTCCATATGAGGAGGTTATGGACAGAGTTCACGCACTTAAGTTGGCTAACTCCTTTATTTTGGATGCCGCTTTGCAATTAGCTAGATTAGCGGCGAAAAATTCAGGGTTTGCAATTGTGGCGCGCAGAGCGCTTTGGCTAAAGTCTTGGTCAGCGGATGTATCATCCAAGACAAAATTGCTTAACATCCCTTTCAAAGGTAAAACTCTCTTTGGGCCAGAATTGAAAGAGATTATCTCAGACATCACTGGGGGAAAGGGCCACGCCCTTCCACAAGATAGGCCTTTCAAGGCCAAGAATAAGTCTAATTTTCGTTCCTTTCGCAATTTCAGGAGCGGACGGCCTCTAATTCTGCATCCTCTAAGCAAGAGGGTAATGCCTCACAGCCCAAACCAGCCTGGAAACCTATGCAAGGCTGGAACAAGGGTAAGCAGGCCAAAAAGCCTGCTGCTGCTAACAAAACAGCATGAAGGAGTAGCCCCCGATCCGGGACCGGATCTAGTAGGGGGCAGACTCTCTCACTTTGCTCAGGCTTGGGCAAGAGATGTTCAGGATCCCTGGGCACTAGAAATAGTTTCTCAGGGTTATCTTCTGGAATTCAGTCTCACTTATCCTTAAACCAAATAAAGAGACAGGCGTTCTTACATTGTGTAGAAGACCTGTTAAAGATGGGAGTAATACACCCTGTTCCAAGGACGGAACAAGGAATGGGATTTTACTCAAATCTGTTCGTAGTTCCCAAAAAAGAGGGAACCTTCAGACCAATTCTGGATTTAAAGATCCTAAACAAATTTCTCAGGGTACCATCGTTCAAAATGGAAACCATTCGAACGATTCTACCCACTATCCAGGAAGGTCAATTTATGACTACCGTGGATCTAAAGGATGCGTACCTACATATTCCTATCCACAAAGAACATCATCAGTTCCTAAGGTTCGCCTTTCTGGACAAACATTACCAGTTTGTGGCCCTCCCATTCTGGTTAGCCACTGCTCCAAGGATTTTCACAAAGGTACTTGGGTCCCTTCTAGCGGTTTTAAGACCGAGGGGCATTGCAGTAGTACCGTACTTGGACGACATTCTAATACAAGCGTCGTCCCTTTCAAAAGCAAAGGCTCATACAGACATCGTTCTGGCCTTTCTCAGATCTCACGGATGGAAGGTGAACATAGAAAAAAGTTCTCTGTCTCCGTCAACAAGAGTTCCCTTCTTGGGAACAATAATAGATTCCTTAGAAATGAGGATTTTTCTGACAGATGTCAGAAAGTCAAAACTTCTAAGCGCTTGTCAAGTTCTTCACTCTGTTCCACGTCCTTCCATAGCTCAGTGCATGGAAGTAGTAGGGTTGATGGTTGCAGCAATGGACATTGTTCCTTTTGCGCAAATTCATCTAAGACCATTACAACTGTGCATGCTCAAACAGTGGAATGGGGACTATACAGACTTGTCTCCAGTGATCCAAGTAGATCAGAAGACCAGAGATTCACTCCATTGGTGGCTGACCCTGGACCATCTATCCCAGGGGATGAGCTTCCGCAGACCAGAGTGGGTCATTGTCACGACCGACGCCAGCCTAGTGGGTTGGGGCGCGGCCTGGGATCCCCTGAAAGCTCAGGGACTATGGTCTCGGGAAGAGTCTCTTCTCCCGATAAACATTCTGGAACTAAGAGCGATATTCAATGCTCTAAGGGCTTGGCCTCAGCTTGCAAAGGCCAGATTCATAAGATTCCAATCAGACAACATGACGACTGTTGCGTATATCAATCATCAGGGGGGAACAAGGAGTTCCTTAGCGATGAAAGAAGTGACCAAAATAATACAATGGGCAGAGGATCACTCCTGCCATCTATCTGTGATCCACATCCCAGGTGTAGAAAACTGGGAAGCGGATTATCTGAGTCGTCAGACATTCCATCCGGGGGAGTGGGAACTCCACCCGGAGATCTTTGCCCAGTTGACTCAATTATGGGGCATTCGAGACATGGATCTGATGGCGTCTCGTCAGAACTTCAAGGTTCCTTTCTACGGGTCCAGATCCAGGGATCCCAAGGCGACTCTAGTGGATGCACTAGTAGCACCTTGGTCCTTCAACCTAGCTTATGTGTTTCCACCGTTTCCTGTCATTCCCAGGCTGGTAGCCAGGATCAAACAGGAGAGGGCCTCGGTGATCTTGATAGCTCCTGCGTGGCCACGCAGGACTTGGTATGCAGACCTGGTGAATATGTCATCGGTTCCACCATGGAAGCTACCTTTGAGACAGGACCTTCTTGTTCAGGGTCCATTCAAACATCCAAATCTGGTCTCCCTCCAGCTGACGGCTTGGAGATTGAACGCTTGATTCTATCAAAACGTGGGTTTTCAGATTCTGTGATAGATACTCTGGTGTAGGCCAGAAAACCAGTGACTAGAAAAATTTACCATAAAATATGGAAAAGATATATCTGTTGGTGTGAATCCAAGGGATTCCCATGGCATAAGATAAAAATTCCTAAGATTCTTTCCTTTCTGCAGGAAGGTTTGGATAAAGGATTATCTGCGAGTTCTCTAAAAGGACAGATTTCTGCTTTATCTGTCTTACTACACAAACGACTGGCAGCTGTGCCAGATGTTCAAGCATTTGTTCAGGCTCTGGTTAGAATCAAGCCTGTTTACAGACCTTTGACTCCTCCCTGGAGTCTAAATCTAGTTCTTTCAGTTCTTCAAGGGGTTCCGTTTGAACCTCTACATTCCATAGATATTAAGTTATTATCTTGGAAAGTCTTGTTTTTGGTTGCTATTTCTTCTGCTAGAAGAGTTTCAGAGTTATCTGCTCTGCAGTGTACTCCGCCCTATCTGGTGTTCCATTCAGATAAGGTTGTTTTGCGTACTAAGCCTGGTTTTCTTCCAAAGGTTGTTTCCAACAAGAATATTAACCAGGAGATAGTTGTACCTTCTTTGTGTCCGAATCCAGTTTCAAAGAAGGAACGTTTGCTACACAATTTAGATGTAGTCCGTGCTCTAAAATTCTACTTAGCAGCTACAAAAGAGTTCAGAAAAACATCTTCTCTGTTTGTCGTCTATTCTGGTAAAAGGAGAGGTCAAAAAACAACTTCTACCTCTCTTTCCTTTTGGCTTAAAAGCATCATCCGATTGGCTTATGAGACTGCCGGACGGCAGCCTCCTGGAAGAATAACAGCTCACTCCACTAGGGCTGTGGCTTCCACATGGGCCTTCAAGAACGAGGCTTCTGTTGATCAGATATGTAAGGCAGCGACTTGGTCTTCACTGCACACTTTTGCCAAATTTTACAAATTTGATACTTTTGCTTCTTCGGAGGCTATTTTTGGGAGAAAGGTTTTGCAAGCCGTGGTGCCTTCTGTTTAGGTAACCTGATTTGCTCCCTCACTTCATCCGTGTCCTAAAGCTTTGGTATTGGTTCCCACAAGTAAGGATGACGCCGTGGACCGGACACACCAATGTTGGAGAAAACAGAATTTATGCTTACCTGATAAATTACTTTCTCCAACGGTGTGTCCGGTCCACGGCCCGCCCTGGTTTTTTAATCAGGTCTGATGAATTATTTTCTCTAACTACAGTCACCACGGTACCATATGGTTTCTCCTATATTTTTCCTCCTGTCCGTCGGTCGAATGACTGGGGTGGGCGGAGCCTAGGAGGGACTATATGGCCAGATTTGTTGGGACTCTTTGTCATTTCCTGTTGGGGAAGAGATATTCCCACAAGTAAGGATGACGCCGTGGACCGGACACACCGTTGGAGAAAGTAATTTATCAGGTAAGCATAAATTCTGTTTTTATAGATCCACCAATTCCAAACCTCTAAAATTTAAAAGGTTTTGACCACTGCCATGATGATCAAAAAAATGTCTCGCTACATTGCTTGTTTTTATGCAAAGATTCATAATGCACCTTTCATGTTCTTTAATTCTATCTCGTAATTCCATATAGGTCTTTCCTACATAGTACATCTGACAGTCACAATAAACCATATATACTACTCCTTCACTTTTGCAAGTTATATGGCCCTTTACTCTGTGTTACTGTTTACCACCATATTTATCCCAAAAAATATTACCAACCATCATGATTTTGCAAAATGAACAATAGCTACATTTACTCTAAAGTCACTAATCTGCACATAACTGTGCTCTAGGGGGCGCTAACATATATTATTTGTTATACTGACAGGATACTTATAGTTTTATATTCAATGAACACAACAGAATATTCCAGTAATAATACCATGCAACATCAGGTCCACTAAACTTTTTTTTTATATTACTTATATTTTACAGAATACCCAGATCCTCACAGGCCTATGTCTTATTTGGACAAATACACCCAAATCAAAATATTTTTCCTACAAATACACCCAAGCCGACATACACCCTGTGTATTTAGAATAGGTACACTGACTATCTTTTATTGGTTTATATATCTCATCTACATACAGTTTTCTTTATAGTGTCCTAGGAGTATTGTTTAAAATAAGGAGTATCTTATATTTTAAACAGAGAAGAAGGGATGATTCAACCCACAAGGTAGACTTGTTTTAGTGTTAGTATATATAAAGAAGCCTTGTAAGCTGCTGACTGACTAATAGAGTATTAGACATGATTGTTAGAACCATAATAAAATGCATAATTTTTTTTATTTATTTTTTAGGTATGGCTTTACCAAAGAGGTCATGCAAAAATATAAGGTATGCTCATTTACCAATGTTTAGTAGAATATTATTTGGCGTCAAAGCTTGTTAACTTGTAGATCTTATATGAGATTTGTTGACTTTCTCACATTCCTCTTTCCATACTTGATTACATTATTGAAATAATTTTTTTTTGTTATGAATGAGACAATAAGACACCTGTGCCGACAGCTGGAGGGAGGCCTACAGCTAGGCCTTTTGCTGGATGGTATACCAGGTAGAGAGTTGGATTACAATCCTGACACATATTTATTCCAGCAAAACCAGTAGATGCCTTTAAGAATTCCAGCTCATCCATGATATGCGTTGTCAATTTGCCTACAAAACTGTGTTTTATTATCCCTGCCTTGACTCAGTGGTAATCTCATCACCAGTCACAAAGACAAGAGTTTTAGTACTATTTATCAATACTTCAAGATATACAAACAACATATTTCTAAAAAAAAAATATTTTAAGTCATATGAATCATCAAGTTCAGAAACTTAAAGGGAGAGTAAAGTCAAAACTAAACATTCATAATTCAGATACAATATGTAATTTTAAACAACTTTACAATGTACTTCTGTCATCTGATTTGCTTTGTTCTCTTTGTATCCTTTGTTGAAGGAGGAGCAATGTACTACTGGGAGCAAGCTGAACATATTGGTTGAGTTAAAGGGACAGTCAACACCAGAATTCTTGATGTTTAACGTATAGATAAACCCTTTATTACCCATTCCCCAGTTTTGCATAACCAACACAGTTATAATAATATACTTTTTACCTCTGTAATTACCTTGTATCTAAGCCTCTGCAAACTGCCCCCTTATTTCAGTTCTTTTGACAGACTTGCATTTTAGCCATTCAGTGCTTACTCCTAGTTAACTTCACGTGCGTGAACTCAATGTTATCTATATGACACACATGAACTAACGCCCTCTATTGGTGAAAAACTGTAAAATTGCATTCACGTTAGAGGCGGTCTTCAAGATCTAAGAAATTAGCATATGAGCCTACTTAGGTTTAGCTTTCAACTAAGAATACCAAGAGAAAAGGAAAAATTGGTGATAAAAGTAAATTGGAAAGTTGTTTAAAATTACATGCCCTATTTAAAACCTGAAAGTTTATTTTGGACTTGACTGTCCCTTTAATAACAAGAGGCAAATATGTGCAGCCACCAATAAGCAGCTAGCTCCCAGTAGTGCATTAGTGTTCCTGGACCTACCTAGGTATGCTTTTCACCAAAAGGATATCAAGAGAATAAAGCAAATTAGATATAATAAGTAAAGTGGAAAGTTGTTACCTCATGAAAGAAAAAAATTGGACTTCATGTCACACTTCTTCTAGGCTGGCGAGGGTTACTAATTAATTTATACCACTATAATTTGCAATAGCATAAATCATGACAAATACCATGAGCCATGGCTCATAATGTTATGTTACTTCTGGTTCTCTTCTCAGATCATTCTACAGATTATATATATATATATATATATATATTCACACACACAGTATATACATATATATATATATATATATATATATATATATATATATATATATATATATATATACACACAAACTTCATCTCTGAATAATAAATGTTTGACTGGTTCCTCAATGTTCCATTGGGCTTCTTTGTTTCATATATATGTATTATCCCTTATCCTGTACAGATAATGATGTCTAATGTAGGGTATTCTCAAATATGAGACATACTTTATAATGCTAGCGGTAAATAAATGTACGAATAGTCGTATAGCTCCAGTTCGTATAGCTCCAGTTCGTAGAGTATATTTTTAAATAAATAGACTGTGTGAATGGTTCTGAAGAAATACTTATTTTGATGTTAAAATCTAATGTTGTTCTAAAGCTATTTTTATTCTATTTACATCTCTTAAACAACAATAAATAGAAAATCAGTTTTAGTCATTTATTTAGTAAGTGCACTTTGTTTCTCAGGCACATGGCCAAAAAATTCTGCACGTTTTGGAGGAAATATATAGCCAGCTACCGCTAGCTACTATTATTGACAACAAGATACTAATTTTACATGGAGGGATTGCAGACACAACAGACTTGGATATCTTGGCATCATTTGAGAGAAGTAAGGTGAGAAAATAGTATATTGTAACTTAGCAATATAATTACATTTTGCAAATATATTTTTTTGGGCGTAAAATAACACTCTATTTATTAAACTCACAGTTCCTGTACATCATTTTGTATAATGTTTTTTTAGTGTTCCTCAAAATTCTTTATTTTCATTTCATTACAATAGCTAATTAATTCCTATACAATTTTGTTCATATTTTTGCATAGCTGGCAGTGTTTTAAGTCCATTGTGGCCTCAGTTATATCTATAGGAAAAAAAATAATAATCTTGAAAGCTTATATTTAAATTTTACTCACTTAGCTCTGCATCTAAATATGGTATTTTTTAAATTTGTTACAGATAATTAAAAATACAGATGTTTATTCCCTGTTTTACACAATTTTGTTTTCCTTCCGGGTTCTGCCCCTGACCACTTATAGAACCGTAAGAGCTACTGTTGTTAGCCAGTGATCTAATAGTAACTTTTTTTCAGGCAAAAATATTTTAACGTATAATAATAATAATAATAGTAATGTTTTATCTACAGGATAGAAAATCTGTGAATGTATTATCCCATTAACAAGGCATCTGAACTGAACAATGAAACAGTTTGTAACTATAAATGCTAAAACATACCATTCAAGGTTTGATCTTTTCTTTGATGTGGTTTAATTCATCCACATTCAGTGTTATCTTACTTCATCCTCTTATTATTGGCCCATATTTTAATCCATTACAAATTATTTTCAGTATCAATGCCATTTCAATTCATTAGAAGACCTGGTTACTGCATGGTTTTCAAGTATCTTTGCATTGTGTAAACTCACAAGACACGATTTAAACTATTTTTGTATGATTTTTTTTAACTTTATTTTTCAACACCCAAGACCTCTTTAAAACCCATTTTTACTCATTTATGATGTACAATCTGTATGAACAGCAACGTCCTTTAAAAGTCTCAGGAAAACTTCTTTAAAAAACCTGTAGAAATATTTAGTATTATATATATATATATATATATACAGCGTTATTTTTGTTTCAGACTGTGACTTCTAGTACCATGAACAGTTTGGATTTATTTTGTACCAGCTGTTACAATAAGTGCATCTACTGCAGGTGTGTCAGTCCTGGGGCTGCAAACAGGCCAATATTTCACTTTACTTGGCTGTACATCATATTTATCAAGGTGACTGAAGTAAATTAACTCATTAATGTTCATATAGACTTGTCCTAAAATGATGATTGTGTGTGTGGATCTAAAGAATCCCTGATCTACAGTTTGTGATCTTATACCGACAAGGTGTAAAAAAGCAGAGTTCTGTTAGCTGGATATAAATGTTTATTATGTGTCATCACTGTAAGAAACTAAAGAAATTATAGAAATGAAATGCAAATAAACGTTTTTGAAGCCATTGTGTAGCCCTTCAGTATTAATGAGTTATAGGCCTCTAGTTATCAAGCTGTCAACCGCAAATACGCTGGAATTCCACAGCGTATTTGTGGCGAGGCTGATTCGCCTTAGTTATCAAAGGCTAGAGACCGGCAAAAGTAGAATATAGTGACGTAAGCTATGATCCGCCGGTCTCAGTCCGACACAGATCGATTCTTACGTCACTACTGACTACTTTTGGTAGTTATCAAATACCTACCAGGTACGCTCGCCACTATTCCGGCCCAGCGTACCTGGTTTTCAATCCGCCGCCCTGGAGGTGGCAGATGCCATAGGAATCAATGGGAGTCTGACAGCAGCGAGAGCTCATGTTCGCTGCTGCCTGATATCCCACTGATTCCTATGGAAATGACTGCACCTAACACTCTAACATGTACCCCGAGTCTAAACACCCCTAATCTGTCCCCCCTACACCACCTCGCTTACAGTATACTTATTAACCTCTAAACCGCCGCTCCCGGACCCCGCCGCAACTAAATAAACTAACTAGCCCCTAAACCACCGCTCCCGGAGCCCCCCGCACCTAAATAAAGTTATTACCCCCTAAACCGCCGCTCCCGGACCCCGCCGCAACTATAATAAATATATTAACCCCTAAACCACCGCTCCCGGACCCCGCCGCCACCTACATAATACCTATTGACCCCTAATCTGCCGTCCCCTATACCGCTGCCACCTATATTAAATTTATTAACCCGTATCCTGCCCCCCCTATACCGCTGCAACCTATATTAAACTTATTAAACCCTATCCTGCCCCCCCTACACCGCCGCCACTATATTAAACTTATTACCTAAACCTAAGTCTAACCCTAACCCTAACACCCCCATAACTTAAATATTATTTAAATAAATCTAAATAAAAATTAATATTATTAACTAAATTATTCCTATTTAAAAATAAATACTTACCTGTAAAATAAACACGGCTAGATTTAGAGTTCTGCGGCCAAAGGGGTGCGTTAGCTACGCATGCTTTTTTCCCCCCGCACCTTATAAATACCGCTGGTATTTAGAGTTCACAGAATGGCTGGGTGCTTACGGACGCGGCCAGCTTAAAAAACGTGCTCGTGCACGATTCCCCCATAGAAAACAATGGGGCTGTTTGAGCTGGAAAAAAACCTAACACCTGCAAAAAAGCCGCGTTCAGCTCCTAACGCAGCCCAATTGTTTCCTATGGGGAAACACTTCCTACGTCTGCACCTAACATTCTAACATGTACCCAGAGTCTAAACACCCCTAACCTTACACTTATTAACCCCTAATCTGCCGCCCCCACTGACCCCTGCATATTATTTTTAACCCCTAATCTGCCGCTCCGTACACCCCCGCCACCTACATTATCCCTATGTACCCCTAATCTGCTGCCCTAACATCGCCGACCCCTATATTATATTTATTAACCCCTAATCTGCCGCCCCCAACGTCGCCTCAACCTGACTACACTTATTAACCCCTAATCTGCCGACCGGACCTGAGCGCTACTATAATAAATGTATTAACCCCTAATCCACCTCACTCCCGCCTCAATAACCCTATAATAAATAGTATTAACCCCTAATCTGCCCTCCCTAACATTGCCGACACCTAACTTCAAGTATTAACCCCTAATCAGCCGACAGGAGCTCACCGCTACTATAAGAAATTTATTAACCCCTAAAGCTAAGTCTAACTTTAACCCTAACACCCCCCTAAATTAAATATAATTTAAATCTAACGAAATAAATTAACTCTTATTAAATAAATTATTCCTATTTAAAGCTAAATACTTACCTGTAAAATAAACCCTAATATAGCTACAATATAAATTATAATTATATTGTAGCTATTTTAGGATTAATATTTATTTTACAGGCAACTTTGTAATTATTTTAACCAGGTACAATAGCTATTAAATAGTTAATAACTATTTAATAGTTACCTAGTTAAAATAATTAGAAAATTACCTGTAAAATAAATCCTAACCTAAGTTACAATTAAACCTTACACTACACTATCAATAAATTAATTAAATAAAATACCTACAATTATCTACAATTAAACCTAACACTACACTATCAATAAATAAATTAAATACAATTCCTACAAATAAAAACAATTAAATAAACTAACTAAAGTACAAAAAATAAAAAAGAACTAAGTTACAAAAAATAAAAAAATATTTACAAACATTAGAAAAAAATTACAACAATTTTAAACTAATTACACCTACTCTAAGCCCCCTAATAAAATAACAAAGACCCCCAAAATAAAAAAATGCCCTACCCTATTCTAAATTAAAAAAGTTCAAAGCTCTTTTACCTTACCAGCCCTGAACAGGGCCCTTTGCGGGGCATGCCCCAAAGAATTCAGCTCTTTTGCCTGTAAAAAAAATACATACAATACCCCCCCAACATTACAACCCACCACCCACATACCCCTAATCTAACCCAAACCCCCATTAAATAAACCTAACACTAAGCCCCTGAAGATCTTCCTACCTTATCTTCACCATGCCAGGTTCACCGATCCGTCCTCGGAAGTCTTGATCCAAGCCCAAGCGGGGGGCTGAAGAGTGACTCCTCGGGCTGAAGTCTGGATCCAAGCGGCGGCTGAAGAAATCCATCATCGGGCTGAAGTCGGAAGTCCATCATCGGGATGAAGTCTTCTATCAAGCAGCATCTTCAATCTTCTTTCTTCCGGAGCGGAGCCATCTATTTCCCAGCCGTCGCGGATCCATCCTCTTCTAACGACGCCTACTAGCCGAATGACGGTTCCTTTAAATGACGTCATCCAAGATGGCGTCCGTCGAGTTCCGATTGGCTGATAGGATTCTATCAGCCAATCGGAATTAAGGTAGGAAAATTCTGATTGGCTGATGGAATCAGCCAATCAGATTCAAGTACGATCCGATTGGCTGATCCGATCAGCCAATCAGATTGAGCTCCCATTCTATTGGCTGTTCCGATCAGCCAATAGAATGCGAGCTCAATCTGATTGGCTGATTCCATCAGCCAATCAGAATTTTCCTACCTTAATTCCGATTGGCTGATAGAATCCTATCAGACAATCGGAATTCGACGGACGCCATCTTGGATGACGTCATTTAAAGGAACCGTCATTCGGCTAGTAGGCGTCGTTAGAAGAGGATGGATCCGCGTCGGCTGGGACGAAGATGGCTCCGCTCCGCTCCGGAAGAAAGAAGATTGAAGATGCTGCTTGATAGAAGACTTCATCCCGATGATGGACTTCCGACTTCAGCCCGATGATGGATTTCTTCAGCCGCCGCTTGGATCCAGACTTCAGCCCGAGGATGGACGTCACTCTTCAGCTCCCCGCTTGGGCTTGGATCAACACTTCCGAGGACGGATCGGTGAACCTGGCATGGTGAAGATAAGGTAGGAAGATCTTCAGGGGCTTAGTGTTAGGTTTATTTAAGGGGGGTTTGGGTTAGATTAGGGGTATGTGGGTGGTGGGTTGTAATGTTGGGGGGGGTATTGTATGTGTTTTTTTTACAGGCAAAAGAACTGAATTCTTTGGGGCATGCCCCGCAAAGGGCCCTGTTCAGGGCTGGTAAGGTAAAAGAGCTTTGAACTTTTTTAATTTAGAATAGAGTAGGGCATTTTTTTATTTTGGGGGGCTTTGTTATTCTATTAGAGGGCTTAGAGTAGGTGTAATTAGTTTAAAATTGTTGTAATATTTTTCTAATGTTTGTAAATATTTTTTTATTTTTTGTAACTTAGTTCTTTTTTATTTTTTGTACTTTAGTTAGTTTATTTCATTGTATTTATTTGTAGATATTGTATTTAATTTATTTATTGATAGTGTAGTGTTAGGTTTAATTGTAGATAATTGTAGGTATTTTATTTAATTAATTTATTGATAGTGTAGTGTTAGGTTTAATTGTAACTTAGGTTAGGATTTATTTTACAGGTAATTTTGTTATTATTTTAACTAGGTAGCTATTAAATAGTTCTTAACTATTTAATAGCTATTGTACCTGGTTAAAATAAATACAAAGTTACCTGTAAAATAAATATAAATCCTAAAATAGCTATAATATAATTATAATTTATATTGTAGCTATATTAGGGTTTATTTTACAGGTAAGTATTTAGCTTTAAATAGGAATAATTTATTTAATAAGAGTTAATTTATTTCGTTAGATTTAAATTATATTTAACTTAGGGGGGTGTTAGGGTTAGACTTAGCTTTAGGGGTTAATCCATTTATTACAGTAGCGGCGAGATTCGGTCGGCAGATTAGGGGTTAATAATTGAAGTTAGGTGTCGGCAATGTTAGGGAGGGCAGATTAGGGGTTAATACTATTTATTATAGGGTTATTGAGGCGGGAGTGAGGCGGATTAGGGGTTAATAACTTTATTATAGTAGCAGTGCGGTCCGCTCGGCAGATTAGGGGTTAATAAGTGGAGGCAGGTGGAGGCGACGTTGAGGGGGGCAGATTAGGGGTCAATAAATATAATATAGGGGTCGGCGGTGTTAGGCACAGCAGATTAGGGGTACATAGCTATAATGTAGGTGGCAGCGGTGTACGGAGCGGCAGATTAGGGGTTAATAATAATATGCAGGGGTCAGCGATAGCGGGGCGGCAGATTAGGGGTTAATAAATATAATATAGGGGTCGGCGGTGTTAGGGGCAGCAGATTAGGGGTTCATAGGGATAATGTAGGTGGCAGCGGTGTGCGGTCGGCAGATTAGGGGTTAAAAATTTTTAATAGAGTGGCGGCGATGTGGGGGGACCTTGGTTTAGGGGTACATAGGTAGTTTATGGGTGTTAATGTACTTTTGAGCACAGTAGTTAAGATCTTTATAAACCGGCGTTAGCCCAGAAAGCTCTTAACTACTGACTTTTTTCTGCGGCTGGAGTTTTGTCGTTAGATTTCTAACGCTCACTACAGCCACGACTCTAAATACCGGCGTTAGAAAGATCCCATTGAAAAGATAGGATACGCAATTGACGTAAGGGGATCTGCGGTATGGAAAAGTCGCGGCTGGAAAGTGAGCGTTAGACCCTTTAATGACTGGCTCCAAATACCAGAGGGCGGTAAAAAACCAGCGTTAGGAGCCTCTAACGCTGGTTTTGACGGCTACCGCCCAACTCTAAATCTAGGCCCATGATAGCTACAATATAATTAATAATTATATTGTAGCTATTTTAGGATTTATTTTTATTTTACAGGCAACTTTGTATTTATTTTAACCAGGTACAATAGTTATTAAATAGTTATTAACTATTTAATAACTACCTAGCTAAAATACTTACAAAATTACCTGTAAAATAAATCCTAACCTAAGTTACAATTAAACCTAACACTACACTATCATTAAATTAATTTAAAAAATTAACTACAATTACCTAAAATTAAATTCAATTAAATAAACTAAACAATAGTACAAAAAACAAACAAACATTAAATTACAGAAAATAAAAAAGAATTACAAGAAGTTTAAACTAATTACACCTAATCTAAGCCCCCTAATAAAATAATAAAGCCCCGCAAAATAAAAAAAATGCCCTACCCTATTCTAAATTACAAAGTAATCAGCTCTTTTACCAGCCCTTAAAAGGGCTTTTTGCGGGGCATTGCCCCAAAGTAATCAGCTCTTTTACCTGTAAAAAAAAAAATACAACCCCCTCCCAACATTAAAACCCACCACCCACATACCCCTACTCTAACCCACCCAAACCCCCTTAAAAAAACCTAACACTAACCCCCTGAAGATCTCCCTACCTTAAGTCGTCTTCACCCAGCTGAGCCGAATTCTTCATCCAAGCGGAGCAAGAAGAGGTCCGCCATCCGGTAGAAGTCTTCATCCAAGCGGGGCAAGAAGAGGTCCTCCAACACTAAGCCCCTGAAGATATTCCTACCTTATCTTCACCATGCCAGGTTCACCGATCCGTCCTCGGAAGTCTTGATCCAAGCCCAAGCGGGGGGCTGAAGAGTGACGTCCATCCTCGGGCTGAAGTCTGGATCCAAGCGGCGGCTGAAGAAATCCATCATCGGGCTGAAGTCGGAAGTCCATCATCGGGATGAAGTCTTCTATCAAGCAGCATCTTCAATCTTCTTTCTTCCGGAGCAGAGCGGAGCCATCTTTTTCCCAGCCGTCGCGGATCCATCCTCTTCTAACGACGCCTACTAGCCGAATGACGGTTCCTTTAAATGACGTCATCCAAGATGGCGTCCGTCGAATTCCGATTGGCTGATAGGATTCTATCAGCCAATCAGAATTAAGGTAGGAAAATTCTGATTGGCTGATGGAATCAGCCAATCAGATTCAAGTTCAATCTGATTGGCTGATCCAATCAGCCAATCAGATTGAGCTCGCATTCTATTGGCTGTTCCGATCAGCCAATAGAATGCGAGCTCAATCTGATTGGCTGATTCCATCAGCCAATCAGAATTTTCCTACCTTAATTCCGATTGGCTGATAGAATCCTATCAGACCATCGGAATTCGACGGACGCCATCTTGGATGACGTCATTTAAAGGAACCGTCATTCGGCTAGTAGGCGTCGTTAGAAGAGGATGGATCCGCGTCGGCTGGGAAGAAGATGGTTCCGCTCCGCTCCGGAAGAAAGAAGATTGAAGATGCTGCTTGATAGAAGACTTCATCCCGATGATGGACTTCCGACTTCAGCCCGATGATGGATTTCTTCAGCCGCCGCTTGGATCCAGACTTCAGCCCGAGGATGGACGTCACTCTTCAGCTCCCCGCTTGGGCTTGGATCAACACTTCCGAGGACGGATCGGTGAACCTGGCATGGTGAAGATAAGGTAGGAAGATCTTCAGGGGCTTAGTGTTAGGTTTATTTAAGGGGGGTTTGGGTTAGATTAGGGGTATGTGGGTGGTGGGTTGTAATGTTGGGGGGGGTATTGTATGTGTTTTTTTTACAGGCAAAAGAACTGAATTCTTTGGGGCATGCCCCGCAAAGGGCCCTGTCCAGGGCTGGTAAGGTAAAAGAGCTTTGAACTTTTTTAATTTAGAATAGAGTAGGGCATTTTTTTATTTTGGGGGGCTTTGTTATTTTATTAGGGGGCTTAGAGTAGGTGTAATTAGTTTAAAATTGTTGTAATATTTTTCTAATGTTTGTAAATATTTTTTTATTTTTTGTAACTTAGTTCTTTTTTATTTTTTGTACTTTAGTTAGTTTATTTCATTGTATTTATTTGTAGATATTGTATTTAATTTATTTATTGATAGTGTAGTGTTAGGTTTAATTGTAGATAATTGTAGGTATTTTATTTAATTAATTTAATGATAGTGTAGTGTTAGGTTTAATTGTAACTTAGGTTAGGATTTATTTTACAGGTAATTTTGTAATTATTTTAACTATTTTAGCTATTAAATAGTTCTTAACTATTTAATAGCTATTGTACCTGGTTAAAATAAATACAAAGTTACCTGTAAAATAAATATAAATCCTAAAATAGCTATAATATAATTATAATTTATATTGTAGCTATATTAGGGTTTATTTTACAGGTAAGTATTTAGCTTTAAATAGGAATAATTTATTTAATAAGAGTTAATTTATTTCGTTAGATTTAAATTATATTTAACTTAGGGGGGTGTTAGTGTTAGGGTTAGACTTAGCTTTAGGGGTTAATCCATTTATTACAGTAGCGGCGAGATTCGGTCGGCAGATTAGGGGTTAATAATTGAAGTTAGGTGTCGGCAATGTTAGGGAGGGCAGATTAGGGGTTAATACTATTTATTATAGGGTTATTGAGGCGGGAGTGAGGCGGATTAGGGGTTAATAACTTTATTATAGTAGCAGTGCGGTCCGCTCGGCAGATTAGGGGTTAATAAGTGGAGGCAGGTGGAGGCGACGTTGAGGGGGGCAGATTAGGGGTCAATAAATATAATATAGGGGTCGGCGGTGTTAGGCACAGCAGATTAGGGGTACATAGCTATAATGTAGGTGGCAGCGGTGTACGGAGCGGCAGATTAGGGGTTAATAATAATATGCAGGGGTCAGCGATAGCGGGGCGGCAGATTAGGGGTTAATAAATATAATATAGGGGTCGGCGGTGTTAGGGGCAGCAGATTAGGGGTTCATAGGGATAATGTAGGTGGCAGCGGTGTGCGGTCGGCAGATTAGGGGTTAAAAATTTTTAATAGAGTGGCGGCGATGTGGGGGGACCTTGGTTTAGGGGTACATAGGTAGTTTATGGGTGTTAATGTACTTTTGAGCACAGTAGTTAAGAGCTTTATAAACCGGCGTTAGCCCAGAAAGCTCTTAACTACTGACTTTTTTCTGCGGCTGGAGTTTTGTCGTTAGATTTCTAACGCTCACTACAGCCACGACTCTAAATACCGGCGTTAGAAAGATCCCATTGAAAAGATAGGATACGCAATTGACGTAAGGGGATCTGCGGTATGGAAAAGTCGCGGCTGGAAAGTGAGCGTTAGACCCTTTAATGACTGGCTCCAAATACCAGAGGGCGGTAAAAAACCAGCGTTAGGAGCCTCTAACGCTGGTTTTGACGGCTACCGCCCAACTCTAAATCTAGGCCCATGATAGCTACAATATAATTAATAATTATATTGTAGCTATTTTAGGATTTATTTTTATTTTACAGGCAACTTTGTATTTATTTTAACCAGGTACAATAGTTATTAAATAGTTATTAACTATTTAATAACTACCTAGCTAAAATACTTACAAAATTACCTGTAAAATAAATCTTAACCTAAGTTACAATTAAACCTAACACTACACTATCATTAAATTAATTTAAAAAATTAACTACAATTACCTAAAATTAAATTCAATTAAATAAACTAAACAATAGTACAAAAAACAAACAAACATTAAATTACAGAAAATAAAAAAGAATTACAAGAAGTTTAAACTAATTACACCTAATCTAAGCCCCCTAATAAAATAATAAAGCCCCGCAAAATAAAAAAAATGCCCTACCCTATTCTAAATTACAAAGTAATCAGCTCTTTTACCAGCCCTTAAAAGGGCTTTTTGCGGGGCATTGCCCCAAAGTAATCAGCTCTTTTACCTGTAAAAAAAAAAATACAACCCCCTCCCAACATTAAAACCCACCACCCACATACCCCTACTCTAACCCACCCAAACCCCCTTAAAAAAACCTAACACTAACCCCCTGAAGATCTCCCTACCTTAAGTCGTCTTCACCCAGCTGAGCCGAATTCTTCATCCAAGCGGAGCAAGAAGAGGTCCGCCATCCGGTAGAAGTCTTCATCCAAGCGGGGCAAGAAGAGGTCCTCCAACACTAAGCCCCTGAAGATATTCCTACCTTATCTTCACCATGCCAGGTTCACCGATCCGTCCTCGGAAGTCTTGATCCAAGCCCAAGCGGGGGGCTGAAGAGTGACGTCCATCCTCGGGCTGAAGTCTGGATCCAAGCGGCGGCTGAAGAAATCCATCATCGGGCTGAAGTCGGAAGTCCATCATCGGGATGAAGTCTTCTATCAAGCAGCATCTTCAGTCTTCTTTCTTCCGGAGCAGAGCGGAGCCATCTTTTTCCCAGCCGTCGCGGATCCATCCTCTTCTAACGACGCCTACTAGCCGAATGACGGTTCCTTTAAATGACGTCATCCAAGATGGCGTCCGTCGAATTCCGATTGGCTGATAGGATTCTATCAGCCAATCAGAATTAAGGTAGGAAAATTCTGATTGGCTGATGGAATCAGCCAATCAGATTCAAGTTCGATCTGATTGGCTGATCCAATCAGCCAATCAGATTGAGCTCGCATTCTATTGGCTGTTCCGATCAGCCAATAGAATGCGAGCTCAATCTGATTGGCTGATTCCATCAGCCAATCAGAATTTTCCTACCTTAATTCCGATTGGCTGATAGAATCCTATCAGACCATCGGAATTCGACGGACGCCATCTTGGATGACGTCATTTAAAGGAACCGTCATTCGGCTAGTAGGCGTCGTTAGAAGAGGATGGATCCGCGTCGGCTGGGAAGAAGATGGCTCCGCTCCGCTCCGGAAGAAAGAAGATTGAAGATGCTGCTTGATAGAAGACTTCATCCCGATGATGGACTTCCGACTTCAGCCCGATGATGGATTTCTTCAGCCGCCGCTTGGATCCAGACTTCAGCCCGAGGATGGACGTCACTCTTCAGCTCCCCGCTTGGGCTTGGATCAACACTTCCGAGGACGGATCGGTGAACCTGGCATGGTGAAGATAAGGTAGGAAGATCTTCAGGGGCTTAGTGTTAGGTTTATTTAAGGGGGGTTTGGGTTAGATTAGGGGTATGTGGGTGGTGGGTTGTAATGTTGGGGGGGGTATTGTATGTGTTTTTTTTACAGGCAAAAGAACTGAATTCTTTGGGGCATGCCCCGCAAAGGGCCCTGTCCAGGGCTGGTAAGGTAAAAGAGCTTTGAACTTTTTTAATTTAGAATAGAGTAGGGCATTTTTTTATTTTGGGGGGCTTTGTTATTTTATTAGGGGGCTTAGAGTAGGTGTAATTAGTTTAAAATTGTTGTAATATTTTTCTAATGTTTGTAAATATTTTTTTATTTTTTGTAACTTAGTTCTTTTTTATTTTTTGTACTTTAGTTAGTTTATTTCATTGTATTTATTTGTAGATATTGTATTTAATTAATTTATTGATAGTGTAGTGTTAGGTTTAATTGTAGATAATTGTAGGTATTTTATTTAATTAATTTATTGATAGTGTAGTGTTAGGTTTAATTGTAACTTAGGTTAGGATTTATTTTACAGGTAATTTTGTAATTATTTTAACTATTTTAGCTATTAAATAGTTCTTAACTATTTAATAGCTATTGTACCTGGTTAAAATAAATACAAAGTTACCTGTAAAATAAATATAAATCCTAAAATAGCTATAATATAATTATAATTTATATTGTAGCTATATTAGGGTTTATTTTACAGGTAAGTATTTAGCTTTAAATAGGAATAATTTATTTAATAAGAGTTAATTTATTTTGTTAGATTTAAATTATATTTAACTTAGGGGGGTGTTAGTGTTAGGGTTAGACTTAGCTTTAGGGGTTAATCCATTTATTACAGTAGCGGCGAGATTCGGTCGGCAGATTAGGGGTTAATAATTGAAGTTAGGTATCGGCAATGTTAGGGAGGGCAGATTAGGGGTTAATACTATTTATTATAGGGTTATTGAGGCGGGAGTGAGGCGGATTAGGGGTTAATAACTTTATTATAGTAGCGGTGCGGTCCGCTCGGCAGATTAGGGGTTAATAAGTGGAGGCAGGTGGAGGCGACGTTGAGGGGGGCAGATTAGGGGTCAATAAATATAATATAGGGGTCGGCGGTGTTAGGCACAGCAGATTAGGGGTACATAGATATAATGTAGGTGGCAGCGGTGTACGGAGCGGCAGATTAGGGGTTAATAATAATATTACATTGCCCCAAAGTAATCAGCTCTTTTACCTGTAAAAAAAAATACAACCCCCTCCCAACATTAAAACCCACCACCCACATACCCCTACTCTAACCCACCCAAACCCCCTTAAAAAAACCTAACACTAACCCCCTGAAGATCTCCCTACCTTGAGTCGTCTTCACCCAGCCGAGCCGAATTCTTCATCCAAGCGGAGCAAGAAGAGGTCCGCCATCCGGTAGAAGTCTTCATCCAAGCGGGGCAAGAAGAGGTCCTCCATCCGGTAGAAGTCTTCATCCAAGCGGTGTCTTCTATCTTCATCCAACCGTGGCTCCATCTTCCAGACCTCCGACGCGGAACATCCTTCTGGCCCGACGACTACCCGACGAATAAAGGTTCCTTTAAGGGACGTCATCCAAGATGGCATCCCTCGAATTCCGATTGGCTGATAGGATTCTATCAGCCAATCGGAATTAAGGTAGGAAAAATCTGATTGGCTGATCCAATCAGCCAATCGGATTGACCTTGCATTCTATTGGCTGTTCTGATCAGCCAATAGAATGTGAGGTCAATCCGATTGGCTGATTGGATCAGGTAATTTAGGTAATTGTAGTTAATTTATTTAATTAATTTAATGATAGTGTAGTGTTAGGTGTATTTGTAACTTAGGTTAGGATTTATTTTACAGGTAATTTTGTAAGTATTTTAGCTAGGTAGTTATTAAATAGTTGATAACTATTTAATAACTATTGTACCTGGTTAAAATAAATACAAAGTTGCCTGTAAAATAAAATTAAACCCTAAAATAGCTACAATGTAACTATTAGTTATATTGTAGCTATCTTAGGGTTTATTTTATAGGTAAGTATTTATTTTTATTTAGACAAGCAGGACCAGCACTTAATCCTTCATTTTTACAGTGATTCGAGTTGGTGCACACCAGGGGGACTCCCCTAACCAAAGTCCAGTGACAAGTATAATAAAACAACACACTGGTGGCACTCAAAAAATGGCAACAGTGCCTTTATTACAGAGCAACGTATTTATTTTTAAATAGGAATAATTTAGTTAATAATAGTAAGTTTTATTTAGATTTATTAAAATAATATTAAAGTTAGGGGGGTGTTAGGGTTAGACTTAGGTTTAGGGGTTAATAAGTTTTAAATAGGTGGAGGCGGTATAGGGGGGCAGGATAGGGATTAATAAGTTTAATATAGATGGCGGCAGGGTCCGGGAGCGGCGGTTTAGGGGTTAAACGTTTAATTTAGTTGCGGTGGGGTCCGGGAGCGGCGGTTTAGGGGTTAATGAGTTTAATGTAGGTGGTGGCGGTGTAGTGGGGGGCAGGATAGGGGTTAATAAATGTAATGCAGGTGGCGGTGGGCTCCGGGTGCGGCAATTTAGGGGTTAAACAATTTATTTAGTTGCAGCGGAGTCCGGGATCCGCAGGATAGGGGTTAATAACTTGAATATAGGTGGCGGCGGTATAGGGGGCGTCAGATTAGGGGTTAATAGGTATAATGTTGGTGGCGGCATGGTCCGGGAGTGGCGGTTTAGGGGGTTAATATATTTATTTAGGGGGTAATAACTTTATTTAGGTGTGGGGGGGCTCCGGGAGCGGCGGTTTAGGGGGTAAAACAGTATAGTTTAGTGTGGGTGCTTAGTGACAGGTTAGAAAGAAAGCTGCGAAGAAGCCGATGAGCAGCGAGATCGATGACTGTCAGTTAACAACAGTCCGCTGCTCATCGCCCATTACTTGGTGCGCGGCTTCTTGACAGCTTTTTTGATAACTTTGGCGAACGTATTCAGGTCCACGATGGTAGGCGAGCTTATGCGAGCGTATTGGGCCGGCGAATGCAGGAAAGTAGACGGCTTCATACATAGAGGCCATAGAGTATAGTCTCTATAACTCTCTTCATTGTACTTTATAACACTTTCACATTTGCACTTCAGAGTTTAAAGGGTTTTTTCTTGTCAGTTTACATATTACCGTATTTTTTCCTTTTATCTACACCTTTGATTTATATTTCTGCCATTCACTGACATTGTTTTCAGTGGCTGATTTTATTGCTGTTGATTGCTAAATGCCCCAGTGATTTTCTCTCTTCACTCCAGTTCTATTATTCCTGAGCTTTTAACTTTGATTTTTGTAATCCTAATCACTTGCTTTTCTTTCACAGAACACTTTCTGGAGTTTCATTTGTTCGTTAAAAAGACAAAAGATAAATAAACTATAAATGTACTGCTCTCCCACATGCTCATAGGTGATGTACTGGTGAACAGCAATTCAACAAGAAACAAATAGAAATACCTGTCAGCTAATTTTCCCCTGTATTACTTCAGCACAGTACTCATAAGGGGTTGCTAGTCACTGTGATAAAGTAATCCACACATGGAAAGAATTAAAGGGACAGTCAACACCAGAATTTTTGATGTTTAAAAAGAGAGATAATCCCTTTATTACCCATTCCCCAGTTTTGTATAACCAACACTGTTATAGAAATAAACTTTTTACCTCTATGATTACCTTGTATCTAAGCCTCTGCAAACTGCCCCCTTGTTTCAGTTGTTTTGACAGACTTGCATTTTAGCTAATCAGTGCTCACTCCAGGGTAACTTCACGTGCATGAGCTCAATGTTATATAAATGAAACACATGAACTAATGCCCTCTAGTGGTCAAAATGCATTCAAATTAGAGACAGTCTTCAAGGTCTAAGAAATTAGCATATGAACCTCCTAGGTTTAGCTTTCAACTATGAATACCAAGAGAACAAAGCAAAATTTTTGATAAAAGTAAATTACATCCCCTATTTAAATCATGAAAGTTTTTTCGGACTTGACTGTCCCTTTAACTACAGTGTGTGTATATATAACAGGACCAGGGTTCTAAGAGGCCATACACATCAGACAACGGTAATAGCTGGATTTATATCACTCAAAACTGTATTCCAGTAACATTTTTGGGTTCTCACTTTTTCCTCAGAGGAAGAGGTGACAACCCTGAAATGTCACTGGAATAAAGTTTTGAGTGATTTAAATCCAGTGAGTGCTAGTACCTTTGTCTGATATATATATATATATATATATATATATATATATATATATATATATATATATATATATACAGGGACTGCAGAATTATTAGGCAAATGAGTATTTTGACCACATCATCCTCTTTATGCATGTTGTCTTACTCCAAGCTGTATAGGCTCGAAAGCCTACTACCAATTAAGCATATTAGGTGAGGTGCATCTCTGTAATGAGAAGGGGTGTGGTCTAATGACATCAACACCCTATATCAGGTGTGCATAATTATTAGGCAACTTCCTTTCCTTTGGCAAAATGGGTCAAAAGAAGGACTTGACAGGCTCAGAAAAGTCAAAAATAGTGAGATATCTTGCAGAGGGATGCAGCACTCTTAAAATTGCAAAGCTTCTGAAGCGTGATCATCGAACAATCAAGCGTTTCATTCAAAATAGCCAACAGGGTTGCAAGAAGCGTGTGGAAAAACCAAGACGTAAAATAACTGCCCATGAACTGAGAAAAGTCAAGCGTGCAGCTGCCAAGATGCCACTTGCCACCAGTTTGGCCATATTTCAGAGCTGCAACATCACTGGAGTGCCCAAAAGCACAAGGTGTGCAATACTCAGAGACATGGCCAAGGTAAGAAAGACGACCACCACTGAACAAGACACACAAGCTGAAACGTCAAGACTGGGCCAAGAAATATCTCAAGACTGATTTTTCTAAGGTTTTATGGACTGATGAAATGAGAGTGAGCCTTGATGGGCCAGATGGATGGGCCCGTGGCTGGATTGGTAAAGGGCAGAGAGCTCCAGTCCGACTCAGATGCCAGCAAGGTGGAGGTGGAGTACTGGTTTGGGCTGGTATCATCAAAGATGAGCTTGTGGGGCCTTTTCGGGTTGAGGATGGAGTCAAGCTCAACTCCCAGTCCTACTGCCAGTTTCTGGAAGACACCTTCTTCAAGCAGTGGTACAGGAAGAAGTCTGCATCCTTCAAGAAAAACATGATTTTCATGCAGGACAATGCTCCATCACACGCGTCCAAGTACTCCACAGCGTGGCTGGCAAGAAAGGGTATAAAAGAAGAAAATCTAATGACATGGCCTCCTTGTTCACCTGATCTGAACCCCATTGAGAACCTGTGGTCCATCATCAAATGTGAGATTTACAAGGAGGGAAAACAGTACACCTCTCTGATCAGTGTCTGGGAGGCTGTGGTTGCTGCTGCACGCAATGTTGATGGTGAACAGATAAAAACACTGACAGAATCCATGGATGGCAGGCTTTTGAGTGTCCTTGCAAAGAAAGGTGGATATATTGGTCACTGATTTGTTTTTGTTTTGTTTTTGAACGTCAGAAATGTATATTTGTGAATGTTGAGATGTTATATTGGTTTCACTGGTAAAAATAAATAATTGAAATGGGTATATATTTGTTTTTTGTTAAGTTGCCTAATAATTATGCACAGTAATAGTCACCTGCACACACAGATATCCCCCTAAAATAGCTATAACTAAAAACAAACTAAAAACTACTTCCAAAATTTTTCAGCTTTGATATTAATGAGTTTTTTGGGTTCATTGAGAACATGGTTGTTGTTCAATAATAAAATTAATCCTCAAAAATACAACTTGCCTAATAATTCTGCACTCCCTGTATATATATATATATATATAAATACATACTTTTTCCATGTGTGCATTTCTTTATCACAGTGGCTAGCAACCTCTTATGAGTGCTGTGCTGAAGTAATACTATGAAATGACACAAAACATCAGTCACATTTAAGAAAATATATATTTTTATTATTATTAACAGGGGTTGAAAAATATCTCTATAATATACTAGTCAGGAGGGAAAAGTTACTTGTCCAGAGGGGAGAAGTTAATAGTCGACTTAATGTTAAAGATAGGAAAATACATGTTTTACTTGTACCCTGCAATTTCTTAATTGTCTGGGCAAGTGGAAATTTACAGCCCTGATTATTAATGATAATAATAATCTGCCTGACACAAAGGGAGAAGTGTAGCACCAAAATCCATATGAGATATAGGTTGCCCGCTATTATAGTACTTTGAGGCTGGCCATGAACCTAACATAAGATGTACTCTACAATCACTATATATGTATGTGTATATTTGTCAGTGAGTATATATATATTATTGTGTATTTCCTGTTCTAAATGGTAATATTCTAGTGCTATATTTAATAATCAATGTTTTACGAAAACAAGTTAATTATTATCTTTTTTCCCCCTTAAATTTAAGTACAAGTCAGCCTTGCGAGCACCAGTTAGTGTTAATTCCAAAGATAACAGCACTGTACAGAAAACCAACAAAACCACTGCGGATGATGCAGCACGACAAAATAATACAGCTTCAAACCAAAGAACACTGTCTAATTCTAGTGATTACAGCTGTCTAAACACGTCCTCAGGCTCTGAAGAAAAAATGGGCATTTTCAGAGATGGTCAGAGAAGTCATTCGAAGATACCTTACTTGAATGCCAGTATTCAGCTGCCGAACATGGCACTAGAGTTAACAACAATCGAACGGGAGGAATGGAAACAGGTGCATAATTATTTATAATTTATATTAATACTTATTTATAAAGCACCAGTATATTTTATAGAGCATTACAATAGTGCTACATTACATGTAAAGGTTCAGTAAACATACATACAGTATATACTAACAAGTTATAGAGCAAGGAGCAAAGAGCTTTCCATATGTGATAGCTAGTCTAGAGGAAATAGTACAGGTAGTGAGACAGAAAGTGTGACTATAACTTGTAAGTTGCATGACCAAGGGCTATAAACAGGCAGTCTTGCATGTGTTGATACATCTCAGGAGTGTCCTCCAGTAATGTTGCTTTATTTATCAGCAGCAGTTGCCACCAACGCGTTACGTATTGTAATTATGGATATTAATAATTAATTGCAGTATAAAATTATTGTCAGCGATATCTACAATTAATATTGCAGAATTTAGTCAATACACTACAGTAAGATGTTAAATCTCTGTAGTGTACTCCAAAATATCACTATTTACATATCTATACATTTTACAACAATATTATTATTAAAAATTAATATTTAATCTCAATATCAAATATTCCTAAATTCTGATCAGTTAATCTTTATATACACATTAATTATATTTATGTAGTAGCAGAATATCACCTATGACCAGTTATATCTATCAATTTATAATATAATATTAAAATATAAAGCAGGCTATAGAGATATTTAGATTAATTACTATTCAATAGGTATTGTCTATTATCCCATGTATGAACACAATATTTCTATAAGTTAACCCTAACTCAAAATGAATCACTTAACAAATATCCCACTTTAGTTTTGCAAGAACAATTTGTATTTAACCAGCAACACTTAGTCCAATGCCAAAATATGGACTACTAACTTAACAATGCTAAGGCCTAGATTTAGAGTTTGGCGTTAGCCGTGAAAACCAGCGTTAGAGGCTCCTAACGCTGGTTTTAGGCTACCTCCGGTATTTGGAGTCACTCAAAAAAGGGTCTAACACTCACTTTTCAGCCGCGACTTTTCCATACCGCAGATCCCCTTACGAAAATTGCGTATCCTATCTTTTCAATGGGATTTTTCTAACTCCGGTATTTAGAGTCGTGTCTGAAGTGAGCGTTAGAAATCTAACGACAAAACTCCAGCCGCAGGAAAAAAGTCAGTAGTTAAGAGCTTTCTGGGCTAACGCCGGTTTATAAAGCTCTTAACTACTGTACTTTAAAGTATACTAACACCCATAAACTACCTATGTACCCCTAAACCGAGGCCCCCCCCCACATCGCCGCCACTCGATTAAATTTTTTTAACCCCAATCTGCCGACCGCCACCTACGTTATCCTTATGTACCCCTAATCTGCTGCCCCTAACACCGCCGACCCCTATATTATATTTATTAACCCCTAATCTGCCCCCCACAACGTCGCCGCCAACTACCTACACTTATTAACCCCTAATCTGCCGACCGCAAAGCGCCGCCACCTACGTTATCCTTATGTACCCCTAATCTGCTGCCCCTAACACCGCTGACCACTACATTATATTTATTAACCCCTAATCTGCCCCCCTCAACGTCGCCTCCACCTGCCTACACTTATTAACCCCTAATCTGCCGAGCGGACCGCACCGCTATTATAATAAAGTTATTAACCCCTAATCCGCCTCACCCCCTCCTCAATAACCCTATAATAAATAGTATTAACCCCTAATCTGCCCTCCCTAACATCGCCGACACCTAACTTCAATTATTAACCCCTAATCTGCCGACCGGACCTCACTGCTACTGTAATAAATGGATTAACCCCTAAAGCTAAGTCTAACCCTAACCCTAACACCCCCCTAAATTAAATATAATTTTAATCTAACGAAATTAATTAACTCTTATTAAATAAATTATTCCTATTTAAAGCTAAATACTTACCTGTAAAATAAATCCTAATATAGCTACAATATAAATTATAATTAAATTTTAGCTATTTTAGGATTAATATTTATTTTACAGGCAACTTTGTAATTATTTTAACCAGGTACAATAGCTATTAAATAGTTAAGAACTATTTAATAGCTAGCTAGTTATAATAATTACAAAATTACCTGTAAAATAAATCCTAACCTAAGTTACAATTAAACCTAACACTATACTATCATTAAATTAATTAAATAAAATACCTATAATTACCTACAATTAAACCTAACACTACACTATCAATACATTAATTAAATACAATATCTACAAATAACTACAATGAAATAAACTAACTAAAGTACAAAAAATAAAAAAGAACTAAGTTACAAAAAATAAAAAAATATTTACAAACATAAGAAAAATATTACAATAATTTTAAACTAATTACACCTACTCTAAGCCCCCTAATAAAATAACAAAGACCCCCAAAATAAAAAATGCCCTACCCTATTCTAAATTACTAAAGTTCAAAGCTCTTTTACCTTACCAGCCCTGAACAGGGCCCTTTGCGGGGCATGCCCCAAGAAGTTCAGCTCTTTTGCCTGCAAAAAAAAACATACAATACCCCCCCCAATATTACAACCCACCACCCACATACCCCTAATCTAACCCAAACCCCTCTTAAATAAACCTAACACTAAGCCCCTGAAGATCATCCTACCTTGTCTTCACCTCACCAGGTATCACCGATCCGTCCTGGCTCCAAAATCTTCATCCAACCCAAGCGGGGGCTGGCGATCCATCATCCGGTGGCTGAAGAGGTCCAGAAGAGGCTCCAAAGTCTTCATCCTATTGGCTGATCGGAACAGCCAATAGAATGCGAGCTCAATCTGATTGGCTGATTGGATCAGCCAATCGGATTGAACTTGATTCTGATTGGCTGACTCCATCAGCCAATCAGAATATTCCTACCTTAATTCCGATTGGCTGATAGAATCCTATCAGCCAATCGGAATTCGAGGGACGCCATCTTGGATGACGTCCCTTAAAGGAACCGTCATTCTTCAGTTGGACGTCGCCGGAAGAAGATGGGTCCGCGGTGGAGTTCTTCAGGATGGAGCCGGTCGTCATCGGATGAAGATAGAAGATGCCGCTTGGATCAAGATGGTTGCCGGTCCGGATCGCCTCTTCTTCCCGGATAGGATGAAGACTTTGGAGCCTCTTCTGGACGTCTTCAGCCACCGGATGATGGATCGCCAGCCCCCGATTGGGTTGGATGAAGATTTTGGAGCCAGGACGGATCGGTGATACCTGGTGAGGTGAAGACAAGGTAGGATGATCTTCAGGGGCTTAGTGTTAGGTTTATTTAAGGGGGGTTTGGGTTAGATTAGGGGTATTTGGGTGGTGGGTTGTAATGTTGGGGGGGGGTATTGTATGTTTTTTTTTACAGGCAAAAGAGCTGAACTTCTTGGGGCATGCCCCGCAAAGGGCCCTGTTCAGGGCTGGTAAGGTAAAAGAGCTTTGAACTTTAGTAATTTAGAATAGGGTAGGGCATTTTTTATTTTGGGGGTCTTTGTTATTTTATTAGGGGGCTTAGAGTAGGTGTAATTAGTTTAAAATTGTTGTAATATTTTTCTTATGTTTGTAAATATTTTTTTATTTTTTGTAACTTAGCTCTTTTTTATTTTTTGTACTTTAGTTAGTTTATTTCATTGTAGTTATTTGTAGATATTGTATTTAATTAATGTATTGATAGTGTAGTGTTAGGTTTAATAGTAGGTAATTATAGGTATTTTATTTAATTAATTTAATGATAGTATAGTGTTAGGTTTAATTGTAACTTAGGTTAGGATTTATTTTACAGGTAATTTTGTAATTATTTTAACTAGGTAGCTATTAAATAGTTCTTAACTATTTAATAGCTATTGTACCTGGTTAAAATAATTACAAAGTTGCCTGTAAAATAAATATTAATCCTAAAATAGCTACAATGTAATTATAATTTATATTGTAGCTATATTAGGATTTATTTTACAGGTAAGTATTTAGCTTTAAATAGGAATAATTTATTTAATAAGAGTTCATTAATTTCGTTAGATTAAAATTATATTTAATTTAGGGGGGTGTTAGTGTTAGGGTTAGACTTAGATTTAGGGGTTAATACATTTATTAGAATAGCGGTGAGCTCCAGTCGGCAGATTAGGGGTTAATAATTGAAGTTAGGTGTCGGCGATGTTAGGGAGGGCAGATTAGGGGTTAATACTATTTATTATAGGGTTAGTGAGGCGGATTAGGGGTTAATAACTTTATTATAGTAGCGCTCAGGTCCGCTCGGCAGATTAGGGGTTAATAAGTGTAGGCAGGTGGAGGCGACGTTGTGGGGGGCAGATTAGGGGTTAATAAATATAATATAGGGGTCGGCGATGTTAGGGCAGCAGATTAGGGGTACATAGGGATAATGTAAGTAGCGGCGGTTTACGGAGCGGCAGATTAGGGGTTAATAATAATATGCAGGGGTCAGCGATAGCGGGGGCGGCAGATTAGGGTTTAATAAGTGTAAGGTTAGGGGTGTTTAGACTCGGGGTACATGTTAGAGTGTTAGGTGCAGACGTAGGAAGTGTTTCCGCATAGCAAACAATGGGGCTGCGTTAGGAGCTGAACGCGGCTTTTTTGCAGGTGTTAGGTTTTTTTCAGCTCAAACAGCCCCATTGTTTTCTATGGGGGAATCGTGCACGAGCACGTTTTTGAGGCTGGCCGCTTGCGTAAGCAACTCTGGTATCGAGAGTTGAAGCTGCGTTAAATATGCTCTACGCTCCTTTTTTGGAGCCTAACCTTTATGTGGACTCTCAATACCAGAGTTATTTTTATGGTGCGGCCAGAAAAAAGCCGGCGTTAGCTTTTCGGGTTGTTACCGACAAAACTCTAAATCTAGCCGTAGGTTAATAACATAACCAAATATTTCTACACAAGTCTTAACAAATCTCAATAAATCTAATAGAACTTCCAGAAAAATATAATTAAGCTATTTAAGCTATTTGGCCCAAAATAGTCTTATTAAATAATCAACCAGAGATTGTTACACAATACTACCAATACAACACCTATCAAGTAATATAAACAGGAGAAAATGACAGCGCTACACTGAATCAGGTGGGGCACCCGTAGAACTTCCCCTTTAAAAAAAAAAAAAATATATACTGATTAAGGCCAAACAAAGGGAAATTTTATCTAGTGATGAATTTGGATATGTGTATAATCCTTGCCCTAAAATACCCATTTTTTATCACATCCCGAAGATCCATAAGGACCCCTTGAGACCCCCCGGAAGGCCTATTATATCCGGCATAGATTCCATAGGAAGTAATTTGTCAGTGTACATTGACTGGTACCTTCAACCAATGGTCAAAACAATAAAATCATACATTAGAGATACAGCTGATATTATAAATAAAGTAGAAGGTATGGAATGGGACCCTAACTTCATTTGGATGACATGTGATGTTTCCGCCCTCTACACAAATATCCCCCATGATTTAGGTGTAGTTGCCTTTAGAGAGATGTGTGGAGGATGGAATATCCCAGAAATCCATGTAGATTTTCTGACAGAAGCTATTTATTTTATATTAGAATATAATTATTTTCAGTTTGAGGGAACTTTCTACAGGCAAATACAGGGTACGGCCATGGGTACCACGATGGCACCATCATATGCCAACATCTATATGACCTATTATGAGAATAAATGTATTTGGAAAAATAATCCATATAGAGATAATATACATAAGTTTTACAGGTATATAGATGATATAGTACTTATATGGAAAGGAACGGAAGAAGAAGCAAGTGAATTTTTAAAATACATGAATAACAATGCATATAATCTCACTTTCACGAGTTGTACTAACAGGGATTCTATCGATTTTTTAGATATTACCCTTTTCATAAAAGAAAATAAAGTGGCTGTTAGAAACTTTAGAAAGCCATCAGACAGAAATGGCTTTTTAAATGCCAGCAGTGGACACTTAAAAAGGTGGAAGGACAATATCCCTTATGGACAGTTTAGACGCATTAGGCGGAACTGTACATATGAGGATGACTATATGGACGAGGCCAAAGTTCTGGAAAATAAACTGTTAGTAAAAGGATATAACAGAGATTTAATTGAAGAGGCAAAGGAAAAGTGTAGAACTTTCCCCAGAGATTATAAGAGTACCAAGAATAACAACAGATTCCAGGATAACCACAGTCAGGTTAAATTTATCACCACATATAATGAGGGTGCTCAAGTAGTTAAGAACATTTTGAAGAAACACTGGGAAGTACTAAGGGGTGACCCTATTTTAAAAGATCAAATAGGAATGAATCCCCAGGTTATCTTTAAGAAAAATAGGAACTTAAAAAGTATGGTGGCTCCCTCAAAATTAAAAAGTAACATTATTTCCTCCTCCCACTGGCTGCAACCACAAGCTGGTACTTTTAAATGTTTTAGAAAAAATTGTATCATGTGCGATCATGTCTTGAAGGGTAATGAAATATACAACTTTGATAAAAGTAAAAAATACATAATAGAGGGTAGAACAAACTGTAAATCCACATATGTGGTTTACCAATTGTTATGTAAATGTGGGAAAATATATGTAGGTCGTACAAAAAGATGTATAAAAAGAAGGTGGTACGAACACGTTGAGAACATTAAATCAGGGTATGATAAACATAGTGTATCTAACCATTTCAATTATGTACATAATAGGGATTTTAGTGATTTGAAGATTAGAATTTTGGAACAAATTAAACCTGGACCATGTCCTAATAGGAGATTGTTGCTACTTAGAAAGTGCGAAACCAAATGGATCCATCGCTTAGAGTGTTTGGAACCAAAAGGTTTAAATATTGATATTGACCTCCAGGCATTCATGGGTTAATATAAAACATTTTCATCTATTTTATTTATTTAGGTATTTAATAAATTTAATACTCCACATCCTCAATTTTTTAGGTAATAAATATTAGGCTTATCTTATTATAAATTTTAGTATTAGGTCTACTAGAGATAGAGGTTTTTTTTTTTTATAGATTTAGTATTGGGCTAGTTTTATATCTTGATTAATTCTTGTGGCTTTATACATTGTTTGCATTTATGTTGGTGTTTTTATATGGATCAAATGATTTTATGAATTATAATATGGCTATATATATCTATTTTTATACAGCTAAATGCATTTAAAACTTGTTTAGATATGTTGCTATTTTAGTGTAGTTATATATGTGTGAGCCTTTTTTAACCACTAGTGCCCATATAATCCAAGTAATCTGTCAGATACGAATGTATTAGGATATATGTGGTAAAAAGGTAAATCCCTTCCTGAGAGGAAGTATGTCAGAGGTGTGTGTATAAATTGCAGTCCTACAGGTAGTTTGTTAGCTTGTATTTTCATATACCCCTGAAGAAGTCTGCCCGTGTGCAGAGGAAACGCGTAGGGTAACTAACTCCTACCATCAAAGTGTTTAGGACTGCTGCTCTTTTGAGTTTCTCTTTGGCACCTGCCGTATGTGACAGGAAGTGGGTCTCTTGGTGCTGCTGGTCGGCGTCTGAGGTGTTCCCGCTGAGATTTGCTACAGGCGAAAGACAACTAGCCAGAGGGCATTACCGCTCATACATTACTGTCATCTTGTAAGTGTGCAATTTTCTGTGTGTGTCATTTACCTGAATAAACGCTGCTGTGATTCGTGGATGCGCTGTTTTCTTCTTGTCATATCAAGCAATATAGTATTAAATATTTTCAATTTAGCCACAAATGTAAATGCAATTTCCAAAATATATCACAGCAACTCCAAATCAATTTTATAAGCGTAAAATACAAAATCTCTTTTTTTCTCAATAGTCAAATTACTTCATTTTGAATATGATTATTCTTACCTAATATACCCTAGTCTATGCAATGTTAATTTAAAAATACAAAATACCCCTTTAAATCACAGCTACAATTTAACTATAGCTATAGAGACTACCTTTGATTTAAAATATTAAAAATATTTTTAACTTTCGCTTATACTTTACCAGCAACCAATATGAGAGTTCAGCTTTTTCAATCAGAGTTTTCCAAAGTCATACGTGCCATATTCAAATAGAGACGTCTTGTCTGGATTTTGTATAGTTGAACTCAGCATGGGGTAATTAACTCTTAAATGATAAGGGCTATATTCCCTTAGAACCTGTGTAACTTTCATTATTCTCACAGACGGATCGTCCGCTCTTAAAGACAGGAAACTCCTTATAAGGAAACACAAACCTGAGAATACCATGTGCTAAAATCCCTTTAAAGTGACCTATCTTCCTATCTAAGCAAATGTCTGCTGCTTTGTACGCTGAGATGTGTATTTGGTCAGAAAGGGGTGGTTTGATTTCTGAGTCTAGGTTCAGAATCTTGACAAAAATGGATTTGCATTTAGCAATGGTCTAAGCATTTCATATGATAGTGAAGTATTACATATATTATATGTTGATATATACACCTGTATATATATCAATCAAATATCACTCACCAATACCCTGACACTTAAGTTATGAAGAATATAGTAGGCATTATTGAAACTATTTGGGACAGAATCTATTAAAGGGATATAAAACCCAAAATTAATCTTTTGTGATTTAGACAGAACATACAATTTTAAAACATTTCCAATTTACTTCTATTATCTATAAAATTAGCTTTATTCCCATTGTAATTGTATTCTTGTTAAAGAGATACCTAGATAGGCATCTGGAGCACTATATGGAAGGAAACAGTGTTGCCATCTAATGCTCTTGCAAATGGATAACATTATTGCAAAACTGCTGCCATATAGTGCTCCAGACACGTGAACACTTACGAGGTTGTCTCTGCTTTTCAACTAAAGATACCAAGAGAATGGAGAACAATTGATAATAAAAGTAAATTAGACAGTTGTTTAAAATGCTAGATAGATTGGCATATTCAAATTAAAGCTTAGCCTGAGAATAATATGTAGATCCATTTTTTTTATTAATTCTATTTCAATTTGACATTGTATAAAAGATGTGCTAGTGGAGTTGTCATGCATTTTAGGTTGATGTGTCATGGAATGTATAGCTGCATACAGATAATAGTTCACGTTTTGGCTTGTTTGGTTGCGGTAGTAGGAAATCATAAACATGAGGTATCTTATTTGGTAAAATGAGTAAGAAGGGGAGCAGTGACAGTTACTTACGAAGAGGAGAGAAAGGATTGGGTGACATTTTTCTAAACATAAGGAAGGAATATCATGAAATGAAGGCTGATAAGTACTTGGGTACAAACCACTTATGTTGTACATAAAACTAAGGAATGATGGCGTCTTGCAAAAACCAAGTGTTAATGTACACTGGCAGGGGGAGTGGGGCCTATTTTGACTGAAAACTAGTCAGTGATTTATGAAATATATTTTTTACATATGTTATTGGAGTAATGGCAATATGCTATACTGATAATGGCTGGTTAATAAGTTACAAATCTTATTTCACTGAACTGTTATCATGGAGAGAGGTTAAATAGAGGAGATATTTCAAAATAATAGGTTCATTAGTAAGAGGATGCCATGTGATTAATGGGAGTTAATACCTTTGTCCATATGACATCTGCATACACATTTAATCCCTACAGTGCTTATCTGTAATGCTGGAGGATTTAAAGGGACAGTCAACACCAGATATATTTGTTGTTTAAAAAGAGAGATAATCCCTTTATTACCCATTCCCCAGTTTTGCATAACCAACACTGTTATATTAATATACTTTTTACCTCTGTGATTACCTTGTATCTTAGCATCGTCTGACAGCCCTCTGATCACATGACATTTTATTTATTATCTATTGACTTTCATTTTAGCCAATTAGTGCAGTGTCTGGCATAAGCCATGGGCGTGATCACAATGTTATCAATATGGCTCACATGAACTAGCTCTCCCTTGTTGTGAAAAGCAAATAAATAAGCATGTGATAAGAGGCGGCCTTCAAGGGTTTAGAAATTATCATATGAGCCTTCTTAGGTTTAGCTCTCAACTAAGAATACCAAGAGAAGAGTCCATGAGCTAGTGACGTATGGGATATACAATCCTACCAGGAGGGGCAAAGTTTCCCAAACCTCAAAATGCCTATAAGTACACCCATCACCACACCCACAATTCAGTTTAACGAATAGCCAAGTAGTGGGGTGATAAAGAAAGGAGTAAAAAGCATCAACAAAGAAATTTGGAATAATTGTGCTTTATACAAAAAATCATAACCACCATAAAAAGGGTGGGCCTCATGTACTTTTGCCAATATGAAAGAAATGAATTCATCAGGTAAGTTCTTACATAAATTATGTTTTCTTTCATGTAACTGGCAAGAGTCCATGAGCTAGTGACGTAATGGGATATCAAATACCCAAGATGTGGAGCTCCACGCAAGAGTCACTAGAGAGGGAGGGATAAAAAATAAACAACAGCCAAATGCTGAAAAAAAAAATCCACAACCCAAATATAAGTTATTCTTATGAAGAAAAGAAAAACTTAAAATAGCAGCAGAAGAATCAAACTGAAACTGCTACCTGAAGAACATTTCTACCAAAACCTGCTTCAGAAGAAGCAAATACATCAAAACGGTAGAATTTAGTAAATGTATGCAAAGAGGACCAAGTCGCTGCTTTGCAAATCTGAAACTGAAGATTCATTCTTAAAAGCCCACGAAGTGGAGACTGATCTAGTTGAATGAGCTGTAATTCTCTGAGGCGGGGCTTGACCCAACTCCAAATAAGCTTGATGAATCAAAAGCTTTAACCAAGAGGCCAAGGAAATAGCAGAGGCCTTCTGACCTTTCCTAGGACCAGAAAATGTAACAAATAGACTAGAAGTCTTCCTGAAATCTTTAGTAGCTTCAACATAATATTTCAAAGCTCTTACCATATCCAAAGAATGTAAGGATCTTTCCAAAGGATTCTTAGGATTAGGATACAAGGAAGGGACAACAATTTCTCTACTAATGTAGTTAGAATTCACAACCTTAGGTAAAAATTCAAATGAAATCCGCAAAACCGCCTTATCCTGATGAAAAATCAGAAAAGGAGATTCACAAGAAAGAGCAGATAGCTCAGACACTCTTCTAGCAGAAGAGATGGCCAAAAGGAACAACACTTTCCAAGAAAGTAGTTTAATGTCCAAAGAATGAATAGGCTCAAACGGGGAGCCTGTAACGCCTTCAAAACCAAATTAAGACTCCAAGGAGGAGAAATTGATTTAATGACGGGCTTAATACGAACTAAAGCCTGTACAAAACAGTGAATATCAGGAAGTTTAGCAATCTTTCTGTGAAATAAAACTGAAAGAGCAGAGATTTGTCCCTTCAATGAACTTGCAGACAAATCCCTATCCAAACCATCCTGGAGAAACTGTAAAATTCTAGGAATTCTAAAAGAATGCCAAGAGAATTTATGAGAACACCATGAAATGTAAATCTTCCAAACTCGATAATAAATCTTTCTAGAGACAGATTTACGAGCTTGTAACATAGTATTAATTACTGAGTATGAGAAACCTCTATGACTTAATACTAAGCATTCAATTTCCATACCTTCAAATTTAATGATTTGAGATCCTGATGGAAACACGGACCTTGAGACAGTAGGTCTGGCCTTAACGGAAGTGGCCAAGGTTGGCAACTGGACATCCGAACAAGATCCGCATACCAAAACCTGTGGGGCTAAGCTGGAACCACCAGCAACACAAATGATTGTTCCATGATGATCTTGGAGATCACTCTCGGAAGAAGAACTAGATGCGGGAAGATATAAGCAGATTGATAACACCAAGGAAGTGTCAGCGCATCTACTGCTTCCGCCTGAGAATCCCTGGACCTAAATAGATATCTGGGAAGTTTCTTGTTTAGATGAGAGGCCATCAGATCTATTTCTGGAAGACCCCCACATCTGAAAAAACACATCCGGATGGAGAGACCACTCCCCTGGATGTAAAATCTGATGGCTGAGATAATCCGCCTCCCAATTGTCTACACCTGGGATATGAACCGCAGAAATTAGACAAGAGCTAGATTCCGTCCAAACAAGTATCCAAGATACTTCTTTCATAGCTAGGGGACTGTGAGTCCCACCCTGATGATTGACATATGCCACCATTGTGATATTGTCTGTCTGAAAACAAATGAACGGTTCTCTCTTCAACAGAGGCCAAAACTGAAGAGCTCTGAAAATTGCACGGAGTTCTAAAATATTGATTGTTAATCTCGCCTCTTGAGATTTCCAAACTCCATGTCAGAGATCCCCAGACAGCTCCCCAACCTGAAAGACTCGCATCTGTTGTGATCACAGTCCAGGTTGGCCAAACAAAAGAGGCCCCTTGAACTAAACACTGGTGATTTAACCACCACGTCAGAGAGTGTCGAACATTGGGATTTAAGGATATTAATTGTGATATCTTTGTATAATCTCGGCACTATTGATTCAGCATGCAAAGCTGGAGAGATCTCATGTGAAAATGAGCAAAAGGAATCGCGTCCGATGCTGCAGTCATGAGGCCTAAAACTTCCATGCACATAGCCACTGAAGAGAATGACTGAGACTGAAGGTGCAGACATGCTGCAACCAATTTCAAACGTCTCTTGTCTATTAGAGACAGAGTCATGGACACTGAATCTATCTGGAAACCTAAAAAGGTGACCCTTGTCTGAGGAATCAAAAAACTTTTTGGTAAATTGATCCTCCAACCATGTTTTCGAAGAAACAACACAAGTTGATTTGTGTGAGATTCTGCAGAACGTAAAGACTGAGCTAGTACCAAGATATCGTCCAAATAAGGAAACACCGCAATACCCTGTTCTCTGATTACAGAGAGTAGGGCACCCAGAACCTTTGAAAAGATTCTTGGAGTTATTGCTAGGCCAAATGGAAGAGCAACAAAATGGTAATGCTTGTCTAGAAAAAAGAATGTCAGGAACTGATAATGTTCTGGATGAATCGGAATATGAAGGTAAGCATCCTGCAAGTCTATTGTAGACATATAATGTCCTTGCTGAACAAAAGGCAGAATAGTCCTTATAGCTACCATCTTGAAAGTTGGTACTCTTACATAACGATTCAAAATTTTCAGATCCAGAACTGGTCTGAATGAATTTTTTTCTTTGGGACAATGAATAGATTTGAATAAAACCCCAGGCCTTGTTCCTGAAAAGGAACCGGCATGATTACCCCTGAAACCTCCAGATCTGAAACACACTTCAGGAAAGCCTGAGCTTTTACTGGATTCACTGGGATGCGTGAGAGAAAAAATCTCCTCACAGGAGGTCTTACTCTGAATCCAATTCGGTACCCCTGAGAGACAATGCTCTGAATCCATTGATTTTGGACAGAATTTATCTAAACATCCTTGAAAAACCTTAATCTGCCCCCTACCAGCTGTGCTGGACTGAGGGCCGCACCATCATGCGGACTTAGGGGCTGACTTTGGTTTCTTGAAAGGCTTGGATTTATTCCAATTTGAGGAAGGCTTCCAATTGGAAACAGATTCCTTGGGGGAAGGATTAGGTTTTGGTTCCTTATTTTGTCAAAAGGAACAAAAATGATTAGAAGCCTTAGATTTACCCTTAGGTTTTTTTATCCTGAGACAAAAAAACTCCTTTCCCACCAGTAACAGTTGAAATAATAGAATCCAACTGAGAACCAAATAAATTATTACCTTGGAAAGAAAGAGATAGTAATCTAGACTTAGATGTCATACCAGCATTCCAAGATTTAAGCCACAAAGCTCTTCTAGCTAAAATAGCTAAAGACATGGATCTAACATCAATTTTGATAATATCAAAAATGGCATCACAAATAAAATGATTAGCATGTTGCAGTAAGCGAACAATGCTAGATATGTCAGAATCCAATTCTTGTTGCGCTTAATTCTCCAACCAAAAAGTTGAAGCAGCTGCAACATCAGCCAAAGTAATTGCAGGACTAAGAAGATGACCTGAATATAAATAGGTTTTCCTTAGATAAGATTCAAGCTTCCTATCTAAAGGATCTTTAAAGGAAGTACTATCTTCCATAGGAATAGTGGTTCGTTTAGCAAGAGTAGAAATAGCCCCATCAACTTTGGGGATTTTTTCCCAAAACTCTATTGCAACCGCTGGTAAAGGATACAATTTTTTAAACCTTGCAGAAGGATTAAAAGAAGTACCTGGCTTATTCCATTCCTTAGAAATCATGTCAGAAATAGCATCAGGAATAGAGAAAAACCTCTGGAGTAATCACAGTAGGTTTAAAAACAGCATTTAAACGTTTACTAGTTTTAATATCAAGAGGACTAGCTTCTTCAATATCCAAAGTAATTAACACTTCTTTTAACAAAGAACGCATATACTCTATTTTAAATAAATAAGTAGATTTGTCAGTGTCAATGTCTGAGGAAGGATCTTCTGAATCAGATAGATCCTCATCAGAAGTAGATAATTCATTTTGTTGTCGTCATTTGAAATTTCATCAACTTTATGAGAAGTTTTAAAAAACCTCTTAAGCTTATTAGAAGGTGGAAATGCAGACAAAGCCTTCTCAATAGAATAAGTAACAAATTATTTAAAATTCACAGGTATATCATGTACATTAGAAGTAGAAGGAACTGCAACCGGTAATGTACTATTACAGATGGACACTCTATCTGCATGTAAAAGTTTATCATGACAATTAATACAAATGTCATTAGGAGATATAATCTCCACAATTTTACAAGAAATGCACTTAGCTTTGGTAGAAACAATGTCAGGCAGCAAAGTTCCAGCAGATACTTCTAAGGCAGGATCAGATTGAGACATCTTGCAGAATGTAAAAGAAAAAACAACATATAAAGCAAAATTATCAATTTGACGCACAACGTAACTAGAAATTTTTTTTGAACCAACCATGTCCAGAAGTGACACACTCGCGTCACTAACGACGCAACCCTGTGTGAACCCCTGCGTCAACTACGACACCGGAAATGACAAACTTGCGTCAACAGACGTGCCTTTTCGCGCCAAAAAATTCTTGCGCCAAGAATGACATTATAAAGTGTGGCATTTAGCGCACCCGCAAGCCTAAGACAGCCCACAAATTTAAACAAGTAGTCAATTGAAAAAAAGACTAAACCCCAGGTAAGAAAAATATTTCTCAATATTAACTTTCCCAAATATGAAACTGACAATCTGCAAAAGGAAATACATGAACCTGACTCATGGCAAATATAAGTACAATACATATATTTAGAACTGTATATAAATGCATAAAGTGCCAAACCATAGCTGAGGTGTCTTAAGAAATAAAAACATACTTACCAAAGACACCCATCCACATATAGCAGACAGCAAACCAGTACTGAAACAGTTATCAGTAGAGGTAATGGTATATGAGAGTATATCATCGATCTGAAAACGGAGGTAGGAGATGAATCTCTACGACCTATAACAGAGAACCTATGAAATAGACCCATGTTAGGGAAATCACTGCATTCAATAGGTAATACTCTCCACGTCCCTCTGACATTCGTTGTACTCTGAGAGGAATCGGGCTTCAAAATGCTGAGAAGCGCATGTCAACGTAGAAATCTTAGCACAAACTTACTTCACCACCTCCATAGGAGGCAAAGTTTGTAAAACTGAATTGTGGGTGTGGTGAGGGGTGTATTTATAGGCATTTTGAGGTTTGGGAAACTTTGCCCCTCCTGGTAGGATTGTATATCCCATACGTCACTAGCTCATGGACTCTTGCCAATTACATGAAAGAAAAGTAAATTGGAAAGGTGTTTAAAAGTAGAAGCCCTATTTGAAACATGAACGTTTTTTTTTGGTCTTGACTGTCCCTTTAATTAATTTCATTGACATCAGATGTAGGAAATATAGATGGGGCAAGTAATTGCTGAGATATACTGGACAACCTAACTTGCAAATGCAAAGACTTACTGTAAGTTGTAGAAGCATTTTAAAAGGTTTCTTAAGTATTGGGTTTTCACATGGGATTATCCACAACATTGCAGTGTTTCCCACATAAAGTAAGAATTTCATGTGTAAATATATGTTGAAATACATGTATGAAGTCATGAACTAATTATATAAGTAGCATGAGTTACTGTATAGAACTGAGGCCAAGTTTATCATATTTTTTAAACTGAAAAACTGGGACACCTTAGCCGATGTAGTTAAAAAAAATTGTTTTTCAGCATGGTTGTTACTAAGGTTAGCCTATGCATACAAATGACATTGGGTTTGATCACAATCTATTGGCTCCCTTAAACATGATTGTGCATTTGTGAATGACTTTTTAAAGGGGACAAGTCTGTATGCACGAGTCCAAACTCGTTCACGACAGTGCATACAACATTGAACTTAAAGGGACAGTCTAGTAAAAATTAAACTTTCATGATTCCAATAGAGCATGCAATTGTAACCCTTTAAGGACACAGCTTTCAGTTTGCTCAATTGTTTTATGACGGAAAAATTCCGTTATATGTCCTTAAGAGGTTAAACAACTTTCCAATTGACTTTTATCATTAAATTTGCTTTGTTCCCTTGGTGGTATTTTTGAAAAGCTAAACCTAGGTAGGCTCAAACTGATTTCTAAACCGTTGAAAAACCGCCTCTTAGCTCAGAGCATTTTGAAAGTTTTTCACAGTTAGAAAGTACTAGTTCATGTGTGTCATATAGATAGCATTGTGCACACTCCCATGGAGTTATTTACGAGTCTGCACTGATTGGCTAAACTGCATGTCTGTCAAAAGCACTGAGATAAGGGGGCAGTCTGCAGAGGCTTAGATATAAGGTAATCACAGAGGTAAAACGTGTATTATTATAACTGTGTTGTTATGCAAAACTAGGGAATGGGTAATAAAGGGATTATCTATATTTCTAACCAATACAAATTCTGGTGTAGACTGTCCCTTTAAGGTCACAAATGCCCATTCTACATTACAAGCTCAATGTTGTATGCACTGTTCTGAACGAGTTTGGACTATAAAACGCTGTTTATGAATGCACAATATCGTTTAAGGGTCTCTTAGAGAGGTGCAAAGCAGAAAGGTAGCGGGGTCACAAAATACAGTTTAAAAGAAGTGGAAATTCTGTAAAAAAAGATGTCTTAAGTGTTTTACCATATAAACTCGCCGTTGCCATTTTGTGTACAGTTCATGCCAAAATGTACAGGCAGAACAAACTTAAAAATATCCATACATTAATAGTTGCAATCATATTAATTATGACTTTGCAGTACAGCATCATACAAAATGTGACTGTGCCTAAAAAAGATGGAAAGTTATATGACGGATCATCATAAACTATGCAGGGATAGGACCATCTTAAAAAACAAACAAAAAATCACCCTTTATATTTACAAATTTAATTTCTATTATTAGCATCCCAGAAACCTGACAAAATGTGCTTATCTGACTAAGGGGGGATGCAAAAACTAAAAGATAAAGCATAGTCATACTGAAATTGTACTGAAACGTTGTCTCCCCTGGTAGGAGAAGTGTTATAAACAATTATATTCCTTATCATTAAGTCCCATATAGTAGAAGGAACTTCCAATATCAGAAACAAAAAGAAAAAAACTTCCTCATGAACAAGTCCCTCAGATCATCTTCAAATATAGGAAAAGCCCTAAAGACAAAGCCGCTAGAATGCTGCTACCCAATTCAAGTCTATTTACCCTGCTCCTGTTCTAGTGCTAGGCATCCATCTCTTAGTCCCCCTGTCAGTCCAGGTCACAGAAGAGGGGTATGCTATGAGGAGTGACCGTCCACCGGTCTTCATTCTCCAAGAACACAATAAACACTGCTCAGTTGCCGAACATGTATCAATAATTGGACACCGCTGGCTTGCCTGAGTACTGGCAGAACATCAAGTGTCTCTGGTAACAAAAGGGAGACCAGAATGATGTTCAGGTAAGTATAAAATGTTGGTTTGGCACTAATCTCTTGTGCAGGGGCTAGCTGGTATACAGGAGCAGAAAGGGCTGCAGATTCCAAAGGCCCCTCATCTGTCACCTCAGACAGATGATCTGCACTGATCCCATTTGACACATCACTCTCCCGTACAGCAACCATATATAATAGGTGATAAGCAAGCTCAACACATAAAATATGTACCTTAGCTCAAGAAAAAATCTCTCAAAATTAATGGTGCAGACCCAAAATGCTATATTTCTTTAAATTTGCAAAGATAGACACTATAGATATGAAAGTCTTAATGTAAAGAAAGGGAAAATATAATCAAATGTATTATATTATTATATCATATTAAATGAGGAGTATCCTGTCATCATAGCAGGTATGCACAAATCTCATCACCCGTAAAGTGCAACTATAGAAACAATGCTAAAACATTTATAAACACATATATATATATATAAAATGGTCATGTCTGATGTAAGGCAGATCACTTAGCGTGCAACACCCTGCTGAACCAAACCCTATATATAATAGGTCTTGTTTGGCCAGGAAAACATGGGAATCTAAGCATGCATGAGTGTCCCAAAGATGGCAATAATGTTGCTGTCAAATGAGGCAGATAGTGAAATATTCATTTTCCATGCTTTAGCAGTTCCGTTATTAATGTCACTTGTTAATAAGCAGTAAAAGCACATACATCAGGTCAGAGCAAGCATAGGGCAAATGGTTAAGCATCCAGCAATTACCTAACAAGCTGAGTTATTAGTACAGCCGCATAACAGCAAGCATACGTATTAGCAGTGTCCCATTTCAGATTACTTGAGACAGTCCATGTAACCCATAAGGAGTACAACTAAGGAGTGGCACTGGCTAATACACTCATATGATATGACAGCTACTATTATACACATATGGGGGCTAATACAGTAATTATTATTGTATTAGCCAACATATGTGTATATTAGCTGTCATATCAGAGTATTAGCCCCCATATGTGTATATTAGCTATTTAGCTGTCATATATGGTATTAGCCACAGCCACCACCATAAGATATGTGATCCTTTACCATTTGTGGGTCAGTGGGTTGGGCCATCCTAATTGGTTTTAACAAGGAAAGTCAAAAATTAAAACATTCTATCTAGAATCTGGATCATCCACCTCTTAAAGGAATGAAAAATACTTATAAAAAAGGCCAGTAGTCAATAAGCCAATAGATAAACAAACTGAGAAAAGCATTGCATCACAATATGGCAAAACCAACCAATAAATTCCATAGAAGCAAATACAATGCTTGCTTTTGCTTTTGAGTTAAATGATTATCAGGGAAATATATAAAATAGAACTCATTCTTGTTCCTTATGTTGTATTGTCATATCAATAATACTTAAAAAAAGAATCAAGTTTATTGTTTTCTCAGCTCATTCCTTGGTTGCTACAAAAGCTGATGAGACAGAATGTGGTGCAGAAAGGGAGGAGATAGACTTTATATTCAGAATAGTCATAGAAAAGTATGTGACTGAAGTGAATTAAGAAAACTATTGCATGTATATCAGATTTTTGTGTTGAAAGACTAGAGGAAATTACATCAATGTTAACTATGTAGCTATGTAGTTCCTTAACTCCTTTTTAGTATCATTGTTAGGGCCTGGAAATAACAGACTGTGAAAGTGATATTACATGCATACTTTTTATATCAATATATATATATATAAATACACACACACACACACACACACATATATATATATATATATATATATATATATATATATATATATATATATATATATATATATATATATATATATATATATATATATATATATATAAAAAAAAATTCCCCTTGAAAATAGAAGTGCTGTTTAAAATTACAGTAATACACATAGGTGCACAAATTGTACTGGCTAACAAATGTTTATTAACTTATAGATGCAAGTCTAGCAGATTTGCTTATGGGAGAAGATATATACTTAAGGAACACTGAACCCAATTTGTTCTTTTGTGATTCAAATAGAGCATGCAATTTTAAGCAACTTTCTAATTTACTCCTATTATCAAATTTTCCTCATGCTCTTGCTATCTTTATTTGAAAAAGAAGGCATCTAAGCTTTTTTTTTTTGGTTCAGACCTCTGGACAGCACTTTTTTATTGGTGGATGAATTTATCCACCAATCAGCAAGGACAACCCAGGTTGTTCACCAAAAATGGGCTGGCATCTAAACTTACATTCTTGCATTTCAAATAAAGATACCAAGAGAATAAAGAAAATTTGATAATAGGAGTAAATTAGAAAGTTGCTTAAAATTTCATGCTCTATCTGAATCATGAAAGAAAAAAAATTGGGTTCAGTGTCCCTTTAAGAAGGATTATCTTTTAAATTAAAAAATAAATAATTTGGAGTTAAATGTCCTTTCAGTTTATTGATGTTCTGTCTATATAAAAATGCACATACCTCTACATAACATTTTCAGCATTTGTTGAGTGTCACAGGTGTCATGTGTCTATCTAGTAGGATGTGATCTGTTTCTGACAGTGAGGGTGTCTAACAGAATATGTACATATATGAGTATTAGCCACCATATGTGTATAAGCTGTGATGTCATATATGAGTATTAGCCACCATATGTGTATATTAGCTGTCATATATGAGTATTAGCCACCATATCTGTATATTAGTTGTCAGATATGAGTATAACTGACTGTATTAGCCACCATATGTGTATATTAGCTGTCATGTTATATATGAGTATTAGCCACCATATGTGTATATTAGCTGTCATATATGAGTATTAGCCACCATATCTGTATATTAGCTGTCAGATATGAGTATTACTGACTGTATTAGCCACCATATGTGTATATTAGCTGTCATGTTATATATGAGTATTAGCCACCATATGTGTATATTAGCTGTCATGTTATATATGAGTATTAGCCACCATATGTGTATATTAGCTGTCATATATGAGTATTAGCCACCATATCTGTATATTAGCTGTCAGATATGAGTATTACTGACTGTATTAGCCACCATATGTGTATATTAGCTGTCATGTTATATATGAGTATTAGCCACCATATGTGTATATTAGCTGTTATATATGAGTATTAGCCACCATATCTGTATATTAGCTGTCAGATATGAGTATTACTGACTGTATTAGCCACCATATGTGTATATTAGCTGTCATGTTATATATTAGTATTAGCCACCATATGTGTATATTAGCTGTCATATATGAGTATTAGCCACCATATCTGTATATTAGCTGTCAGATATGAGTATTACTGACTGTATTAGCCACCATATGTATATATTAGCTGTCATGTTATATATGAGTATTAGCCACCATATGTGTATATTAGCTGTCATATATGAGTATTAGCCACCATATCTGTATATTAGCTGTCAGATATGAGTATTACTGACTGTATTAGCCACCATATGTGTATATTAGCTGTCATGTTATATATGAGTATTACTGACTGTATTAGCCACCATATGTGTATATTAGCTGTCATGTTATATATGAGTATTAGCCACCATACTTGGTATGGGGGTGGTCTGGAGGACAGGGAGGTTGGTGGTATTGTCGGGGTTCTAATGGTGTCATGGTGGGGATTGGGTGTGGGGGGGGGGCGTCAAAATACACCTTTGCCTGTGTAGACAAAAATCCTTGCACCGGCCCTGATGACAATCACAAAAGTGTGAGAAATACAATCAAATATGAAATATAAAATCACGCCATTTGTAGATATTGGTGTCCTGAAGTGAGTTTTCCTGCAGATGCCCTTAGCTGTGCATGATATCTGCCCTGTTGACTGTATATAGAGATGAATGGAGGGTTAATGAATCAATCCCACATATGTTAACAGACCTCTAGAATTTCTTCAGTGGCTATGTCAGAGTGTTTAACATAGGTGTAAGCTAAAAAAAACTATTTGGAAATAGCCATAATATGGTCTAATAGGTGTCTGAAAGTCCTTCTGAAGTCTTATCAAGTGCGTAGAAGTGAGCAGAAAACAAAATGTGATAGCTGAGAAGACAGGGCTATACAAATATATAGAAATGCATGAATAATATACATCATACACTTACTTGGAGTTGCTAAGTATTTTAGATGGATTTCAAAAACTATGGCTCATGGCACTTAATTGAATTAATCACTTCCCATGTTCTCATTTTGCAGGTTGTGGACATACTGTGGAGTGATCCAAGAAACCAAAATGGCTGCACACCAAACAGTTTTCGTGGTGGAGGTTGTTACTTTGGCCCAGATATTACTAAAAAGTTTCTAGAAAAATATAATTTAAAAATGCTGATAAGGTCCCATGAATGCAAACAGGAAGGATATGAGTTGTGTCACAATGGACAGGTCAAGTATTTGCATCAACTTCTAACATTCTCTTGTGTAAATGTGTCAGCATTTAAAATATTGATATGTAACTGTTGATTAATATGGCACAGTAAGCATCTGGTTAAAATAATTGAAAATAATAATTTAAAAACAATTATTGGTTTGTCAAACGCATTTGCTGTCCAGACATGTATTTGCCAATTGAAGAGTTAGAATCCATTGTAATTTGTAGGAAGTATGCACAACACATGACTGTTAAAGCCCAGGAAAAAAGTGTGAACTTCTTGAGCATGTTTTAGGTGAATTACTATTAAGTGTGAGCAAGAATTTTAGATTATAAGTGGAGCTCAATTTATATCACAGCGTGCCCTAACAATATCACTGGACTGCGCTATAATTCATGTTCAAATCTATATTACATGTACATGGTAAAGAATACAGGTAATAAATACATGGTAAGAATTACCAGACAATGTTTAGCACGGCCACAATCCCTTTAGTGCGCCTTTACTTTCAATGATTATCGTGGCCGGGCTATACATTGCTCATATTAAAAGTCGAAAGTTTTGTGTTGTGCTTGAGATAGCACTAAAAATGTTAGCGTGACTTGAGACCTGATGTAAAGTGTTAGGGCTAGAATAAAAGTTTTACAAAACACATGTAAACATATTAAAATAAAATATTATGGGGGGCGGAGTTTGCCAGCAAGAGGAACAGACGTGTGTGCCAGGAGCTCCCTCACTTAAAATGTTCAATAATGGATATCTAACTAACTTTATAGCAAGCTATACGGCTAAAAACTTCAGTGAGTGGAGATAACAATATTATCTAATTTCTTAAGAAACAAAAACCCGCTATTTGCTGTTTTTGAAGCCTTTCCAGTAACTTTATGGGTATCGGCCTATGACGCCGGCTGAGACTGTATGGACGCAACCCCCTCTCGCTAATGCAGTACACCTTCCCTACAATAATAGTGACATGGCTATGGATGCTGCGCTACACCAGTTTGAAGAGACTGTCTGTGAGCTTTTGGAAGACCATTACTCAGAACTGAGCTTACTTCTGAAGCAACTACTCAAAGATGTCTCTACCTCACGTGGCATACGAGATGGCAGTACAGAGCCAGGATTCATCATAGACAGTCCAGAAGCCTCATTAATGCCTACTAGATCCCAAAGTCAGCTCCCTCCCCTCAACCGGACAAAGCTGACTGAAGAGACTGAGAACTATCAGAGGGGTAATCTAACGGTGCCGCAAACTACTAGCAGCTCACAACCTTACCATATGACGGCGGAAAATATGCTATCGGCAATGACGGACATTCAGGCAGGAGAGATCGCATCTCCTCGAAGCCCATGCGGCAAACGAACCCCTGTTAAGACAAGAACACTGGAATCAGCGGAAGCCGGAGATATAGAGGCGAACACTCATGAGGTTTACTTTAATGTACAGGAGATTCTCTCAGAGAAATACCGCCGCTCCACACTTATACATCAGGCATTATTTTTACTAAAGGCGTTTGGGTCAAATAGGGAGACACTACCACCAGCACATATATATTTCACTGCTACTTGGCAACTGAGAAAAGGGATTGGCTAATGATTCCCTAAAAGAACCATTTTGTCAGCCATATTCCCGGTAGGGATATTTGCTCCCTTTTATGAAGATGTCACAGTTGGAACTCTACAAGTATGGCTTTGGTAACTGTCTTCTATATCCTTTCTTATTGTCTGCGCGTGTCACGGAATACTGCTCTTCAATCGGGGTATGGTTGGCTTCAGTATAAAAACAAAGGGACTCCTGTACAATCGCCTTACGAAGAGATTATGGACATGCAAGTTTCATAGTACTGTTTCCCCTAGGCTACCCTATTGAATCTACGAGAGCTATGACTTTTATAGACAATTGTCCTAGAGATTCTTGAAGATACCTAGAATAGAGTGTACACTGTATTAATACTGATATGATGTTTATAGGTTTTTAACTTCGGACAATAAGAATATCTATCTGTGTGCACTACAGTTTGTATACAAGCTTCTTTATATGCTGATATACACATGCTGATCCCCGGTTGGGAGTTACCCTATACTCATTTGAACTTATATGTGCTATGCCAGGGTGTTATATCTGAACAGATTTTAAGGATGTTAAAATATTTCTGCCTTATATACCTTCCTTGCCTCCACAACCATATATCATGCTAAGCTTGCTTTGAAAATGCATAACGGTCCCCAGCAATATATTTTCTTATACACCTACTTAACTTGAGGAGTGGCAGGTTGCTATTTAGCTCGCGCATGAGAGAGTGTTATCGTAAGCACACACCTTATAACATGCCCATGTCCTTACTGTTCAGTAACTTATAATGTTTGAAGTCTCTAAGATACATGCAGTCCTATTTGTTTTACTTATCTACCCTTGTGGCAAGGTCTGAGGACTCCTTTGAGACTCTATAGATCTGAAAGAGATTGCATAAGGGTATATCTGGGATTATTGGGTGCAGTCTTACATTGCATGTTATTTTCCATCTTAGAATAGTCTACTACCTCTAAATGTAAGATTTCAAAATAGCTCCTTATGCACGCCTATTATATGCAAGAACTTATTTTCCTGTCTGCGTGCAATTTATTATATACCAGTTGCTCTCCCTATCCAAAACCATAGCATACATATTTAGTAACAGGCATGCATTCTCCAATTTCAAACTTATATTACTTATATTACTTGGGTTATCTGAGTTCTCTGGAAGATTGCAGCGTCTCACATTTTCACTAATATTATATATATACCCATTCTGTTCTATACATAGATATAGTTATCTGGTTAAAGTTTGCTTCCTATACTTCTGGTAATAGCATCTTAATCTATAAGGCTAATCTTTAGTTTATTTTCTATATATTACTGCTCATACTCTATGCCTGACTAAAAGGTGGGATATATTTCACTGTGATATGCTCACTGTTGACTATTTGAATAATGCACTCCCCGTCCAAATATTATTTGCAGAAATACTGTCCAACTCTAGGCTGGCTTTATATTATTGTTAGTATATATGTTCATATCCTCTCTAAAAATGTTTATAGATGGTCGAAGGTTGGTACACATTGGGGCACTGGTTATTGAGCTCTACCAGCTGTTTTTGTATTATCTGTCTCTCCTTTGTAATTCTTTCTTTATGTGTATCCATAGATTATTTTCTACACAAGTTAGATGTCTCATTAATACAAAGGTTGCATAATTTCCCCCCTGTTCATAAGCTGCCAAATATAATACAGCTCGAAATGTCACTATATCCCACAGTTAAATAACATTTGAGTTTACGCCATATTCCTTAAAATATCTATATATATATATATAGCCCCCCACTCTTTCCCTTATTTGCATAGCGGTGCTTACCCGCTGAATATCCCCTTCCCTCGCTAGGCCCACATGTGGCTATACAAAATTCAATTTAGATCTCTCAGGTCCAAATGTGACCTTAAGAAAAAAGCAGGGAATTATTTCTACTATATTAAAAAAAAATGAGGTTCTATTTTCGGACATTTGCATTAAATAGCCGCAACCACAGACTGCCACTTCTTATATATCCGTAACCTTACCAAATGATACTAATGCACTCCTTCCTGTAGTGTCTATAAGTAGCATGACTAGTAATGGGAAGGGCATCTAAATACCTTTAAAGAAGCTCTAACTCTTTATATTAAAGGGACAGTCTACACCAGAATTTTTATTGTTTTAAAAGATAGATAATCCCTTTATTACCCATTCCCAAGTTTTGCATAACCAACACAGTTATAATAATATACTTTTAACCTCTGTGATTATCTTGTATCTAAGCCTCTGCAAACTGCCCCTTTTTTCAGTTCTTTTGACAGACTTGCAGTCTAGCCAATCAGTGCCTGCTCCCAGATAACTTCTCGTGCACGAGCACAGTGATATCTATATGAAATACGTGAACTAACAACCATTAGTGGTGAAAAATTGTTAAAATGCAATCTGAAAGAGGTGGGCTTCAAGGTCTAGGAAATTAGCATATGCACCTCCTAGTTTAAGCTTTCAACTAAGAATACCAAGAGAACAAAGCAAAATTGGTGATATAAGTAAATTGGAAAATTGTTTAAAATTACATGCTCGGGGGGCGGAGCCAACTTTGAAACCAGACGGTCGCACATCTCAGCAGCTCTGATTATATTACATATGAAAAACAACTTTGGCGACCGTCTGTGTTCATTTACTCCTCTATTTAGCTACTATTGAAGACTAAAAAGCACAGCCGTTCTTAACAGCTAATTTTGAGGAGAGTGATCCTACCTAAACGGACACTCACAAGCCTAGTGCGTTCAGCATCGAATACAAATTCGGAGGCAGCCATCTTGCGGCCTAGGCGGCAATTCCAGCAGAGAGCAAGATTACCCAAAAACTATTCCTTGCAACCCTCAACTAGGGGCTTACTTCTCTATCCGATCATGGAGGCTGCAGATCGCATTGTGGAAAAGATGCATATCTTTTTGGACAGGTGCAAAGTTGCGCTCGAACACCAAATTGCAAGGGAACCCCAGCTGACAGCATCGGTGTTTGCAGCACACGCCGTACACTCACTCATTCCTCTAACCGCTCCAGAGAATAGGAGAGTCGGGGGATCACAGAGTCCATCACCTACTTGGCATCATATACAGAACTGTTAAAGTAGCGACCCGCATGAACGAGGTGGGCACCTACTTATCATCCGATGCAGCAGACCAATGTGTCCCAAAGAGATGCCAAACATGTGTTGCAATCCGCAGTGGAGATCAGTTGCGGGAAGGTCGGACCAGCCGAGCAGTAACACAGAACGATGCTTACCTAATATGCTTAGAGTTGTCCTTTTCACCAGGCGGCTTTCCCCAACATCGCCTATATACTAAGGATCTGACTTTCAACACCATGTATGGGCTTATTCCTAAGGCTACCATCGGATTCACCACGTTTGGCGATACAAATTACATAACTTGGTGTGACAGAGTGTCGCTTGGTCGCAAGCTGTCTCTGACCTATTTTGAGGCAGGCTAAAACAGATGCTGAGCACAGTACCGGGTCTCTCTTTAGTTACCTGACCCTTCACCGTATGCATGAACCATTACTGCTTAGATTTTCCTTTTTTTTTTAATCTTTTTTCTATATATGGCACCACTTTATATATTACCTATCTCATGGATGTTATCAGATGAGAGTCAGAGTGTGACAACTTGGCTTATATTTCCCAAAACTTCTCCAGTCCTACTTAGGTCTATGAGTGCTGATTAACCCCTCTCTTATAGCATCCTTCTAATAGCGAAAATACTCACTAAAGGAAAAGGCTGAGTGATTCCCTATATGCAGACTAGATATAAATGACTGTCTTTTTTTACGATATGTGAGTGGGCGCTACTGTTTGTATTTGATTCTATTCTGAGAACTATGTGTATAACCCTTCCTCTTTCATGCTCGCAGCTAGTGTATTAATTGACATTTGTACGCAGTGTGGACGCAGAACAGGCATATGATGCTCTAACACTTTATCACTATAACACTGTTGGAATTCCCGCCTGAGAAAAGTAGAGTCCAGTCAAAACACTTTATGTTATTAGATCCCGTGGGCTTACATCTTTGCTCTGTATGTAATTCTCACCCTATGCTTCACACTACCAATGCTGAGCTGTCTGCGGCCGGGACAGCGAAGGCATGATCACTTACTCTATTGCCTTAATATTGGGGGAATTAACAAGATATTTTTATATGACAGGCAAGCTATCTTACTGTATAATTGTATATCTTACTATATTACTATACAATTACCGGTTTTATTTTAGCAACACCCTTTCCTGTGTCACATTGCTCTCTTGTACACTAACATGTTTACATAGTTCCTATTCAGCAAGACCATAATAGGTCCCTCAGTCTACTTATTTACCCTGCACTGACCCAGCTCCTGTAAATTTTAGAATGATTTTAACTTAACCCTAGTACTAGGCAATTTACTCTCACTAAGGCTAGCTTCCCCCTCTGCAAATGTATTAATTTCTTCACAATATAGATTAATGGGTCCATAATAGACTCTAACATATTATGTCCCCTTGTTATTATTATCTTCAAAGTTGTCTGCTCAATATAGAATCTTCTGTAAATAGTTATGAGCTCTGGTGTAACCAACATTGGTTCTTGTGCTTTTCGGTAAGTTTAGGTTCCCAGGGTCCCCAGACAAGAGAAAAGAGTTTGTTATTAAATTATACTGCTTGGTTGTAGTTGTAGTTTTAAAAACTCAGCATCATAGATATTTTCCATATAAAACTTACTCTGATAGAGACCCCTAAGCTTCTTTATGCAGAGCGTAACATTGACCCACTATACACTTAACCTGTTTCTAGTAACCCCCTAGCAATTCATGCGCCCTCGAAACTATTCACATAGACTTAGTGCTCTCTTCATATATTTTGATTTCCACCTTCATACTACCACCTCCTCTCCCCTCCCACCTTAGTGTACCTCCTAGTTTAGGAGGGTTAAATAAGCGGCTAATCTCATCTATGATGCGTCTTCATAACTTCTAAGTTGCTTCATATATTTAAATCACCTCCCCCCCCCCCCCATAATAATGTACCCTCTATTTTAGAGGGGCTCAATACGCGGTTTGTCTCGTGTATACCGCAATCTAACTATTGCATCCCACACTTCCTCAGTTTTAATTCCCACATAATATTTAAGAGAAGAATCTGCAAGACCATCCAGATCAGCAGGACTGATCACTGTTGCCTTCCATCTGTATATATGCTCCTAACACAGCGTCTGGTAGCCCCTATCAAGGTGCTAGATTGAATATACCATTTCAGACTTCATCTATTACTACAGGAAGCAAAAATTATATTTAAATATTCCACTCCAGATTCTGTTTATCACTACAGGAAGTGAATATTATTTTATATTTTACATAGCATTATATATATTGGTTATACTCCAACTACCTTATTCATTTCAAGAAAGTTACTATACGCTTGAATTTACATCAATTTTGAGTAGCCCTGTGGATTCATCAGAATTCCTAGTTAATACCCCTCACGTCTCATATTATATGAATCTTCAGGTCCTCAGGAACAAAATTGCTATTAAGTTTAAAAATAGAGGTTTATCATTGAGATCCAAAGGTGGTCTCCTTGGTCAAAAGTTCCTTCTCTCGCTTCATTATTTCCTGTCGCTTTTGTTGGCCCAAGAGTAATATATTGTGTCATGTAGAAGGTTCCTGAAAGATTAGCATCTTATCTGTTTGATGTTTGCAAACTATGTAAATTGTTGGCTAAACGTTTCTTCTATGTTTATTTTATTACTCCTGTAACATTGCAGCCTTATTTCATTTGGCAAAAGAATGTGTTATTATGATCTATGTTTGTCTTTAACTAAACCTCAATAAAAATTATAAATAAAAAAAAAAAAATTACATGCTCTATCTGAATCATGAAAGTTTATTTTGGCCTAGACTGTCCCTTTAAGTATATTTACTAATATGATGACAAATGCTTTCCTATGTGGTAATCATTTACGCCTGAATGGTTTGTATTAGCTATATCTGTGGTAGTACTGTTCTATATGTTTGACTTGTAAGTACTATTATGTATTTATGCACTGAAGTATGTTAAGTTACTATTATCATTGTTTCCAAAAACCTCAATAAAAAAATTATTTAAAAAAAAATAAAATAAAATATTACAATCATATATAGACATATTACATATAAAAACATAATTTATGCTTACCTGATAAATTCCTTTCTTCTGTAGTGTGATCAGTCCACGGGTCATCATTACTTCTGGGATATTACTCCTCCCCAACAGGAAGTGCAAGAGGATTCACCCAGCAGAGCTGCATATAGCTCCTCCCCTCTACGTCACTCCCAGTCATTCGACCAAGGACCAACGAGAAAGGAAAAGCCAAGGGTGAAGTGGTGACTGGAGTATAAATTAAAAAATATTTACCTGCCTTAAAAACAGGGCGGGCCGTGGACTGATCACACTACAGAAGAAAGGAATTTATCAGGTAAGCATAAATTATGTTTTCTTCTGTTAAGTGTGATCAGTCCACGGGTCATCATTACTTCTGGGATACCAATACCAAAGCAAAAGTACACGGATGACGGGAGGGATAGGCAGGCTCTTTATACAGAAGGAACCACTGCCTGAAGAACCTTTCTCCCAAAAATAGCCTCCGATGAAGCAAAAGTGTCAAATTTGTAAAATTTGGAAAAAGTATGAAGCGAAGACCAAGTTGCAGCCTTGCAAATCTGTTCAACAGAGGCCTCATTCTTGAAGGCCCAAGTGGAAGCCACAGCTCTAGTAGAATGAGCTGTAATTCTTTCAGGAGGCTGCTGTCCAGCAGTCTCATAAGCTAAACGAATTATGCTACGAAGCCAAAAAGAAAGAGAGGTAGCGGAAGCTTTTTGACCTCTCCTCTGCCCAGAGTAAATGACAAACAGAGAAGACGTTTGTCGAAATTCCTTAGTTGCCGGTAAGTAAAATTTTAGAGCACGGACTACATCCAGGTTGTGCAGTAGACGTTCCTTCTTTGAAGAAGGATTTGGGCATAAAGAAGGAACAACAATCTCTTGATTGATATTCCTGTTAGTAACTACCTTAGGTAAGAACCCAGGTTTAGTACGCAGGACTACCTTATCCGAATGAAAAATCAAATAAGGAGAATCACAATGTAAGGCTGATAATTCAGAGACTCTTCGAGCCGAGGAAATAGCCATTAAAAATAGAACTTTCCAAGATAACAACTTTATATCAATGGAATGAAGGGGTTCAAACGGAACGCCCTGTAAAACATTAAGAACAAGGTTTAAACTCCATGGTGGAGCAACAGTTTTAAACACAGGCTTAATTCTGGCCAAAGCCTGACAAAAAGCCTGGACGTCAGGAACTTCTGACAGACGTTTGTGTAACAGAATGGACAGAGCTGAGATCTGTCCCTTTAATGAACTAGCAGATAAACCCTTTTCTAAACCTTCTTGTAGAAAAGACAATATCCTAGGAATCCTAACCTTACTCCAAGAGTAACCTTTGGATTCACACCAATATAGGTATTTACACCATATCTTATGGTAAATCTTTCTGGTAACAGGTTTCCTAGCCTGTATTAAGGTATCAATAACTGACTCAGAAAATCCACGTCTTGATAAAATCAAGCGTTCAATTTCCAAGCAGTCAGCTTCAGAGAAGTTAGATTTTGATGTTTGAAGGGACCCTGTATCAGAAGGTCCTGTTTCAGAGGTAGAGACCAAGGTGGACAGGATGACATGTCCACCAGGTCTGCATACCAAGTCCTGCGTGGCCACGCAGGTGCTATTAGAATCACTGATGCTCTCTCTTGTTTGATTCTGGCAATCAATCGAGGAAGCAACGGGAAGGGTGGAAACACGTAAGCCATCCTGAAGTCCCAAGGTGCTGTCAGAGCATCTATCAGGACTGCTCCTGGATCCCTGGATCTGGACCCGTAACGAGGAAGCTTGGCGTTCTGTCGAGACGCCATGAGATCTATCTCTGGTTTGCCCCAACGTCAAAGTATTTGGGCAAAGACCTCCGGATGAAGTTCCCACTCCCCCGGATGAAAAGTCTGACGACTTAAGAAATCCGCCTCCCAGTTCTCCACTCCCGGGATGTGGATTGCTGACAGGTGGCAAGAGTGAGACTCTGCCCAGCAAATTATCTTTGATACTTCCATCATAGCTAGGTTGCTTCTTGTCCCTCCCTGATGGTTGATGTAAGCTACAGTCGTGATGTTGTCCGACTGAAACCTGATGAACCCCCGAGTTGTCAACTGGGGCCAAGCCAGGAGGGCATTGAGAACTGCTCTCAATTCCAGAATGTTTATTGGCAGGAGACTCTCCTCCTGACTCCATTGTCCCTGAGCCTTCAGAGAATTCCAGACGGCACCCCAACCTAGAAGGCTGGCGTCTGTTGTTACAATTGTCCAGTCTGGTCTGCTGAATGGCATCCCCCTGGACAGATGTGGCCGAGAAAGCCAACCATAGAAGAGAATTTCTGGTCTCTTGATCCAGATTCAGAGAAGGGGATAAGTCTGAGTAATCCCCATTCCACTGACTTAGCATGCACAGTTGCAGTGGTCTGAGGTGTAAGCGTGCAAAGGGTACTATGTCCATTGCCGCTACCATTAAGCCGATTACCTCCATGCATTGAGCCACTGACGGGTGTTGAATGGAATGAAGGGTGCGGCAAGCACTTTGAAGTCTTGTTAGCCTGTCCTCTGTCAGGTAAATCTTCATTTCTACAGAATCTATAAGAGTCCCCAGGAAGGGAACTCTTGTGAGTGGAACGAGTGAACTTTTCTTTTCGTTCACCTTCCATCCATGTGACCTTAGAAATGCCAGCACTAACTCTGTATGAGACTTGGCAGTTTGAAAGCTTGAAGCTTGTATCAGAATGTCGTCTAGGTATGGAGCTACCGAGATTCCCCGCGGTCTTAGTACCGCCAGAAGAGCACCCAGAACCTTTGTGAAGATTCTTGGAGCTGTAGCCAATCCGAATGGAAGAGCCACAAACTGGTAATGCCTGTCTAGGAAGGCAAACCTTAGGTACCGATAATGATCTTTGTGAATCGGTATGTGAAGGTAAGCATCTTTTAAATCTACAGTGGTCATGTATTGACCCTCTTGGATCATAGGTAAAATTGTCCGAATAGTCTCCATCTTGAACGATGGAACTCTTAGGAATTTGTTTAGGATCTTTAAGTCCAGGATTGGTCTGAAAGTTCCCTCTTTTTTGGGAACCACAAACAGATTTGAGTAAAACCCCTGTCCCTGTTCCGATCGTGGAACTGGATGGATTACTCCCATTAACAAGAGCTCTTGTACGCAGCGTAGAAACGCCTCTTTCTTTGTCTGGATTGTTGACAATCTTGACAGATGAAATCTCTCTCTTGGAGGAGAGTATTTGAAGTCCAGAAGGTATCCCTGAGATATTATCTCTAGCGCCCAGGGATCCTGAACATCTCTTGCCCAAGCCTGGGTGAAGAGAGAAAATCTGCCCCCCACTAGATCCGATCCCGGATCGGGGGCCCTCAATTCATGCTGTTTTAGGGGCAGCAGCAGGTTTCCTAGTCTGCTTGCCCTTGTTCCAGGACTGGTTAGGTTTCCAGCCTTGTCTGTAGCGAGCAACAGCTCCTTCCTGTTTTGGTGCAGAGGAAGTTGATGCTGCTCCTGCTTTGAAATTACGAAAGGAACGAAAATTAGACTGTCTAGTCTTGGCTTTGGCTTTGTCCTGAGGCAGGGCATGGCCTTTACCTCCTGTAATGTCAGCGATAATCTCTTTCAACCCGGGCCCGAATAAGGTCTGCCCTTTGAAAGGTATATTAAGCAATTTAGACTTAGAAGTAACATCAGCTGACCAGGATTTTAGCCACAGCGCCCTGCGTGCCTGAATGGCGAATCCTGAATTCTTCGCCGTAAGTTTAGTAAGATGTACTACGGCCTCCGAAATGAATGAATTAGCTAGTTTAAGGACTCTAAGCCTGTCCGTAATGTCGTCCAGAGTAGCTGAACCAATGTTCTCTTCCAGAGACTCAATCCAGAATGCCGCTGCAGCCGTGATCGGCGCAATGCATGCAAGGGGTTGCAATATAAAACCTTGTTGAACAAACATTTTCTTAAGGTAACCCTCTAACTTTTTATCCATTGGATCTGAAAAAGCACAGCTATCCTCCACCGGGATAGTGGTACGCTTAGCTAAGGTAGAAACTGCTCCCTCCACCTTAGGGACCGTTTGCCATAAGTCCCTTGTGGTGGCGTCTATTGGAAACATTTTTCTAAATATCGGAGGGGGTGAGAACGGCACACCGGGTCTATCCCACTCCTTAGTAACAATTTCAGTAAGTCTCTTAGGTATAGGAAAAACCTCAGTACTCGTCGGTACCGCAAAATATTTATCCAACCTACACATTTTCTCTGGTATTGCAACTGTGTTACAATCATTCAGAGCCGCTAACACCTCCCCTAGTAATACACGGAGGTTTTCCAGTTTAAATTTAAAATTTGAAATATCTGAATCCAGTCTGTTTGGATCAGAACCGTCACCCACAGAATGAAGTTCTCCGTCCTCATGTTCTGCCACCTGTGACGCAGTGTCTGACATGGCCCTAATATTATCAGCGCACTCTGTTCTCACCCCAGAGTGATCACGCTTACCTCTTAGTTCTGGTAATTTAGCCAAAACCTCAGTCATAACAGTAGCCATATCCTGTAATGTGATTTGTAATGGCCGACCAGATGTACTCGGCGCTACAATATCACGCACCTCCCTCTGAGCGGGAGATGTAGGTACTGACACGTGAGGCGAGTTAGTCGGCATAACTCTCCCCTCGTTGTTTGGTGAAATTTGTTCAATTTGTACAGATTGACTTTTATTTAAAGTAGCATCAATACAGTTAGTACATAAATTTCTATTGGGCTCCACTTTGGCATTGCAACAAATGACACAGGTATCATCCTCTGAATCAGACATGTTTAACACACTAGCAAATAAACTTGCAACTTGGAAATACAATTCAATTAGAATAATATTAAAACGTACTGTGCCTTTAAGAAGCACAGAAGATCTATGACAGTTGAAAATTAATAAATTGAAACAGTTATAGCCTCAATCCTTGTAAACAACACAACTTTAGCAAAGGTTTAATCCCATTAGCAAAGATAACAAATTCTGAAAGCAGGAAACAAATTACAGAATAAACGTTTTTTATCTCAGGCAAACTATAATTCTCACAGCTCTGCTGAGAGAAATTACCTCCCTCAAAATAAGTTTTGAAGACCCCTGAGCTCTGTAGAGATGAACCGGATCATGCAGGGAATACGAGTTGCTGACTGAAATATTTGATGCATAGTAAAAGCGCCAAAAAACGGCCCCTCCCCCTCACACACAGCAGTGAGGGAGAACAGAAACTGTCAGAAAAACAGATTAAGCAACTGCCAAGTGGAAAAATAGTGCCCAAACATTTATTCACACAGTACCTCAGCAAATGAAAACGATTTTACATTCCAGCAAAAACGTTAAACATAATCTCTAGTTATTAAACAGCTTTATGTATTTCTTACAGTGTAATTCTAGTGAAGTACCATTCCCCAGAATACTGAAGTGTAAAGTATACATACATGACATTATATCGGTATGGCAGGATTTTCTCATCAATTCCATTGTCAGAAAATAAAAACTGCTACATACCTCTATGCAGATTCATCTGCCCGCTGTCCCCTGATCTGAAGTTTACCTCACTCCTCAGATGGCCGAGAACAGCAATATGATCTTAACTACTCCGGCTAAAATCATAGCAAAACTCTGGTAGATTCTTCTTCAAACTCTGCCAGAGAGGTAATAACACACTCCGGTGCTATTTTAAAATAACAAACTTTTGATTGAAGATATAAAACTAAGTATAATCACCATAGTCCTCTCACACATCCTATCTAGTCGTTGGGTGCAAGAGAATGACTGGGAGTGACGTAGAGGGGAGGAGCTATATGCAGCTCTGCTGGGTGAATCCTCTTGCACTTCCTGTTGGGGAGGAGTAATATCCCAGAAGTAATGATGACCCGTGGACTGATCACACTTAACAGAAGAAATGTATGTATTATTGTAATAAATGTATAAAGGGATTTTATTTATAACATCTTACTTTACACTTGTCATTTGATAGCAAGAATAGGAGCGCTATTTATTTAAAGGACCAGTCAACAGAGTAGATTTGCATAATCAACAAATGCAAGATAACAAGACAATGCAATAGCACTTAGTCTGAACTTCAAATGAGTAGTAGATTTTTTTCTGACAATTTTAAAAGTTATGTCTATTTCCACTCGCCCTGTACCATGTGACAGCCATCAGCCAATCACAAATGCATACATGTACCATGTGACAGCCATCAGCCAATCACAAATGCATACATGCTTATACTGTGAGTTCTTGCACATGCTCAGTACGAGATGGTGACTCAAAAAGTTTAATTATAAAAAGACGGTGCACATTTTCTTAATGGAAGTAAATTAGAAAGTTGTTTAACCCCTTAATGACAAGTGACGTACCAGGTACGTCCTGCAAAAACTTGCAGTTAGTGACAATGGACGTACCTGGTACGTCACTTGTCTAAGAGAGTGCTGGAAGCGATCGCAATCGCTTCCAGCAGCTCTCAGGGTATTGCAGTGATGCCTCGATATTGAGGCATCCTGCAATACCCTTAGAAAGCATCCGATGCAGAGAGAGCCACTCTGTGGCCCTCTCTGCACCGGTAGCGATGCGGCCGGTTCGTTGGTGGGTGGGAGCGCAACTGGGAGGCGGGTGGGCGGCCCATCGCTACCCGGCATCCGGCTCCTGTTAGTGCAATGTGCACGCCGGGTGCCGGGAGCGTGCGGGGGCGCGCGTGCGCGTGCGCGCGCGGGTGCGCGCGCACGCCCGCGATCACCTACCCACACTGACACCAATGAGTGGGAAGAGGGGGGGAAATATATATATATGAGGATCTGGGAGGGGGAGGGGGTTGGGGTATTGTGGGGGGCTGCTACACTACAGAAAAAAATAAATTAGTAATAAAAAATAATTAAAAACACTTTTTTGGGGGGCAAATTGGGTACTGGCAGACAGCTGCCAGTACCCAAGATGGCGGCAATTAGGTAGGGGAGAGGGTTAGATTGCTGGGGGGGGGATCATGGAGGTTGGGGCTAAGGCAGGAGTCCATCACAGCTAAAACATTTTATTTTTTTTTATTAAAAAAAATAAAAACTCCTTTTATTTAGTACTGGCAGACTTTCTGCCAGTACTTAAGATGGCGGGGACAATTGTGGGGTGGGGGAGGGAAGAGAACTGTTTGGGAGGGATCAGGGGGTGGGATGTGTCAGGTGGGAGGCTGATCTCTACCCTAAAGCTAAAATTAACCCTGCAAGCTCCCTACAAGCTACCTAATTTAACCCCTTAACTGCTGGGCATAATTTACGTGTGGTGCGCAGCAGCATTTAGCGGCCTTCTACTTACCAAAAAGCAACCACAAAGCCATATAAGTCTGCTATTTCTGAACAAAGGGGATCCCAAAGAAGCATTTACAACCATTTGTGCCTTAATTGCAGAAGCTGTTTGTAAATAATTTCAGTGGGAAACCTAAAGTTTGTGACAAAATTTGTGAAAAAGTGAACTTTTTTTTTATTTGATGACATTTGGCGGTGAAATGGTGGCATGAAATATACCAAAATGGGCCTAGATCAATACTTTGGGTTGTCTTCTAAAAAAAAATATATACATGTCAAGGGATATTCAGGTATTCCTGACAGATATCAGGGTTCCAATGTAACTAGCGCTAATTTTGAAAAAAAGTTGTTTGGAAATAGCAAAGTGCTACTTGTATTTATGGCCCTATAACTTGCAAAAAAAGTAAAGAACATGTAAACATTGGGTATTTCTAAACTCAGGACAAAATTTAGAAACTATTTAGCATAGGTGTTTTTTGGTGATTGTAGATGTGTAACAGATTTTGGGGGTCAAAGTTAGAAAAAGTGTGTTTTTTTCAATTTTTTCCTCATATTTTATATTTTTTTTTATAGGAAATTATAAGATATGATGAAAATAATGGTATCCTTAGAAAGTCCATTTAATGGCGAGAAAAACGGTATATAATATGTATGGGTACAGTAAATGAGTAAGAGGAAAATTACAGCTAAACACAAACACTGCAGAAATGTAAAAATAGCCATTGTCATTAAGGGTAAGAAAATTGAAAAATGGTCCGGTCATTAAGGGGTTAAAATGGCATGCTCTGTCTGAATCAGGAAATTTTAATTTTGACTTGAGTGTCCCTTTAACTTTAGCGTTATTATCATTCAATAGTGCTAGTATTTTTGCTCCACTTGTAATCTAGCCTTTACTCGGAAAGTGCAAATGTGGTCAAACACTAAAAAAAATTAACATTTGTAATATTTAAAAAAAAAAAAAAAAAATTAACACAAGAAAGTGTTTTCTGACTTTTGCAATAGTGGCAACTAATTATCCCTAGGTAAGGTATAGGGGGTGTATATATGGTCCAAATGCATTCCATAAACTTAAGATAAATGGACAGAAGGACATTTTAGCATGGGTTTTAATTAAACAATCAAACAAAAATAAAATTAGATAAACCTCCTTAAACACTTTGGAAGGGAACAAACATTAATTGGAATGGAGCCCCAATGTAAGCAAACTTCATAGGTGAGTCCTACACTAATATATTTAAGTATGTGATGCTTTTAAAATCAGTTATACAGTGCACACATACCTTAGTTGTATTTACAACCCGTGTGAAGCATCTCTAATGAGATCACAGGTGGTACTCATTTAAACCTCACCATATAAACCCTTAAATACAATTGTGAGTCTGCTAAGTAGTGTACAGTGCTTCATGAATTCTTTGTGGATAACACAATATGGTAAAAGTTATATTGAAACTGCTGTTTAGACAATACATACTACTCTTGTAGGCACATACACATAACATATTTGGTTTACCGTTTCAGGTTGTAACTATTTTTTCAGCTTCTAATTACTATGATGAAGGTAGCAACAGAGGAGCTTATGTCAAACTGAGTCCAGACTTGACGCTTCGCTTTGTCCAGTATCAAGTCAGTAAATGCACCCGCAAACTAACTCTTCATCAAAGGTTAGAATACACAGATTTTATTTGCTCCAAATCAGTCAAATGTATTCTAAATATTGTATGTAATCAATAAAGTGATCATTATAATTATATAAGTGACAGTCAGTAATTTATGTGGAAATGTTAAGTGTTATATTACCAATTAGGAACTGTTTTGCAAACGATCTGTACATAAATTAAGGGGTTAATATAAATTATTAAGATTACCAGATTACAATCAGAGCACAAAATATTAGCGCTAACACCGTTCAAGCTAAATTAATAGTGCTCTCATTCGCTGGTAATTTTGTTTTACCAATCACTTGTAGAACCAAATTGTGCACTATTCTAAACACTAGCCCACAATACTGATAACGCACCCTGCTTTTCACTGTATTATAGTAATATTCTGTTTTATTTGTCACTGGGCCCAAAATTTAATTAGTCTGTTAATTTTTCCTCCCATGTTGTGTTTAAAGGTGTCAAGAGGTCCAATAGCGGTCACATTAACATAGTTTTAAGGAAGGTATATTCTGTGAGGTATATATGATTGTCTATATAACATGCTTGTGGCATGTACCTTAATCTTATGTGCTTTTTAAAAATTCAATAAAAAATATTGAAAAAAAAACATCATTTATGTAAGAACTTACCTGATAAATTCATTTCTTTCATATTGGCAAGAGTACATGAGCTAGTGACGTATGGGATATACAATCCTACCAGGAGGGGCAAGGTTTCCCAAACCTCAAAATGCCTATAAATACACCCCTCCCCACACCCACAATTAAGTTTAACGATTAGCCAAGTAGTTGGGTGATAGAAAAAGGAGTAGAAAGCATCAAAAAAGGAACTGGAAATATAATTGTGCTTTATACAAAACCTCATAACCACCATAAACAGGGTGGGTCTCATGGACTCTTGCCAATATGAAAGAAATTAATTTATCAGGTAAGTTCTTACATAAATTATGTTTTCTTTCATGTAATTGGCAAGAGTCCATGAGCTAGTGATGTATGGGATAGAAATACCCAAGATGTGGAAATCCACAGAAGAGTCACTAGAAAGGGAGGGATAAAAATAAAAACAGCCATATTACGCTGAAAAAATTTAATCCACATCCTTAAAACATAAGCAGAGGAATCAAACTGAAACAACTGCCTGAAGAACTTTTCTACCAAAAACTGCTTCCGAAGAGGCAAACACATCAAAACGGTAGAATTTAGTAAATGCATGCAAAGAAGACCAAGTTGCTGCTTTGCAAATCTGATCAACTGCAACTTCATTTTTAAAGGCCCATGAAGTGGAAACTGATCTAGTAGAATGAGCTGTGATTCTCTGAGGCGGGGGCCTGACTCAACTCCAAATAAGCCTGATGAATCAAAAGCTTTAACCAAGATGCCAAGGAAATGACAGAAGCTTTCTGACCTTTCCTAGAACCAGAAAATACAACAAATAGACTGGAAGTCTTACTGAAATCTTTAGTAGCTTCAACATAATATTACAAAGCTCTAACAACATCCAAAGAATGTAAGAATCCCTCCAAAGAATTCTTAGGATTTAGGACACAAAGAGGGAACAACAATTTCCCTATTAATGTTATTAGAATTCACAAAATGAAGTCTGCAAAACTGCCTTATCCTGATGGAAAATCAGAAATGGAGACTCACAAGAAGGAGCAGATAATTCGGAAACTCTTCTAACAGAAGAGATAGCCAAAAGGAACAACACTTTCCAAGAAAGTAGTTTAATATCCAAAGAATGCATAGGCTCAAAAGGAGAAACCTATAAAGCCTTCAAAACCAAATTAAGACTCCAAGGAGGAGAGATTAATTTAATGACAGGCTTGATATGGACCAAAGCCTGTATAAAACAGAGAATATCAGGAAGCTTAGTAATCTTTCTGTGAAATAAAACAGAAAGAGCAGAGATTTTTCCCTTCAAGGAACTTGCAGACAAACCTTAATCCAAACCATCCTGAAGAAACTGAAAAAATTCTAGGAATTCTAAAAGAATGCCAGGAGAATTTATAAGAACACCATGAAATAAAAATCTTCGAAACTCGATAATAAATTTTCCTAGAAACAGATTTACGAGCCTGTAACATAGTATTAAACATTGAGTCAGAGAAACCTCTCTGACTAAGCACTAAGCGTTCAATTTCCATACCTTCAAATTTAATGATTTGGGATTCTATGGAAAAACGGACCTTGAGACATGGGGGCCTAGTTATCAAGCCGTCAACCTCAAATACGCTGGAATTCCGCAGCGTATTTGTGGCGAGGTTGATTCGCCTTAGTTATCAAAGGCTAGAGACCGGCAAAAGTAGAATTTTGTGACGTAAACTTCGATCCGCCGGACTCAGTCCGACACAGATCGATTCTTACGTCACTCCAGATGTTCCGCACACAAGTGCGGCACAATCTGACTACTTTTGCTAGTTATAAAAAAACTAGCAGGTACGCTCGGCACTTTTACGGCCCAGCGTACCTGGTTTTCAAACCGCCACCCTGGAGGCGGCGGATCCCATAGGAATCAATGGGAGTCTGACCATAGCGAAAGTACAAGTTCGCTGCTGCCAGACATCCCATTGATTCCTATGGGAGATGTCTGCACCTAACACCCTAACATGTACCCCGAGTCTAAACACCCCTAAGCTGTCCCCCCCTACACCGCCGCAACTAAATAAAGTTATTACCCCCTAAACCGCCACTCCCGGAGCCCACCGAAAGCTACTCTATACATATTAACCCCTAAACCGCCGCTCCCGGAGCCCACCGCAAGCTACTATATACATATTAACCCCTAAACCGCCGCTCCCGGAGCCCACCGCAACCTACTCTATACATATTAACCCCTAAACCTCCGCTCCCTGAGCCCACCGCAACTATAATAAATGTATTAACCCCTAAACCGCCGCTCCCGGAGCCCACCGCCATTTACATTATACCTAGTAACCCCTATCCTGCCCCCCCTATACCACCGACCTCTATAATAAAGTTATTAACCCCTATCCTGCCGATCCCGCACCTCGCCGCAAGTAAATAAATAGTTTAACCCCTAAACCGCCGCTCCCGGACCCTGCCACAACCTATATTCAATTTATTAACCCCTAATCTGTCCCCCCTACACCGTTGCCACCTATAATACATTTATTAACCCCTATCCTGCCCCCCACTACACCGCCGCCACTGAAATAAATTTAATAACCCCTAAACCTAAGTCTAACACTAACCCTAACACCCCCTAACTTAAATATTAATTAAATAAATCTAAATAATATTTCTCTTATTAACTAAGGCCTAGATTTAGAGTTTGGCGGTAGCCATGAAAACCAGCGTTAGAGGCTCCTAACGCTGGTTTTAGGCTACCTCCGGTATTTGGAGTCACTCAAAAAAGTCAGTAGTTAAGAGCTTTCTGGGCTAATTCCGGTTCATAAAGCTCTTAACTACTGTACTCTAAAGTACACTAACACCCATAAACTACCTATGTACCCCTAAACCGAGGTCCCCCCACATCACCGCAACTCGATTAAATTTTTTTAACCCCTAATCTGCCGACCGCCACCTACGTTATCCTTATGTACCCCTAATCTGCTGCCCCTAACACCGCCGACCCCTATATTATATTTATTAACCCCTAATCTGCCCCCCACAACGTCGCCGCCAGCTACCTACACTTATTAACCCCTAATCTGCCGTCCGCACGCCGCCGCCAGCTACATTATCCCTATGTACCCCTAATCTGCTGCCCTAACATCGCCGACCCCTATATTATATTTATTAACCCCTAACCTGCCCCCCACAACGTCGCCGCCACCTACCTACAATAATTAACCCCTAATCTGCCGACCGCAAAGAGCTGCCAGCTACATTATAGCTATGTACCCCTAATCTGCTGCCCCTAACCCCGCCGACCCCTATATTATATTTATTAACCCCTAACCTGCCCTCCCTAACATCACCGACACCTAACTTCAATTATTAACCCCTAATCTGCCGACCGAATCTCGCCGCTATTCTAATAAATGTATTAACCCCTAAAGCTAAGTCTAACCCTAACACTAACACCCCCCTAAATTAAATATAATTTTAATCTAACGAAATTAATTAACTCTTATTAAATAAATTATTCCTATTTAAAGCTAAATACTTACCTGTAAAATAAATCCTAATATAGCTACAACATAAATTATAATTATATTATAGCTATTTTAGGATTAATATTTATTTTACAGGTAACTTTGTATTTATTTTAACCAGGTACAATAGCTATTAAATAGTTAAGAACTATTTAATAGCTAAAATAGTTAAAATAATTACAAATTTACCTGTAAAATAAATCCTAACCTAAGTTACAATTAAACCTAACACTACACTATCAATAAATTAATTAAATAAAATACCTACAATTACCTACAATTAAACCTAACACTACACTATCAATAAATAAATTAAATACAATACCTACAAATAACTACAATGAAATAAACTAACTAAAGTACAAAAAATAAAAAGAACTAAGTTACAAAAAATAAAAAAATATTTACAAACATAAGAAAAATATTACAACAATTTTAAACTAATTACACCTACTCTAAGCCCCCTAATAAAATAACAAAGCCCCCCAAAATAAAAAAATGCCCTACCCTATTCTAAATTACTAAAGTTCAAAGCTCTTTTACCTTACCAGTCCTGAACAGGGCCCTTTGCGGGGCATGCCCCAAGAAGTTCAGCTCTTTTGCCTGTAAAAAAAAAATACAATACCCCCCCCCAACATTACAACCCACATACCCCTAATCTAACCCAAACCCCCCTTAAATAAACCTAACACTAAGCCCCTGAAGATCATCCTAACCTTGTCTTCACCATACCAGGTTCACCGATCCGTCCTGGCTCCAAAATCTTCATCCAACCCAAGCGGGGGCTGGCGATCCATCTTCCGGCGGCTGAAGAGGTCCAGAAGAGGCTCCAAAGTCTTCATCCTATCCGGGAAGAAGAGTAGATCCGGACCGGCAACCATCATCTTCCAAGCGGCATCTTCTATCTTCATCCGATGAGGACCGGCTCCATCCTGAAGACCTCCACCACGGACCCATCTTCATCCGGCGACGACCAACTGAAGAATGACGGTTCCTTTAAGGGACGTCATCCAAGATGGCGTCCCTGGAATTCCGATTGGCTGATAGGATTCTGATCGGAACAGCCAATAGAATTTTAAAGGTAAGTATTTAGTTTTAAATAGGATTAACTTACGGCTAGATTTAGAGTTTTGTCGGTAAGGACCCGCGTAGCTAACGCCTGCTTTTTTCTGGCCGCACCATAAAAATAACTCTGGTATTGAGAGTCCACATAAAGGCTGCGTTAGGCTCCAAAAAAGGAGCGTAGAGCATATTTAATGCAGCTTCAACTCTCGATACCAGAGTTGCTTACGGACGCGGCCAGCCTAAAAAACGTGCTCGTGCACGATTCCCCCATAGGAAACAATGGGACTGTTTGAGCTGAAAAAAAACCTAACACCTGCAAAAAAGCCGCGTTCAGCTCCTAACGCAGCCCCATTGTTTGCTATGCGGAAACACTTCCTACGTCTGCACCTAACACTCTAACATGTACCCCGAGTCTAAACACCCCTAACCTTACACTTATTAACCCCTAATCTGCCGCCCCCGCTATCGCTGACCCCTGCATATTATTATTAACCCCTAATCTGCCGCTCCGTAAACCGCCGCTACTTACATTATCCCTATGTACCCCTAATCTGCTGCCCTAACATCGCCGACCCCTATATTATATTTATTAACCCCTAATCTGCCCCCCACAACGTCGCCTCCACCTGCCTACACTTATTAACCCCTAATCTGCCGACCGGACCTGAGCGCTACTATAATAAAGTTATTAACCCCTAATCCGCCTCACTAACCCTATAATAAATAGTATTAACCCCTAATCTGCCCTCCCTAACATCACCGACACCTAACTTCAATTATTAACCCCTAATCTGCCGACTGGAGCTCACCGCTATTCTAATAAATGTATTAACCCCTAAAGCTAAGTCTAACCCTAACACTAACACCCCCCGATGAGGACCGGCTCCATCCTGAAGACCTCCACCGCGGACCCATCTTCATCCGGCGACGTCCAACTGAAGAATGACGGTTCCTTTAAGGGACGTCATCCAAGATGGCGTCCCTCGAATTCCGATTGGCTGATAGGATTCTATCAGCCAATCGGAATTAAGGTAGGAATATTCTGATTGCCTGATGGAATCAGCCAATCAGAATCAAGTTCAATCCGATTGTACCCCTAATCTGCTGCCCCTAACACCGCCGACCCCTATATTATATTTATTAACCCCTAATCTGCCCCCCACAACATTGCCGCCAGCTACCTACAATTATTAACCCCTAATCTGCCGACCGGAGCTCACCGCTAGTATAATAAATGTATTAACCCCTAATCCGCCTCACTCCCGCCTCAATAACCCTATAATAAATAGTATTAACCCCTAATCTGCCCTCCCTAACATCGCCGACAGCTAACTTCAAGTATTAACCCCTAATCTGCCGACCGGAGCTCACCACTACTCTAATAAATTGTTTAACCCCTGAAGCTAATTCTAACCCTAACACTAACACCCCCCTACATTAAATATAATTTTTATCTAACTAAATAAATTGTCTTATTAAATAAATTATTCCTATTTAAATCTAAATACTTACATGTAAAATAAATCCTAATATAGCTACAATATAAATTATAATTATATCTTAGCTATTTTAGGATTAATATTTATTTTACAGGCAACTTTGTAATTATTTTAACCAGGTACAATAGCTATTAAATAGTTAATAACTATTTAATAGCTACCTAGTGAAAATAATTACAAAATTACCTGTAAAATAAATCCTAACCTAAGTTACAATTAAACCTAACACTACACTATCAATAAATTAATTAAATACAATATCTACAAATAAATACAATTAAATAAACTAACTAAAGTACAAAAAATAAAAAAGAACTAAGTTACAAAAAATAAAAAAATATTTACAAACATTAGAAAAATATTACAACAATTTTAAACTAATTACACCTACTCTAAGCCCCCTAATAAAATAACAAAGACCCCCAAAATAAAAAAATGCCCTACCCTATTCTAAATTACAGAGGATATTATGTCGCAAAGGTAAGTATTCAACAAATTTATTATACAGACAGTAGATAATCTTATATTGACAAGTTAAAATTGGTTAAACTGGGGCTTAGAGTAGGTGTAATTAGTTTAAAATTGTCGTAATATTTTTCTAATGTTTGTAAATATTTTTTTATTTTTTGTACTTTAGTTAGTTTATTTCATTGTATTTATTTGTAGATATTGTATTTAATTAATTTATTGATAGTGTAGTGTTAGGTTTAATTGTAGATAATTGTAGGTATTTTATTTAATTAATTTATTGATAGTGTAGTGTTAGGTTTAATTGTAACTTAGGTTAGGATTTATTTTACAGGTAATTTTGTAATTATTTTAACTATTTTAGCTATTAAATAGTTCTTAACGGCAGATTAGGGGTTAAAAAAAATATGCAGGAGTCAGCTAGAGTGGGAGGCAGATTAGGGGTTAATAAGTGTAAGGTTAGGGGTGTTTAGACTCGGGGTTCATGTTAGGGTGTTAGGTGCAGACGTAGGAAGTGTTTCCCCATAGAAAACAATGGGGCTGCGTTAGGAGCTGAACGCTGCTTTTTTGCAGGTGTTAGGTTTTTTTTCAGCTCAAATGGCCCCATTGTTTTCTATGGGGGAATCGTGCATGAGCACGTTTTTGAAGCTGGCCGCGTCCGTAAGCACCGCTGGTATCGAGAGTTGCAGTGGCGTTAAATTATGCTCTACGCTCCCTTTTTGGAGCCTAACGCACTGAAAACCCAGCCATTCTGTGAACTATAAATACCAGCGGTATTTAAAAGGTGCGGGGGAAAAAAAGCACGCGTAGCTAACGCACCCCTTTGGCCGCCAAACTCTAAATCTAGCCGTTAGATAGCTACAATGTAATTATTAATTATATTGTAGCTATCTTAGGGTTTATTTTACAGGTAAGTATTTAGTTTAAATAGGAATAATTTATTTAAGTATAGTGTAGTGTTAGGTGTAATTGTAACTTAGGTTAGTTTTTAGTTTACAGGTACATTTCTCTTTATTTTAGCTAGGTAAGCTATTAAATAGTTAATAACTATTTAATAGCTATTGTACCTAGTTAAAATAAATTGAAAGTTACCTGTAAAATAAAAATAAATCCTAAGATAGCTACAATGTAATTATTATTTATATTGTAGCTATATTAGGGTTTATTTTAAAGGTAAGTATTTAGTTTTAAATAGGAATAACTTAGTTAATAATAGAAATATTATTTAGATTTATTTAATTAATATTTAAGTTAGGGGGGTGTTAGGGTTAGTATTAGACTTAGGTTTAGGGGTTAATAATTTTATTACAGTGGCGGCGGTGTAGTGGGGGGCAGGATAGGGGTTAATAAATTTATTATAGGTGGCGACGGTGTAGGGGGGGCAGGATAGGGGTTAATAAATTTAATATAGGTTGCGGCGGGTTCAGGGAGCGGCGGTTTAGGGGTAAACTATTTATTTAGTTGCGGCGAGGTGCGGGATCAGCAGGATAGGGGTTAATAACTTTATTATAGAGGGCGACGGTATAGGGGGGGCAGGATAGGGTTTACTAGGTATAATGTAGGTGGCAGCGGTGTCCGGGAGCGGCGGTTTAGGGGTTAATACATTTATCAGAGTTGCGGCAGGGTCTAGGAGCAGCGGTTTAGGGGTTAATACATTTATAAGAGTTGCGGCAGGGTCTAGGAGTGGCGGTTTAGGGGTTAGTAACTTTATTTAGTTGCGGGAGGCTCCGGGGGCGCCGGTATAGGGGGTAGAACAGTGTAGATAGTGTGGGTGCTTAGTGACAGGCTAGCAATAAAGCTGGGAAAAAGCCGAAGAGCAGCGAGATCGGATGAGTGATAACTCTCACAGTCCACTGCTCATTGCCCTGTACTTGGTGCGCGGCTTTTTGACAGCTTTATTTGATAACTTAGGCGAAATTTTTCAGGTCCGCGGCGGCGATGTGAGGAGAGCTTAGGCGGGCGTATTGGGCCGGCGAAGGCAGGAAAGTTGACACGTTGATAACTACCCCCCAGAAGGTCTGGTCTTAAAGGAAGTGGCCAAGGTTGGCAACTGGACATATGAACAAGATCCACATACCAAAACCTTTGAGGCAATACTGGTGCTACCAGAAACCCAAATGACTGTTCCATGATGATCTTGGAGATTGTGACGGACTCCCCGCTACCCCAACTGGGTAGCGCCGTCGACTGGGTCTTCCTCTGCCTGAAACAAGTGGCTATGTAGCCCAGGAAAGTGATTCTAGCAGGAGCCAACCCAAATAACTAGACAGACTAGCATTCAGGTTAAAATAGAACTAAATTATTGCACCGAAAACACAGCTTAAACCAATGCTAATCACATCCTGACTTACAAAAGGACAATGAATGACTCACACAATAACAGAAAGACACTGTACACCTAGACTAGATAACAACAGGGGTGAGGTTATAGGGGGTAGGGGTTTATTGCACAAAAAACACAGCTTTTAGACATTTCCAACACATGGGGGTAGTTACTACACAAATAGAAACAAATATTATACAATGAGACAAACATCAGACAATGGTTAGTTAAACAGATTCTAATCACATCCTGACTTACAAAAGGACATTGGATGACTCACACAATTAACAGAAAAACACTTCACACCTAGACTAGATAACAACAGGGGGAAGGTTATAGGGGGTAGGGGTTTAACCCTTGCAGCCTGGTATCCGTGACATCTCCCCCTCTCCAGTTTGGCAGATCTGGCTAGACCCTTAACGGGTTGACCTGGGGCTGTCTGACGGTGGCCCTCCACTTCCCGGTTGCTGGGAGAGGTTATCCCATCTCTCCTGAGCTTGGGGCATCCTGTGGGGTTCCTGCTGACGTTTATACCCTGCGCCCTGGGCGTAGGGATAGTCACATAAGGCAACGTCCCGAACAAGTTTTCTAAGGCCGGCTACAAAACAATTGCTGTCCCACAAGTTCCAGTGTCCTTAAGTTCTATGGCCACACTGCCTCTCTCTGTGACACTCTGTGACCCACCCACAAACAAAGCTAGTGCCGGTTTCCCAGCTGTATTCCCACCCCAGACCAGAGGGGGAGGTTGCTCCTTGGTGCCCAAACATGTGGCACCAACTGTATACACTTTTATCCGCCTTGCCCAATGCAACGCCTGCCAAGCTACTGAGGGGAGAGTCCGTCTGTCTCTTCTCCCGAGAAGGAGATCTACCTCTGGGGAGGGAGGTCTGCTACCTCCGCTCCATGGGAAACTGTGCTGCCGCTGGGGAGAGAGACCAACTGTCTCCTCTCCCAGAAAGGGATTCAGCCGCTGGGGAGAGATATAGATACCCGTCTCTCCCTGCAAGGGCTTCTCTGTAAGGGGAGGGAGGACGACTACCTCCGCTCCTGAAGGATGGATCTGCCGCTGGGGAGAGAGACTGACTGTCTCCTCTCCCAGAAAGGGGTTCTGCTTACGGGGAGGTAGGACAACTACCTCCGCTCCCAGGGGATGGCTCTGCCTCTGGGGAGAGAGACCGACTGTTTCCTCTCCCGGCTCCTGGCTCTGCCGCTGGGGTGAGAGACCGATTGTCTCCTCTATTGGGAAGGGGTTCTGTTTACGGGGAGGGAGGACGACTACCTCCTCTCCCAGGAGATGGCTCTGCCACTGGGGAGAGAGACCGACTGTCTCCTCTCCCGGCTCCTGGCTCTGCCGCTGGGGAGAGAGACCGACTGTTTCCTCTCCCGGCTCCTGGCTCTGCCGCTGGGGAGAGAGACCGACTGTCTCCTCTCCCAGGAAAGGGTACTGTTTACGGGGAGGGAGGACGACTACCTCCGCTCCCAGGGGATGGCTCTGCCGCTGGGGAGAGAGACCGACTGTCTCCTCTCCCGGCTCCTGGCTCTGCCGCTGGGGAGAGAGACCGACTGTCTCCTCTCCCAGGAAGGGGTTCTGCTTACGGGGAGGGAGGGAGGATGACTACCTCCGCTCCCAGGGGATGGCTCTGCTGCTGGGGAGAAAGACTGACTGTCTTCTCTCCCGGGAAGGGGTTCTGCTGCTGGGGAGAGTTATTGACATCCATCTCTCCCTGCAAGGGGTTCTCTGTAAGGGGAGGGAGGACGACTTCCTCCTCTCCCTGGTTTCCTGGAGCTGTTACAGGTGCTGGGCAGAGGCCAGTGGTTCTCTGCCCTGTTGCCAGTGCTTCTGCTGGGGTGGCTCCCTTGTCCAAGTCTATAAGCTTGGGACCAGGCTGCAATGGACATTCTCTTGGACACTACCATGAACATTACTAAAACCTGCCAGCTTAGTGCCACATTCATTGCTTCTACATTTATGCCAAAAAGACTCTCTCACAATATACAGCGACCTATGTTTGAAACAATGTTTATAAAGACTTTGTATTTGAAATAAGATTTAAAAAAAAAACAACTCAATCAGGTGTAGCTAATCGCCTTCTCAACGGCACACACAAAGCCATTTGACCTTCAACTGTGATCAGCTGTGGGCATATTGATTAGCTCAGCCTGAAAAGAGCTTTCCTGGGGAATCTCATTTCCTGGTAGTGCAACTGAAGCAAACAATCAACTATAGGTGGCAAGGCACTGTCAAAAGATCTATGGGATAAAGTGGTGGACAGACACAAGTCAGGAGATGGATACAAGAAAATATCAAAGGCTTTATCAATGCCTAGAAGCACAGTGAAGTCTATTATTAAGAAGTGGAAGGTATTTGGCACAACACAGACCCTCTCTGGATCAGGACGTCACTTCAAACTGGATAAAAGAGCCAGGAGGAAACTGGTCAGAGAGGCTACCAAGAACCAGTTGCAGGAATTTATGACAAAGAGTGGCCAAGTGTGCATGTGACAACAATATCACAAATTCTCCACAAATGTGGCTTGTATGGGATGGTTGCAAGAAAAAAGCCGCCACTCAAGACAGGCCACATGCAGTCAAGACTGGGTTTTGCCATAACACACTTAGGAGATTCTGAGGCCGCCTGGAAAAAGGTATTATGGTCAGATTTAACCCTGATTGATTGTTTTCAAATGAATATGACAGATTTATGAACATGTCCATACAGAGATATAATGTTCTTTAAATAAAGCATAGACATGGACATTTTGTTGAGCGAATTTATTAGGCTGGTCATTAGAAAAATATAGCAATTATTGAAGGAAGCTGCAGTTTGCCTAAATATCTATAAAAAAAAATTGCCTATCACAACTGACAGGTACGCTAAGCTTGTAAATCTTAGTTCCCTATATGTAGGTGGTGTCAGTGTTTTATTTGTCATTCATTATTATTTTATTCATGGCCATCATTAGCATTTGAGGGGTCCTGGGCAAAATTTATAGGGCCGCTAAGCCCCCAACCCCTGTATTCCCCATTCCCTGTATGCAATGTATAGCCCTCCTGTTCCAACATTCAATGCGTAGTTTATATAACACTACCATAAACACTTCCTCATAAACTAAATACAAAGGATGTACATTGCAATTTTCTTGTGCCCGTCTTGAACAAAAGACAAACTTGATTGTACTGCTGTGCATGCTTCTAGTTCTACTGACATAAACATGCATGTACATAGTAGTATTGGCAGTGGATCTACAAACATGAAACACTTGCATTTTAGTTACACTTTCATGCATTTTAATAATGTTCCTGGGAGCTGAAAATGTGTGTGCACACCTTGAAATTCTTTATCTTAGAGTTAAGTGTTTTATGTCACAAAACTGGTTAGGAGCCACTGACTGATATATAAATCAGAACAAGACAAGGTGGCTCATACATGTAGTTGAAGCAGGCAGATATAAATTTACCCCATTTGTAGTGGTTATTATAGTTTCATTGGAAATCTTGCTGGTCAGTCAGTTTATATAGCAATGCATTTATATTGCCTGAAAAGATCCATATAATAAACATAAATGTTGATTACAAATTTATTCTGTGAATATAATACATTAAAGGCATAGTATATTCAATCTGCGACTGAGCCAAAGGGGTAGATTCATCATAGTGCGAGCGGACATTATACGATGTAGTGTATCATGTCCGCTACACATCGATAAATGCAGACAGCATACGCTGTCCGCATTTATCATTGCACCAGCAGTTCTGTATCTAGCAGCTCATCGTCTCTTATGCTCGGTTGCCACTCATCTGAGGCCAACCTCCATGATTCCCAGAGTGCTGCACCACAGCTCCGTGCAGACTCTGTGGCATGCTGCAGAACTCAATCTAGCAGCCTCTTGTATGCCTTTTCCAGTTTCCATTCTTGGACAATAAGCAATACCATATCGGATACCAGCCAGGGTACCCCCGAGAGATCCAACAGCTGCTCTCAGGAGAGGTAAATGCTCATTGCCCTCAGATTCGCCCCGCTCCCAAATTCTGGGTCTTCTGTCAACTTTTCCAATAGTAACCCAGGGCCGCCAAAGCCAAAGCCCTCTGTGGGGGAGCAATCCTCTAGCCATGTCCGTGCTTGCATAGCAAGCCATCGGAGGTCCCGGTAGCCGTCCTCCACCCACATCTCTGCCCGGACCAGTCGATCTAGATCTGATAGCCATTCCTCCATGGGCTGCTCTCCCAAGAAAAGCACTCGCAAGTCCCACCGGACCCAGTACCTCTCATCATCTGTGGGGAGGACCTTTCCATCACAATCCTTTTCTTGTTGAAGCCTTTCCCTCCATAGTTGCCAGCGGACAATGCTCCTGCAGCTCAGCTGGTCCAGTTCAGAACCAGGATCGTCCAGCTGGGTCAGTACCTCCTGTACTCTCCTTAGGTACTCGGCTTCCATAGTTACCAGGTACTGTGGCCCTTCTCTGTCAGCAGGAATCATGTGGAAGAAGCAGATCCTACCACTGCCAGCCAATGTGACGGACACCCCGGTTACCCCAACTGGTAGCTCCGCCCAGTGGGTCCTGCTATCTCCCTGCCAACTGCAGCTATGTAGCTGGCAAGTGACCACAGCCTGTAGCCACCCCTGATGCCCGACAGCATCAGTACCCAGTGTCCCAGCCTGTGACAGACTCCACCTACCCAGGCTGGGTAGCTCTTCCTGAGAATCCTTTCTCTGCCTTGAACAGGCTGCTATGTAGCCCAGGAAAGTGATTTTAGCTGGAGCTCACCCAAATTACTAGACAGACTAGCATTCAGGTGAAAAATAGAACTGCTTTATTGCACCGAAAGCACAGCTTTTATATATTTCCAACACATGGGGGTAGTTACTACACAAATAGAAACAAATATTATACAATGAGACAAACATCAGACAATGGTTAAACAGATGCTAATCACATCCTGACTTACAAAAGGACAATTAATGACTCACACAATAACGGAAAGACACTGTACACCTAGACTAGATAACAACAGGGGTGAGGTTATAGGGGGTAGGGGTTTATTGCACAGAAAACACAGCTTTTAGACATTTCCAACACATGGGGGTAGTTACTACACAAATAGAAACAAATATTATACAATGAGACAAACATCAGACAATGGTTAGTTAAACAGATTCTAATCACATCCTGACTTACAAAAGGACAATGGATGACTCACACAATTAACAGAAAAACACTTCACACCAAGACTAGATAACAACAGGGGGAATGTTATAGGGGGTAGGGGTTTAACCCTTGCAGCCTGGTATCCATGACAGAGATCACTTTTGGAAGAAGAACTAGAGGCGGGAAGATATAAGCAGGTTGGTAAAAACAAGGAACTGCTAACACATCCACCAACGCCGCCTGAGGATCCCTGGAACTGGACAAGTACCTGGGAAGTTTCTTGTTTAGATGGGAGGCCATCAGATCTATTTCTGGAAGACCCCATATCTGAACAATCTGAAAAAACACATCTGGATGGAGAGACCACTCCCCCGGATGTAAAGTCTGACGGCTGAGATAATCCACTTCCCAGTTGTCTACACCTGGGAATGAACCGCAGAAATTAGACAAGAGCTGGATTCCATCCAAGAAGGTATCCAAGATACTTCTTTCATAGCTCGGGGACTGTGAGTCCCACTCTGATGATTGACATGTGCCACAGTTGTGATATTGTCTGTCTGAAAACAAATAAATGACTCTCTCTTCAACAGAGGCCAAACCTGAAGAGCCCTGAAAATAGCACGGAGTTCTTAAATATTAATTGGTAACCTCGCCTCTTGAGGTTTCCAAACTCCTTGTGCTGTCAGAGATCCCCAGACAGCTCCCCAACCTGATAGACTTGCATCTGTTGTGATTACAGTCCAGGTTGGACAAACAAAAATATATACGATGGTGGTCTAACCACCAAGACAGAGAGAGACGAACGTTGAGATTTACGGATATTGACTGTGATATCCTTGAATAATCCCTGCACCATTGATTCAGCATACAAAGCTGAAGAGGTCTCATATGAAAACGAGCAAAGGGAATCACATCCGATGCTGCAGTCATGAGACCTAAAACTTCCAAGCACATAGCCACTGAAGGGAATGATCGAGACTGAAGGTTTTGACAAGCTGAAACCAATTCCATTCGTCTCTTGTCTGTTAGAGACAGATTCATGAACACTGAATCTATCTGGAAACCTAAAAAGGTGACCCTTGTCTGAGGAATCAAAGAACTTTTCGGTAAATTGATCCTTCAACCATGTCTTTGAAGAAACAACACTAGTAGATTTGAGTGAGATTCGGCAGAATGTAAAGATTAAGCTAGTACCATGATAACGTCCAAATAAGGAAACACCGCAATACCCTGTTCTCTGATTACAGAAAATAGGACACCGAGAATCTTCGAGAAAATTCTTGGAGCTGTTGCTAGGCCAAATGGAAGAGTGACAAATTTGTAATGCTTGTCTAGAAAAGAAAATCTCAGAAACCAATAGTGGTCTGGATGAATCGGAATAGGAAGATATGCATCCTGTAAGTCTATCGTGGACATATAATGACCTTGCTGAACAAAAGGCAGAATAGTCCTTATAGTTACCATTTTGAAAGTTGGCACTCTTAAAAAACGATTCAAAATCTTCAGATCCAGAACTGGCCTGAATTAATTTTCTTTCTTTGGGACAATGAATAGATTTGAATTAAACCCCAGACCCTGTTCCTGAAACGGAACTGGTATGATTACCCCTGAAAGCTCCAGATCTGAAACACACTTCAGAAAAGCCTGAGCCTTCACTGGATTTGATGGGACGTGTGAGAGAAAAAATCTCACAGGAGGTTTTACTCTGAATCCCATTCGTTACCCTTGAGAGACAATACTCTGAATCCACTAATTTTGGACAGAATCTGACCAAATACTTTGGAAAAATTGAATCTGCCCCCCCCTAGCTGAGCTGAAATGAGGGCCACATCTTCATGCAGACTTGGGGGCTGGCTTTGGTTTCTTAAAGGGCTTGGATTTATTCCAACTTGAATAAGGTTTCAAATTGGAACCAGATTCTTTGTGGGAAGTATTGGCTTTCTGTTCCTTATTCTGTCGAAAGAACGAAAACTATTAGAAGTTTTATATTTACCCTTAGGTCTTTAATCCTGAGGCAAAAAATTCCCTTCCCCCCAGTGACAGTTGAAATAATTGAATCCAACTGAGAACCAAATAAATTGTTACCTTGGAAAGAAAGAGATAGTAATCTAGACTTAGATACCATGTCAGCATTCCAATATTTAAGCCACAAAGCTCTTCTAGCTAAAATAGCTAAAGACATAGATTTAACATCAATTTTGATGAGATCAAAAAATAACATCACAGATAAAATGATTAGCATGTTGAAGTAAGTGAAAAATGCTAGACAAATCAGAATCTGTTTCCTGTTGCGCTAAGCTTTCCAACCAAAAGTTGATGCAGCTTCAACATCTGCCATGGATATAGCAGGCAAGAGTAGAAATAGCCCCATTAACTTTGGGGATTTTTCCCCAAAACTCCAATCTAGCTGCTGGCAAAGGATACAACTTCTTAAATCTAGAAGAAGGAATAAAAGAAGTACCAAGCCTATTCCATTCCTTAGAAATCATATCAGAAATAGCATCAGGAACTGGAAAAAACCTCTGGAGTAACCACAGGAGGTTTGTAAACAGAATTTAAACATTTACTAATTTAATATCAAGAGGACTAGATTCCTCAATATCCAAAGTAACCAACATTTCTTTAATAATTTACGAATACACTCCATCTTAAAGAGATAAATAGATTTGTCAGTGTCAATATCTGAGGTAGGATCTTCTGAATCAGATAGATCCTCACCAGAGAAGGATAATTCAGTATGCTGTTTACGTTTATTAGAAGGCGGAATAGCAGACAAAATCTTCTGAATCGCATCAGCAATAAAATCTTTAATATTCACAGGGATATCATGTACATCAGATGTTGAAGGAACAACAGGCATTGTACTAGTACTGATGGATACATTCTCTGCATGTAAAAGCTTGTCATGACAACTGTTACATAATACAGCTGGAGATATAATCTCCACAAACTTACAACAGATACACTTAGCTTTGGTAGAACTGTTATCAGGCAGCAGGATTCCAAAAGTGGTTTCTGAGACAGGATCAGATTGAGACATCTTGCAAATGTAAGAGGAAAAAACAACAACAACATATAAAGCAAAATTATCAATTTCCTTATATGGCAGTTTCAGGAACGTGAAAAAATGGAAACAGCATAGCCCTCTGAGCATAAAAAAGGCAGGAGACATATAGGAAGTGGGGTTTAAATAATTAAATTATTTGGTGCCAAGTATGACGCACAATGCAAAATGAAATTTTTTGACGCTAACAACATCCAGAAATGATGCAACTCGCACCATGGCAGACGCAACCTTGTGCAAGGAAACCTGGCATCAACTAAGATGCCGGAATTGATGAATTTATCGTCACCGAATGTACCTTAACGCCAAAAAAATTCTCGCGCCAAGAATGACGCAATAAATATCAGCATTTTGCGACCTCGCAAGCCTAATTTTGCCCACGAAAATGAATTAAAAAGTAGTCAATTTGAAGAAAAGACTATACCCCAGGTAAGAAAATAACTTCCTAAATATGTTTTCCCAATTTTGAAACTGATAGTCTGCAAAAGGAAATATACAGAAACCTGACTCATGGCAAATATAAGTACAATACATATATTTAAAACTTTATATTATTACATAAAGTATCAAACCATAGCTGAGAGTGTCTTAAGTAATGAAAACATACTTACCGAAAGACACCCATCCACATATAGCAGATAGCCAAACCAGTACTGAAACAGTATCAGTAGAGGTAATGGAATATAAGAGTATATCATCAATCTGAAAAGGGAGGTAGGAGATGAATCTCTACGACCGATAACAGAGAACCTTTGAAAAGATTTCCGGTGAGGAAAACCATAGAATCAATAGGTGATACTCTCTTCACATCCCTCTTACAAACACTGTACTCTGAGAGGAATCAGGCTTTAAAATGCTGAGAAGCGCATATCACAGAAGAAAATCAAGCACAAACTTACTTCACCACCTCCATAGGGAGGCAAAGTTTGTAAAACTGAATTGTGGGTGTGGCGAGGGGTGTATTTATAGGCATTTTGAGGTTTGGGAAACTTTGCCCCTCCTGGTAGGATTGTATATCCCATACATCACTAGCTCATGGACTCTTGCCAATTACATGAAAGAAATAATAATACTATAAGGGGTCAATATATACCTGGTTTTAATGGTACAAAGTTAACATGGAATGGAATGGCCTCATATTTGAACAACTCACAATGACTCATGCAGTGCACTTTGTACGGCTCTTGATGGATTGCAATAATATAGTCATTTACATAATAAATATTTTTATGCCACTAGTTAAAAAAGAGCTTACATAAAATGTTTTTTTTTCTTCAATGTAGAGTTAGTGCTGTGGAAGACTCAGCAATGAGAGCACTACGGGAAAAATGTTATGCTCATCGTTCTGATCTTATGAAAGCGTTCAAAGTCTTTGACAAAGAAGAGACAGGTAAATCAAAATAATATAGAAACTACAAAGTAATACGCTTTAATTAAGCTATGATTGTGATATATTATTATTATTATCAGGTATTTGTAGAGCGCCAACAGATTCTGCAGCGCTGTAAACATAGTCGCTGTACAGGATAGCTTTTGTAAGTGGGTAGAGGGCCCTGCCGAGAGTTTCACTGTTGTAGTCGGCTCTTATGAAGCGATCTGTAAACAGCTGGGCCCATAGGCTTACATTCTAAGGGGTTCAAGGGGAAAGCAATGGAGTTAGGAAAGGTTAGTGTTGGTTGTATACATCCCTGAATAGTAGAGTTTTTAGGGAGTGCTTGAAGCTGTTAAAACTAGGGGAGAGTCTAATGGAGCGAGGCAGGGAATTCCACAAGATGGGGGCCAGTCTGGAGAAGTCCTGTAAACGGGAATGTGAGGAAGTAACAAGAGAGGATTAGAGGAGGAGATCCTGAGCTGATCGAAGGGGACGGGAGGGAGAGTATCTAGAGACAAGTTCTGAGATGTAGGGGGGAGCAGTGCAGTTGAGAGCTGTATATGTCAAGGTGAGGATTTTATGTCTAATCCTAGAGGCAAGAGGAAGCCAGTGAAGGGATAGGCAGAGCGGTGCAGCAGATGAAGAGCGACGAGTAAGGAAGGTGAGCCTGGCAGAGGCATTCATAATGGATTGTAAAGGAGCTATGCGGCAGCTAGGTAGACTAGAGAGGACGGAGTTGCAGCAATCGAGGCGGGAAAGGATGAGAGAGTGGATTAAAATATACAAACCTTTTTTACTATTCACATTAATAGATCAGCAATGATTCCTGGTGAGACCTCACCTTGACTATGGAGTACAGTTCTGGGGACGAATCTCAAAAAAAAAACTTTGCGGACTTAGATAAAGTGCTAGAAAAAGGTTATGTTACTCTGCGCTGATATAAAAAATACTATTAAGCAAGTGGGAAAAGGAGATTCCCCAATCTCCAAACAATAGTCGAAAGTCAATAATTAAGATCCGAATCGACAAGAGAAGGATGCTTAAACCCACAGCGCTGTTAACACAGCTTAAAATAGTGGCTGGAAAATGATATAGTGTTATTAACACAGCTGATTAGCTAGAATATATGTATCGAATATATGTCAGATGTAGCAATAATAGTGGCTCAACAGTAATACAATGGCCTAGACAATGCTGAATATAATAAAAAAAGTTATTTATTAATTAAATAAATTAATCTAGTAAAACAATAAAAACATATAAAAAAAACATATAAAAAAATCAGCAAGAAATACGTTGATCAGGCATACTAAATGCTATATGTGCAGCATCCAATAGTATAAACATAAACATTCACAATCACATATAAAAACAGATGGATTTGGTTACAGTCACTGGAAATCCAAACAACGGCAAGTTTCCCTTGGAGTCAGGAGAAGCTGAAATGAGAATGATCCCAGATCAAAAGCAGAAAGAGAACCACATATAAGGGGGCCATCTATCAAGCTCCGAACGGAGCTTGAAGGCCCGTGTTTCTGGCGAGTTTTCAGACTCGCCAGAAACACAAGTTATGGAGCAGCAGTCTAAAGACCGCTGCTCCATAACCCTGTACACCTGCTCTGATGAGGCGGACAGGAATCGCAGGAAATCAACACAATCGCGTACGATCGGGTTGATTGACACCCCCCTGCTGGTGGCCGATTGGGTGCGAGTCTGGAGGGGGCGGAGATGCACCAGCAGCTCACAAGAGGTGCTGGTGCAATGCTGAATACGGAGAGCGTATTGCTCTCCGCATTCAGCGATGTCTGTCGGACCTGATCCGCACTGTCAGATCAGGTCCAACAGACATATGATAAATAGGCCCCAAGGTGTCCACTTTTACTTACACCAGAATTATTCTCTGGAGTTGAAGATTTTCCCTTTTCTGTCAACAAGGAATTCAAGCTAAGTCCTTCTGTGAGCCGTAGTAGTACCGGAGATGCCTCTTTTCTTTTAGGATCGATACCGGGTTTAGAAACTAGCTCTGGGGATCCAGCAAACAACGGAAGCCGGTCAGGAACACATGCTGCAGCATCTGGTGGAGCTAATCAGGAACCAATGAGATCAAGTGATTTGGTTTAAAAGTCCTGTCTATTTTGCTATCTGGAGCTTGACAAAGGCCCTGTATGGGCTGAAACGCGTTGTTCTGCCCACCAGCTGATATCCACGTGTTCCTGACCGGCTTCCGTTGTTTGCTGGATCCCCAGAGCTAGTTTCTAAACCCGGTATCGATCTTAAAAGAAAAGAGGCATCTCCGGTACTACTACGGCTCACAGAAGGACTCAGCTTGAATTCCTTGTTGACAGAAAAGGGAAAATCTTCAACTCCAGAGAATCATTCCGGTGTCAGTAAAAGTGGACACCTTATATGTGGTTGTCTTTCTGCTTTTGATCTGGGATCATTCTAATTTCAGCTTCTCCTGACTCCAAGGGAAACTTGCCGTTGTTTGGACTTCCAGTGACTGTAACCGGATCCAGTTGTTTTTATTGCATGTGATTGTGAATGTTTATGTTTATACTATTGGATGCTGCACATATAGCATTTAGTACGAGTGATCAACGTATTTCTTGCTGATTTTTTTATATGTTTTTTTATATGTTTTTATTGTTTTACTAGATTGTTTAATTTATTTAATTAATAAATAACTTTTTTTCTCTTGTAAGATGTATCGAGTCCACGGATTCATCCATACTTGTGGGATATTCTCCTTCCTAACAGGAAGTGGCAAAGAGAGCACCCACAGCAGAGCTGTCTATATAGCTCCTTTCTTAGCTCAGCCCCCCAGTCATTCTCTTTGCCTGCTTAACTGCTAGGAAGGGTAAAGTGAGTATGGTGACAAAAATGTTAGTTCTTATTTTCTCAAGCAAAAGTTTGTTATTTTAAATGGTACCGGTGTGTACTACTCACTCTCTGGCAGAAAAGGGATGAAGATTTCTGCAAGGAGGATGATGATCTTAGCACTTTGTAACTAAGATCCACTGCTGTTCTCACAAGGGCTGAAGAGTACAGGAAAACTTCAGTTGGGGGAACGGTTTGTGCGCAAAGCTGCATTGAGGTATGTTCAATCTATTTTTTCTAGGCAGACTGTGATTATTCTAGAAAAGGCTGGCAATATCCCCATGAGGGAAGGGTAAGCTGTATTCAGACACTTAATAGGAATCCCAGCTTGCATAAAGGGTTCATTGTTTACTGGTGACACTGATAGGAAAAAGTGTTTTTTATTGCAAACATAACGTTTTTTTGAGGGAGTTTAAGGGGTCATTGTGGCTTATTTAAGGGTTATTAACCCACATGGCTAGTTTAGAAACACTCTGGTGTGTTTCTTTTAGGCCCCATAACATTGAGTGAGGTGGGAGGGGCCTATTTTCATGCCTCAGTTGTGCAGTTTCTTTTCCTCAGAGACATCCAGCTGCTTCTACAGAGGGTCCTGCTGTGTTTGAGGGCTTTAAAGAAGTTTTTCCCCCCACAAATCTTTCCTAAAGGGTAGGTAGGCACCACAGCAGAGCTGTGGCAAGGTGCTGAACGTTGTTTTACCGTTTTTTTACGTTTTGTCAATCCGGTTTTTACATTAAGGGGTTAATCGTTTATTTGTCTAGCTGTGCAAACTTACTAAGGCTTTATGATGCTACTGTAAAAATTTCGTAAAGTTTACTGCTTTTTTACACTATTTTGCAGAGTTTGTGCATTTTTTTTTCTCTTAAAGGCACAGTACCGTTTTTTTTTTTCTAAGTATTATTTGCTTTAATTAAAGTGTTTTCCAAGCTTGCTTGTTTCATTACTAGCCTGTTTAACATGTCTGACATCAAGGAAAATCCTTGTTCAATGTGTTTAGAAGCCATAGTGGAACCCCCTCTTAGAATGTGTCCCACTTGCACTTGATATGTCTATAAATTATAAAGAGCATATTTTAGCACTTAAAAATATAGCAATAGATGATTCTCAGACAGAAGGAAATGAGGGTTTGCCATCTAGCTCTCCCCAAGTGTCACAACCAGTAACGCCCGCACAAGTGACGCCAAGTACCTCTAGTGCGTCGAATTCATTTACTTTACAAGACATGGCCACAGTTATAAATACAACCCTCACAGAGGTTTTATCTAAACTGCCTGATTTACAAGGAAAGCGTTGTGTGATATTGAGATTATCAGTTGGTATGAACCATATCAACCTGTTGTTATGTGCACAATGGTAGAGTCAGGAAGTGCCTCTTGCATAGTGTGTGTGTGTGTGTATAGCATTCTTAATAAAGTTTACAGTTATGAAGACCTGTGCTTGATCTCCTTATATAAACTAAGATAAAACATGGTGTCAGAATAAGGAGTTCCCTGCTTCCATCTGAACTGACAAGCAAGGACTCTGAGGAATCCATTAGAAATCTTTGCAGCAAATTGAAAGTGTGAGAGTCAAGGCTCTGGCAGAGTGACTACAGCTTCTTCTCATGAACTGAGTAAGTGCATCATCATAACTTGTACAATTGACTGATTCTAACAGTACTACAGACTTTTATATTAATACTGCATAATTCAGAACATTAAGATGGAAAAGTTAAATCCTCCACCAGAATTGAAAATGACTGGTAATATGGAAGATGCATGGCAGAGGTTTAAGCAAAGATTCCAGCTATATGTTAGAGCTATAGGAGCTCAGGAGCAAGATGATGAACAAAAGATTGCACTTTTTCTGACTGTAGCAGGATCAGCAGCAATAGATGTATACAACACCTTCACATTTACAGATGAAGAAAGGGATGTTTATCAGGTTGTTCTAGACACATTTGAACAGTAGTGTGTACCTAGACGCAATGAAACCTATGAAAGGTATCTTTTCAGATGTAGAATGCAGAATGAAACAGAGACTATTGAGGAGTATGTAACAGACTTAAAACTGAAGAGTAGATCATGTAATTATGGAGCAATGTGTAACTCATTAATCAGAGACCAGCTAGTCATGGGCTGCAGAAATATAAGGGTTAAAGAACACTTGCTCAGAGAGAAATATTTAACACTGGAAAAGGCAGTAGAAATTTGTCAAAGTTCAGAGGCAGCACAGGAACAAGTGTGCACACTGGCACAGTACAGCAGCAACACCAGTAATGGCAGTTACAGTGGGGAAAAACAAAGTGCATCCACATTATGAAAATAAAATGAAAGGAAAAAGTTTTATCACAAATTCTCAGCCTGAATCAGACTGGCTATGTACCAGATGTGGAAAGCAGCATGGCATAAGACAATGTCAGGCTTATGGGCAAATCTGCAGAAAATGTGGAAAAAGGAATCACTTTCAAAAGATGTGTAAAGCTAAAAAAACGGTTCACATTGTTGACCAGTCAGAAAGTGAGGAATCAGAAGAATCCTTTATTGGAATACTTGACTTAACCAAAGCTACAGATAAGGAGTGGGTCATTGAAGCTATTACAAATGGCACTAATATTGCTTACAAAGTAGATACAGGTGCACAAGCTAATTTGATGCCTGAGAGCAAGTATCACCAATTGAAGAACAAACCAGAACTTCTGAAAAGCTCAGTTAAACTAAAGACATATAATGGGGATTTTATCCCAGTGCTTGGCAAGTGCAGTGTGTTCCTGGAATATGGAAATCAAACGCATAAAATGAACATTCTGGTAGTTCCAGGAAACAAACCAGCTCTACTGGGTCTTCAAATGTGTGAAACTTTAGGACTGATTAAAAGGGTAAATGCCATTGATGGAACTAATAAAGAAGAGGACATAGAACATTTATTAACAGACTATGCTGCAGTATTTGAAGGAATAGGATGTCTTCCAATGCAACATAAAATACAACTAAAAGAAGGTTCTCGTCCAGTAGTGCATGCCATGCGAAATGTTCCAGTTGCTCTAAGGGATCGTCTTAAACGGGAACTTGCCAGGATGGAGGATAAAGGTATTATAAAGAAAATCAAGACACCTACTGAATGGGTTCATTCTATGGTGTTGGTGGAAAAACCTGATGGGGGTCTCAGAATCTGTATTGATCCCAAGGAACTGAATAAAAGCATCTTAAGAGAACACTTCCATTTACCAACAAAACCAGAATTGCTTGGGGAGCTAAGTGGAGCAACTGTATTCAGTAAACTGGATGCATCCTCAGGATTTTGGCAAATTCCACTGGAGGAGGAAAGCATGAAACTCTGCACTTTTAATACTCCTTATGGGAGGTACTGTTACAAACGATTGCCCTTCGGCTTGTGTTCAGCACCAGAAGTGTTTCATAGTACCATGCAGCAACTTCTTGAACGAATACCAGGCACAACCGTATTCATTGATGATATTCTGATCTGGGGTAAAACCAAGCAAGAACATGATGAAAGGCTAAAGATGGTCTTAGATGTTGCTAAGGAAAATAATTTGAAGTTCAATAAGACAAAGTGTCAATTCAGAAAAATTTCAATTCAATATTTGGGAGAACAACTCACGGGAGGTGGTGTTTTACCAGACATGAAAAAGATTAAGGCAATTACAGAAATGCCACAGCCAGAAAATAAGCAAGATATACAACGCTTACTAGGAATGGTGAATTACCTTGGCAAGTTCATACCTAATTTACCAGACAAAACTGTACTAATGCGACAACTACTCCGAAAAAACTATGCCTGGGAATGGTCAGAGAATCACCAGAAAGAATGGAAGTTTTTGAAGGACATGCTTACTACTGCACCAACTCTGCAATTCTTTGATCCAACAGCAAAAACAAAGTTGTCAACTGATGCTTCACAAAATGGATTGGGAGCAGTTCTATTTCAAAATCAAGGCTCGGGATGGATGCCTGTGGCTTATGCATCTAGGGCATTGACGGATACTGAAAAATCATATGCTCAAATTGAAAAGGAAACACTGGGACTAGTTTACGGATGTGAAAAATTTCATGTTTATTTGTATGGAAGAGTATTTTCATCAGAAACTGATCACAAACCTTTGATTCACATCTACCAAAAGGGCTTGATAGATGCACCTCCAAGAATTCAACGTTTGTTGCTGAGACTTCAAAGGTATGACTTCACCTTGGATTTTATACCTGGCAAGGAGTTGGTGGTAGCGGATGCTCTGTCACGAGCTTACTTACCATTTAATAATGAGGACTTACAGTTGCAGAAAGAGGTGACTGTTCACGTCAATCTGATCTTGAAGACAGCCCCGTTTAGTCATGCAATGTGGGCAGCAATAGAACAGGCTACAGAAACAGATGCTCTTTTAAGTCAAGTGAAGAAAGCAGTTTCTAGTGGCAAATCTAAGACACTAATGCCATCACTGTATAGACCATACATTTCTGAAATTTCTTTGATAAAAGGGGTACTTTTGAAAGGACAAAAGATAATTGTACCAGTGAGTTTGCAAAGTCAAATACTGAAAAGACTACATCAAGGTCATTCAGGTATAGAAAAGACAAAAAGACGAGCTAGAGACATTTTGTACTGGCCAAATATGAATGAAAACATTGAGACAATGATCACTCAATGCCGGACTTGCCAAAAATTCAGACCTCAGTTACCTAAAGAGCCTATACTGGATACGGACTTCCCGTTGGCACCCTGGGAAAAGTTAGGAATGGATTTGTTTGTTTTCAAAAATCAGCATTATATCTTAGTAATGGATTACTTCTCTAATTACCCAGAGATAGCATTATTGGAAGATGAGTCAGCATGTACAGTGATCAAAAAAGTAAAAGCAATTTTGGCGAGACATGGCATTCCAAGAGTAATAATATCAGACAATGGTCCTCAATTCAATTGTAGAGAGTTTAGGGGTTTTGCCAGTACCTATGAATTTGAACATCGAACATCCAGCCCGGGATATCCACAAGCAAATGGATTAGCAGAAGCTGGAGTAAACATAGTGAAAAACATACTTCGTAAAGCAACAGATGCAGACGAGGATCCATGTCGGGCTCTTCTTAGCTATAGAGCTACTCCTTTAAAATGTGGGAAGTCACCGGCATAATTATTGTTTGGCAGACAGCTGGTCACACGAGTACCAGTTGTGAAACCTTGGAAAAGGTTCCCACAAAAACATGTAATAGAAACCAAATTGAAACTCAGAGAAAAAAGGAATGAATACTATGACCGAGCTGCAAAGCCTTTGGAGAATCTTCAGGTACAAACTCCTGTGCGAGTACAAGGTTCAAACAGCTGGAATACTGAAGGGACAGTTATCCAGCAATATTCTCCAAGATCGTATGTAGTTCAAACCAATGATGGGCAATGTTTACGTAGGAATCGTAGACATTTGATGGCTATTCCATCAGTTCACAACAATTCGGCAGTGAAGGAAACCTGTGAGGATACATTGAACACTCCATTGCAGCTGGAGAATGAAGATGCCAGAGAAACTTTGCAAAGCTCGACTGACTTGCCTGCCAGTGATGCAATGCAAACAAGGTCAGGTCGATATATCAAAAAACCTAATCGTCTAATTGAACAATGTTAAAAGGGACTGAAGTTTTTTCACATAGACTACAGTTTAAAAAAAAAATGTACTTTAAGTTTTCTGTTGTTTAAAAAGAAAAGAAAAAGGGAAATGTGTGATATTGAGATTATCAGTTGGTATGAACCATATCAACCTGTTGTTATGTGCACAATGGTAGAGTCAGGAAGTGCCTCTTGCATAGTGTGTGTGTGTATAGCATTCTTAATAAAGTTTACAGTTATGAAGACCTGTGCTTGATCTCCTTATATAAACTAAGATAAAACAAGCGTGACAGCTCTGGGTTAAAATCAAATGCTGAGCCGTCTGACACTTTAGTAGCCGTATCCGATGTACCCTCACAATGTTCTGAAGTAGGGGTAAGGGATTTGTTATCTGAGGGAGAAAATTCTGATTCAGGAAAGACGCTCCCTCAGACAGATTCTGATATGACGGCCTTTAAATTTAAGCTTGAACACCTCCGCTTATTGCTCAGGGAGGTATTAGCGACTCTAGATGATTGTGACTCTATAGTGGTCCCAGAGAAATTGTGTAAAATGGACAAATACTTAGAGGTTCCTATTTACACTGATGTTTTTCCAGTCCCTAAGAGGATTGTGAATATTGTTACTAAGGAGTGGGATAGACCAGGTATTCCGTTCGCTCCCCCTCCTGTTTTTAAGAAAATGTTTCCCATATCTGACACCATGCGGGACTCGTGGCAGACGGTTCCTAAGGTGGAGGGAGCTATTTCTACTCTTGCTAAGTGTACAACTATACCTATCGAAGACAGTTGTGCTTTAGAAGATCCTATGGATAAAAAATTAGAGGGTCTCCTAAAGAAAATTTTTGTTCATCAAGGTTTTCTTCTCCAACCTATTGCGTGCATTGTTCCTGTAACTACTGCAGCTGCTTTCTGGTTCGAGGCTCTAGAAGAGGCTCTCCAGATGGAGACTCCATTAGAGGATATTATGGATAGAATTAAGGCCCTTAAGTTGGCTAATTCTTTCATTACAGATGCCGCTTTCCAACTGGCTAAATTAGCGGCAAAGAATTCAGGTTTTGCCATTTTAGCACGAAGGGCATTATGGATTAAGTCCTGGTCTGCTGATGTGTCATCAAAATCTAAACTGTTGAACATCCCTTTCAAAGGAAACACCCTATTCGGGCCTGAACTGAAAGAGATTATTTCAGACATCACTGGAGGGAAAGGCCATGCCCTCCCTCAGGATAAGACAAATAAAATGAGGACCAAACAAAATAATTTTCGTTCCTTTCAGAACTTCAAGGGTGGTCCTGCTTCAGCTTCCCCTGCAGCAAAGCAAGAGGGGAATTTTGCCCAATCCAAGTCAGTCTGGAGACCTAACCAGGCTTGGAACAAAGGTAAACAGGCGAAGAAGCCTGCTGCTGCCTCTAAGACAGCATGAAGGGGTAGCCCCCGATCCGGGACCGGATCTAGTAGGGGGCAGACTCTCTCTCTTCGCTCAGGCTTGGGCAAGAGATGTTCACGATTCCTGGGCTTTAGAAATTGTGTCCCAGGGATATCTTCTGGACTTCAAAGACTCTCCCCCAAGGGGGAGATTTCACATTTCTCAATTGTCTGCAAACCAGACAAAAAGAGAGGCGTTCTTCCGCTGTGTAGAAGACCTACATACCATGGGAGTGATCTGCCCAGTTCCAAAAGCGGAACAAGGGCTAGGTTTTTACTCAAACCTGTTTGTGGTTCCCAAAAAAGAGGGAACTTTCAGACCAATCTTGGATCTCAAAATTCTAAACAAATTCCTCAGAATACCATCTTTCAAGGTTGAGACTATTCGGACTATTCTTCCTCTGATCCAGGAAGGTCAATATATGACTACCGTGGACTTAAAGGATGCGTATCTGCACATCCCTATTCACAGAGATCATCATCGATTCCTCAGATTCGCTTTTCTGGACAGGCATTACCAGTTTGTGGCCCTTCCCTTCGGGTTGGCCACGGCTCCCAGAATTTTCACAAAGGTGCTAGGGTCCCTTTTGGCGGTTCTAAGACCGCGGGGCATAGCAGTGGTGCCTTATCTAGACGACATCTTAATTCAGGCGTCGACTTTCCAGCTAGCCAAGTCTCACACAGACATCGTGTTGGCTTTTCTGAGATCTCACGGGTGGAAGGTGAACATAAAAAAGAGTTCTCTCGTCCCTCTCACAAGAGTTTCCTTCCTAGGGACTCTGATAGACTCGGTAGAAATGAAAATATTTCTGACGGAGGTCAGAAAATCAAAACTTTTAATCACTTGCCGATCTCTTCATTCCTTTCCTCGGCCATCAGTGGCTCAGTGTATGGAGGTAATTGGACTCATGGTAGCGGCAATGGACATAGTTCCTTTTGCCCGCCTACACCTCAGACCCCTGCAACTATGCATGCTCAAACAGTGGAATGGGGATTATGCAGATTTATCTCCTCAACTGCATCTGGACCAGGAGACCAGAGATTCTCTTCTCTGGTGGTTGTCTCAGGACCACCTGTCTCAGGGAATGTGTTTCCGCAGGCCAGATTGGCTCATAGTAACGACAGATGCCAGCCTGCTAGGCTGGGGTGCAGTCTGGAACTCCCTGAAAGCACAGGGCTTATGGTCTTGGGAGGAAACTCTCCTCCCGATAAACATACTAGAGAGCGATATTCAATGCGCTTCAGGCGTGGCCTCAGCTAGCTGCGGCCAAATTCATCAGATTTCAGTCGGATAACATCACGACTGTAGCTTATATCAATCATCAAGGAGGAACACAGAGTTCTCTAGATAATGGAGGTAACCAAAATAATCCGATGGGCGGAGGATCACTCTTGCCATCTTTCAGCAATCCATATCCCAGGGGTAGAGAACTGGGAGGCAGATTTCCTATGTCGTCAGACTTTTCATCCGGGGGAGTGGGAGCTCCATCCGGAGGTATTTGCCCAGCTGACTCAGCTATGGGGCACACCAGAATTGGATCTGATGGCGTCCCTACAGAATGCCAAACTTCCTCGTTACGGGTCCAGGTCCCGGGATCCCCAGGCGGTACTAATAGATGCTCTAGCAGTGCCCTGGTCCTTCAATCTGGCCTATGTATTTCCACCATTTCCTCTCCTTCCACGTCTGGTTGCCAGAATCAAGCAGGAGAGAGCTTCGGTGATTCTGATAGCACCTGCGTGGCCATGCAGGACTTGGTATGCAGACCTAGTGGACATGTCATCTGTTCCACCGTGGACTCTGCCAATGAGGCAGGACCATCTAATCCAAGGTCCATTCAAGCATCCAAATCTAATTTCTCTGCGTCTGACTGCTTGGAGATTGAACGCCTGATTCTATCAAAGCGTGGTTTCTCTGAGTCGGTCATTGATACCCTGATTCAAGCTAGAAAGCCTGTCACCAGGAAAATCTATCATAAGATTTGGCACAAATATCTTTGTTGGTGTGAATCCAAGGGTTACTCATGGAGTAAGATTAGGATTCCTAGAATATTGTCTTTTCTCCAAGAAGGATTGGAGAAGGGATTATCAGCTAGTTCCTTAAAAGGACAGATATCTGCTTTGTCTATTCTTTTACACAAACATCTGGCAGATGTCCCAGATGTTCAAGCGTTTAGTCAGGCCTTAGTCAGGATCAAGCCTGTATTTAAACCTGTTGCTCCGCCATGGAGCATAAACTTAGTTCTTAAAGTTCTTCAAGGGGTTCCGTTTGAACCTATGCATTCCATAGATATTAAGCTTCTATCTTGGAAAGTTTTGTTTTTAGTAGCTATCTCTTCGGCTCGAAGAGTTTCTGAGTTATCTGCTTTACAGTGTGACTCACCTTACCTGGTTTTCCATGCAGATAAGGTGGTTTTGCGTACCAAACCTGGATTCCTTCCTAAGGTTGTTTCTAATAGGAATATCAATCAGGAAATTGTTGTTCCTTCACTGTGTCCTAATCCTTCATCAAAGAAGGAACGTCTGTTGCACAATCTTGATGTGGTTCGTGCTTTAAAGTTCTACTTACAAGCAACTAAAGAATTACTGCTCATTCTACTAGAGCAGTGGCTTCCACATGGGCTTTTAAAAATGAGGCTTCTGTTGAACAGATTTGTAAGGCGGTGACTTGGTCTTCGCTTCACACTTTTTCCAAATTTTACAAATTCGATACTTTTGCTTCTTCTGAGGCTTTTTTGGGGAGAAAGGTTCTACAAGCAGTGGTGCCTTCCGTTTAAGGTACCTGTTTTGTCCCTCCCTTCATCCGTGTCCTAAAGATTTGGTATTGGTATCCCACAAGTATGGATGAATCCGTGGACTCAATACATCTTACAAGAGAAAACAGAATTTATGCTTACCTGATAAATTTCTTTCTCTTGTGATGTATCGAGTCCACAGCCCGCCCTGTCTGTTTAAGACAGGTAGTGTATTTTTATTTTAAAAACTTCAGTCACCTCTGCACCCTATAGTTTCTCCTTTTTCTTCCTAGCCTTCGGTCGAATGACTGGGGGGCGGAGCTAAGGGAGGAGCTATATAGACATTTCTGCTGTGGGTGCTCTCTTTGCCACTTCCTATTAGGAAGGAGAATATCCCACAAGTATGGATGAATCCGTGGACTCGATACATCACAAGAGAAAGAAATTTATCAGGTAAGCATAAATTCTGTTTTTTATTATATTCAGCATTGTCTAGGCCATTGTATTACTGTTGAGCCACTGTTATTGCTACATCTGACATATATTCGATACATATATTCTAGCTACTCAGCTGTGTTAACAACACTATCTCATTTTCCAGTCACTATTTTAAAGGGACACTGAACCCAAATTGTTCAGATACAGCATGCAATTTTAAGCAACTTTCTAATTTACTCCTATTAGCATTTTTTTTTCGTTCTCTTGCTTTCTTTATTTGAAAAAGAAGGCATTTAAGCAATTTTTTAATCCAGAACCATGGAAAGCACTTATTTATTGGTGGGTGAATTTATCCACCAATCAGCAAGAACAACCCAGTTTGTTTACCAAAAATGGGCCGGCATCTAAATTTTTATTCTTGCATTTCAAATAAAGATACCAAGAGAATGAAGAAAATTTGATAATAGGAGTAAATTAGTAAATTGCTTAAAATTGCATGCTCTATCTGAATCACGAAAGAAAAAATTGGGGTTCAGTGTCCCTTTAAGCTGTGTTAGCGCTGTGGGTTTAAGCATCCTTCTCTTTTCGATTGGGATCTTAATTGTTAACTTTAGACTTAGATAAGGTTCAAAGAAGGGTCACAAAGCTAATAAGGGGAAAGCCAAACTGGGTCTGTTTTCTCTAGAAAAAAAGTGCATGAGAGGTGACATGATTACTTTATATAAATATATTCAAGGCCCATATACAGAGATGGCAGAACTATTTATTCCAAGAAAATTGTTTGTGACAAGATATCACAATTTAAGGCTGAAGGAAAGGAGATTTAAACTCCAGTAACGTAAAGGTTTTTTTACTGTAAGAGCAATCAAATTGTGGAATTCAATATCTCAGAAGATAGTAAATGCCAATACCTTAGATACATTTAAAAATGGTTTAGATACACATCTGGCTACAAACCGAATTCATGGATATGATTGCTTGTGTTAAATGGGTCACCTTTTTAATGGGATTAATTTAAGTTTAACTGGAGCTTTTATTGTATGTATATTAAGATTTGTATAGGTTGAATTCGATGGACTTCTGTCTTTTTTCAACCTCATCTACTATGTTACAATTCCAGCGTAATGGCCAGTAACGCATATTACAAGCATTTTAGCCTATAACGCAACGTCCATTCAGCACACAAAAAATTAACGGCTAGATTTGGAGTTTTGTCGGTAACGACCAGAAAATCTAACGCCAGCTTTTTTCTGGCCGCACCATAAAAATAACTCTGGTATTGAGAGTCCACAGAATGGCTGCGTTAGGCTCCAAAAAAGGAGCGTAGAGCATATTTAACGCAGCTTCAACTCTCGATACCAGAGTTGCTTACGCAAGCGGCCAGCCTCAAAAACGTGCTCGTGCACGTTTCCCCCATAGAAAACAATGGTGCTGTTTGAGTTGAAAAAAAACCTAACACCTGCAAAAAAGCCGCGTTCAGCTCCTAACGCAGCCCCATTGTTTGCTATGCGGAAACACTTCCTACGTCTGCACCTAACACTCTAACATGTACCCCGAGTCTAAACACCCCTAGCCTTACACTTATTAACCCCTATTCTGCCGCCCCCGCTATCGCTGACCCCTGCATATTATTATTAACCCCTAATCTGCCGCTCCGTAAACCGCCGCTACCTACATTATCCCTATGTACCCCTAATCTGCTGCCCTAACATCGCCGACCCCTATATTATATTTATTAACCCCTAATCTGCCCCACACAACGTCGCCTCCACCTGCCTACACTTATTAACCCCTAATCTGCCGACCGGACCTGAGCGCTACTATAATAAAGTTATTAACCCCTAATCCGCCTCACTAACCCTATAATAAATAGTATTAACCCCTAATCTGCCCTCCCTAACATCGCCGACACCTAACTTCAATTATTAACCCCTAATCTGCCGACTGGAGCTCACCGCTATTCTAATAAATGTATTAACCCCTAAAGCTAAGTCTAACCCTAACACTAACACCCCCCTAAATTAAATATAATTTTAATCTAACGAAATTAATTAACTCTTATTAAATAAATTATTCCTATTTAAAGCTAAATACTTACCTGTAAAATAAATCCTAATATAACTACAATATAAATTATAATTATATTATAGCTATTTTAGGATTAATATTTATTTTACAGGTAACTTTGTATTTATTTTAACCAGGTACAATAGCTATTAAATAGTTAAGAACTATTTAATAGCTAAAATAGTTAAAATAATTACAAAATTACCTGTAAAATAAATCCTAACCTAAGTTACAATTAAACCACTACACTAGACTTCCGGTGGGCGGGCTGAGGAGTGAGCAGCCTGGAGAGTGAGCTCCGGAGCTGAAAGCCTAAAATAAGTGGATTACCCAATATTAAGACAACGGCTGTACTCCTATTTTACCCTCCTTACAGCCCAGATGCGCCCAAGCCTTGGTATAATAAGTGCCCGGCAGTTCTTGCATCGGCTAATAACTTTTGCCCTCACCGCAAGTCCGCTAGCACACAGGGTGCACTTGTAAATAGCGGCATTACAGCCTTCAGAACTAGCCTGCTATTGGTGCCTGGGAAAGACTCCTGACGGAGGCAGAGGAGCGAAGACACTTTGCAGAGCTTCCCACCCAGGTCAGAGTTCCGCCGACACGGCAAAGAAAGGAGCAGACCCCCCCTCCCCCGCGTGCTGCTGCACTTGTAAGGCGAGCTTGAAACTGACCGGAGACGGTCTGGAACCCTGTAGGTGGAGGGCGAGCTGAAGAGTGAGCGGGCGATTCCCCCCAGAAGCCTTACAGGAAGCGCACAGGACAGATCGCTGCAACCCGACGTCGGACATCAACGGACCTGCTTGCCCGCAACGGACCGCTTCCAGTGGCGCGAAAAATTGTGAGCGCCATCTTGGTTCAAACACACTGAGTCGCACACGGCAATTCCTGCGCTGGGAGCTAAGGCAAGCATCTGACTCAGACCGTGCAGCAAACTGCCACATAGGAAGGATCCTGATCGGTGCTGGAGTGGCTCTCCTCCGGTTTGAAGAAGGAAGGGTAATGTAATGCACCATATCCACACCTACACACAGGCCCTTATCTGAACACAGTGAAGTGACACTTCTCCATTAGGAGCTGGGGTTGGGACATACCTAATACTTTGCAGGTGGGAGGAAAGCGGCTCTTTAACACGCTACAAGCACTTTTACCACCCTGAGATCACAACCCCGGGCACAGACTTTTTAGAGCCCTAGGAGTAGACACTATTCACAAATTAGGCCTAACTGTGTCACCTCGCCTGGCTTATAAGTGGGTTTATTGCCCTACCTGCATACTTGTGACAGAGGGAGGGGAAGGAGGAAAGAAAAGGAAAAGAAAGAGACATTTGAAGTATTCCTCTTGACAATATGCTACCTATGTTTCCCAACCTGTGACACTAAACACCCAAAACATTGCTGGGACTCTGGGGAAATAGTATTTGATCAAAAGCCTGCTCTTAAAAGAACTGAGAACTGCATGCCTTTACCTGCTGAGAGGAGATGTGCATATGTCTGCTGGCTGTCTTCATTGTGACTCTTTAGTGGTTAATACTCTCTATCAAAGCAAAGTACAATATTCAAAGAACTGCCTCTAACAGAACTAGAAAACTGCATTTTTCCTTTCTTTTTTTATTTTTATTTTATTTTATTATTTCTTTAATTGTTGAGAGGAGATTTGTGTATGTCATTTTAATGCAATTGTGATAATTCTTTGTTGCTAACACTCTCTATCTGAGCAGAAACAAAACTATATTGTGCTGGTTCATGGATAGATTTCTCTCTGGGAGTAAGATGTCTGGTAAAAACAAGCATGTAACTAAGAGCAGGGGAGCTGCTGACCATCCGCAGGAGGCACATTCCCCTAGACAGGAGTCCAATGTTAATTCTATGGACACACATGTGGTGGTGCAGCAGCTCTCCTCCATTTTCCTCCCAAAGATAGAAAGTCTTCAAAAAGGTCTAGATCACTTAACGGGTGAAATGAAGCAATTTTCTGTCAGGTTTACCGAAATGGAAGATAGGGTATCAGGGCTGGAGGATACTTCTGTAACACATGACACTCAACTAGATGCCCTACTGAAACAGAATATAAACCTTCACCAGAGACTAGAGGACCTGGAAAACAGGTCACGCCGCAATAATTTGCGCATTCTAGGGATCCCCGAAAATGTAAAACCCAAAGACCTCATTTGCTTTGTAGAAGACACGCTCCTCAAATTGACCCCAACTGTTTTTAAGGGCAGTGTAGAAAGGGCCCATAGGGTGGGTCCAGAGAGACAAACAGACAGAGGTAATACACAACCTAGGCAGGTTATGATCAGGCTGCTGCATTTTCAGCTTAAGGTAGAGATACTACGAGCCTATAGAAGGGCCACCCCTGTCTTATTCGAGGGTTCCAAACTACTAATCTTCCAAGATTACTCAGCTGAGTTACTGCGAAAGCGCAAAGAATTTTCGCCCATATGTACTGACCTAAATAAGAAAGGAAAAAAAGTGTACCTTCTGTACCCTGCTAGACTGAAGTTGCTTACCCCTGCTGGCCCTAGATTTTTCGACTCCCCGCAAGAGGCTAATGAATACTTGCGTTGTAATGAAAATAGGGATGGGGGGGACTCGCCTAGATCATCTCGGTCAGACCCGGGATGAGGGAGGAGGGTGGGAACACCTTAGCATTTCCCCAAAACAGGCCCTGAATGGAGTCGACTATGGTCATAACTGTTATACTGTTGTGTTTCGCAGATATGTTAGGTTTGAAACTTAGTTTTATTTGTTATGTTATATTTTGTCCTTATGCGTTAGTCACCTCTGGCATAGTAGACCTCTTATACAGTTGCCAATCTCTTCATTGTCATGGGGAACCATTTACACATAATGTACATGTCCTAAGCTGCAGGAATTACTTGCACTTACTGCTTTTTCTGGATATGGTAATTGAGATATTGCTGCTTGCCCATGGGAGTGGTGCTCTGGCCCGTCTTCTAGATGTTGCGGAGCCAAAGCTCACTGGCTTTATTGCTAATCACGGCTCGGGTGCGGGACACGGGCTCCACTCCAGGGCACTATGTCACTCAGCATATTCTCTCTCCGGGATGCAAGTAAATACCTTACCCAGGCTAAAATGTTACCTAGACATGTTTAGATTGAGAGTTTGCATTGTTTGTTTTATTACCTACTTATTTATTTTTTCTATCCCTACTGTATCGCCTGTGGCGGGCACAATGGGCGTTATGCCTGTCTGCCCTTATAGGAATGAGCCACGACCAATGCACTGTGAAGCGCTGTTCCCAGTGGATAATGGAGTTAGAGCAGTTAATTATTTAGATAAGAGATTGTTGTATCAGCCAAAGGAGCAACAGAGACTTATGCTCTGTCAAATAGTACTGATTAATTATTGTGCACCTATTTTTGTTTGTGGGATTTGCCTGCATATATTACTCCTTATAAATAACATAGCCAAAATATCATTACCTATTCCTAGGAGTGGAACATTGGTTCTGTATCTGGATGTGGCGAATCCAGAGTTCATTAGTCTAAATGTTCACTACAATAAAAATGTAAAACAAATACTCCACCTCCTAACACTCTACAATCCATCAAGTTTTCTTGCAGAAATGCGAGTAATTAATGTGATTATTGTCAGGACCCTACTATACGTGTACAAAACAAATGTAAGCATAGAAAAAAGAGTGGTGGTTTTTTTTTTTTTTTTTTTTTTTTTTTTCTTTTTCTTCCTCTCCTTCCCCCTTTTCTTCCAAGTGTCCCTCCTTCTCTCTCCTTCTCTCCTACAGAGGACCGACGGGACCCGAGCCCATATGAAATCACCTAGATGGCGGTAAAGTTTATAACATGGAATGTGGGGGGGATTAATTCACCCGCCAAAAGAAGTACTATACTGACACATTTGAGGCGTTTGGGAGCCGACATTGCACTATTGCAAGAGACTCATCTTTCTGAGACAGAACACGAAAAACTAAAGAGAGACTGGGTGGGTTTGGTAGAACATATCTCCTACACTAATTCAAGTAGAGGCATTGCAATTCTGTTTGGGAAAAGAGGGAACGTTGAGATTTTACACACACTTAAGGACAGGGAGGGTAGATTTTTAGTAGTCAAAGTTAGAGTAAACCAGAGGGTGTTGGTAATATGTAATATATATGCCCCAAACTGTAAGTCTACTACCTTCTGGACACAACTCATACAAAGACTCATTCCTTTCTCGGGCCTAGAGATCATACTTGGGGGAGATTTCAATTTAGCACCAAATCCCATCTGCGATAGAATGCGGGACCCGGAACGTGCAACGGGGGTATGCCGGCCAAGGGGCAATGGCACCTTTGAGCGTAAGATTTTCTCTAGAATCTCTAACGCCCTACAACTTGTTGATGTGTGGAGGTTAAGAAATGCGGAAAGTAAAGACTTTACTTGCATCTCTAGAGCCACTCCAACACTATCGCGAATAGATCTCTTTATGATATCCTCTAGCATAATTCCGAGGGTTACCAAAACCAAGATCCACAATGTGGTGGTCTCTGACCATGCACCAGTTGAACTTATGATCTCGGTCGGAGCTGTGATTGCCAATAAGAATACGCTTAGATTCCCGAGCTTCCTTTACGCCTCTGAGGCCTTTACCAAGCATTTAACACATGCGTGGAACGACTTCTACACAGATAACCAAGCTCACCAGGGCAACCCAGAGTTGTTCTGGAATACGGCAAAAGCGGTTCTTTCAGGCGACATTATTACTTATCTAGCTGCCTTGCGAAGGAAAACACAAGCCAAACTGCAAAAACTGCAGGAAGCCCTAACGGAATCTTACCAAGCATACTGTGGCAACCCATGCCAAGCCCTAAGGGACAAGTATCTTGAAACCAAAGGCGAACTGGATGTATTTCTGGGTCACCAAGCGGTTACGCAACTCCTCAGAACCAATGCTAAATACTAAAGAGAGGGAGACAGATCTGGTAGGCTGTTGGCTTCGTTGGTAAACAGGCGGACGGCTCGTAAACCTATTGCGGCTATCTCCTACCGCAACAAGACACATAAAACCCCAGAGTCCATAGTGAAAGCCTTGGCGGACTACTACACCACCCTATATACTAGCCAGAAGCAGCCCTCTCAAGAGGTCATAACATCCTTCTGGAGGGATCTTGATCTCCCACAACTCAGGGAAGAACAAGTGGCGGCCCTTAACTCACCCATCTCTCCTGATGAAATTCTAAAATCTATCTCCTCTATGTCTAATGGGAAGGCGGCGGGCCCCGACGGCCTCCCTGCTGAGTTCTTCAAACTGCTCAAACCCCAGATCACACCTACCTTAACTAAATTTTACAACTTATATTATAAGGACCTGGTGACGCCTTCTCAGGTGTTCACAATGGCACATGTGTCATTAATCCCGAAGCCAGGGAAAGACCCCGGTTTCCCGGAGTCCTACCGCCCCATCTCCCTGCTTAATTCGGACTACAAGATACTAATGAAGATCTTGGCCGACAGGCTCAAAGTAATCTTGACAGACATTATTCATCCGGACCAAACCGGATTCATGTGCCGCAGAACATCTGTGACTAACGTGCGACGGGTGTTGCACTCCATAGCACACTACGAGAAAAGGCCGGGACGTCCGGAGACACTAGATCAATCGGAGGCCTTCCTGCTATCCCTGGATGCGGAGAAGGCCTTCGACAGGGTGGAATGGGGCCATTTGATGGATGTGTTGAGACGTTTTGGCTTCTCGGGATCATTCCTTCACTATATTGGCAACATATACACGGCTCCATGGATTTCCATTATGGCTAACGGTTTGTTCTCACCGCGCATTACTCTACAAAGGGGCACTCGCCAGGGGTGCCCCTTATCCCCCCTCCTTTTTAACTTGGCTCTGGAGCCATTGGCTGTAAAACTGCGTAAGGTCTACCCGGGCATGATGTTAGGAAATGAGAGACTGCATCTAGCACTTTATGCGGATGACATGCTCCTATTCGTGGAACATCCGGCAAAGCACATCCCGAAAATCTTGGCGACAATTGAAGCCTTCGGATCTTTCTCGGGCTATAGAATAAACCAAACTAAATCAGAAATCCTGTGGCTTCGGAAGCGCAAGGCACAATCATGCTCCTACCCATTTCAGGAGGCCAAAGCCACACTTACTTATCTGGGCATTCAACTGTCCACCAACAGGCAAACCTTATACCATGATAATGTCACGCGGGTGTGTCGTGACCTGGCACAAACCTTAGAGGGATGGAGGAGTCTGCCGATATCCCTCACAGTACGAATCAACTTAGTAAAAATGGTAATCTTACCACGGATCCTGTACCCCCTCTTGATGCTACCGTTTCTGATCACTAGAAAAGACATGGCGTTATACACAAGGGCCCTATCTAGGTTTCTGTGGAGAGGGGGTAAACCTCGAATAGCACTAACAAAATTATATGCACGCCCCTCTTGTGGTGGACTGGGTCTCCCCGACCTGAAACTGTATAACTGGGCGACGCTAGGCCGCCTCATGCTGGACTGGCAACTCAGAACAGAGCACTTCTATACTCCGGAATTGGAGAGGCATGCTCTGGGGGGTCTGGATCCCTCATTCCTACCCTATGCTCAGCCTAATAGCATCCCCACGGAAGCCAAGGATAGCTTCCTTTACAAAGATGTGCTGAGGGCGTGGCGGCTGGCTCTTGGTTATATTGGCCGTTGTTATGTATCTCCCAGGTTAACCCCACTGAGAAACAACACCTGTTTCCCCCCTGGGATCGACACCTCCCCGTTTACTGTCTGGGAGACTAGGGGACTGGGTTCGGTGGGAGATGCTCTAGACCTTTCTAGGAAATGCGTCAGGTCCTTTGAGGATCTGCAAACTCAATACGGGCTACCGAGGGCCCACTTTTATGCCTATCTTCAGATGAGGCATTACATTGACCAGCTAATTAGGGAAGACTCACAATTTTGGGAGCCGCACGCATTCCACATCTCGATATCAGCTTATAAGCTAGGAAGCTTTTCTATTTCAGGAATATACAGAACACTGCTAAACCACACGGAATCTAAGCACCTAGCCATGTTAGAAAATAAATGGAGGGGACACCTAGAGAGGGAAGATCTATCAGAACTAATTCAACGGAGCATAGAGAATGTTAAAAGAGCAACGCTGTCTATGACTCTGAGAGAATCTCAGATACGGATGTTGCATAAGGATTATATTATCCCACGAAGACTAGCCAAATGGAAACAGGGAGTGGTGAACGAGTGTAATAGGTGCAAGTTACGTGATCCAGATTTTCTTCACTTCTTCTCTACCTGCCCACGAGTTAGGCAATTTTGGGGTAGGATAGCCTTCTGGATCACAAATGTCATTAAAATCAGGGTCAAGATAGAAACAGAGCAAATCTGCTTCCTGGAATGGGGGGAACAGGACTCTAGACACATCCCAATACTCACTACTATGATTCTAATTGCCAGAAAGGTGATACTTGGGGTTTGGACGGAGAACTCTGCTCCTACCTTTAATGCATTTAAACACAACTTGCACAAACAATTGCTTATCGAACAGCTAGACACCAAAATGGACACCGACAGAAGACTTAGACACTTTATTACTAAATGGCGGAAATATATCGATACTCTAACCTTAGAAGCACAAAAACAGTTACTGTCTCCTTTTGCACACACTGAATACATGCTGACAGCCTCTCTGAGGGGAGAGTGGAGTTTCTTATACCAGACGCGGGGGGGTGGGGGAGAGGGGAGAGAGAGTATTAATATCTAATGAGCTAACACCGCCTACCCGCCCTTGCTCCCATTTCTTTGCCCCCCCCTCTTTGGATCCTTTTGTATCCCCCCTTCTCTTTTCTGTGTTTTGTTTTTTTTTTTTTTTTCTTCTCCTCTCTTACCTTCAAAGTAAGAATAAGACTGATTCATTCTATGATAATAGTTGTGACACCGCATGGCTGATTAGTTTAAGTTCAAGTTATAGCTAGGTTAAGTTTGAGTTTAAAAAGAAAACTTACAGCTTGTTAATTTTCCATAAGAAATGGATAGTAAATGAAGCTCAAAAAAAAAAAAAAAAAAGGGACATGAGATAATGATGTATGGCGTTATTGACTTTATATCTACCGATATTTATGTGTACAAATCTTCATTTGTTCGTGTTATAACTGTCTTAGATGTAAAGATGTGAACTTCTCTGTACATTTTCTTATGTCCTCAATAAAAAAGAATGTTAAAAAAAAAAAAAAACCACTACACTATCAATAAATTAATTAAATAAAATACCTATAATTATCTACAATTAAACCTAACACTACACTATCAATAAATAAATTAAATACAATACCTACAAATAACTACAATGAAATAAACTATCTAAAGTACAAAAAATAAGAAAGAACTAAGTTACAAAAAATAAAAAAATATTTACAAACATAAGAAAAATATTACAACAATTTTAAACTAATTACACCTACTCTAAGCCCAATCGGAATTCGAGGGACGCCATCTTGGATGACGTCATTTAAAGGAACCGTCATTCGTCGTTCAGTCGTCGGCCAGGATGGATGTTCCGCGTCGGAGGTCTTCAGGATCCTGTCGCTCCGCTCCGGATGGATGACCATAGAAGATCCCGCTTGGATGAAGACTTCAATCCGATGGAAGACCTCTTCTGCCCCGCTTGGATGAAGACTTGAGCCGGATCATGGACATCTTCAGCCCCCCGCTTGGGCTTGGATCAGGACATCGGAGGAGCTCTTCTGGATCGATCGGTGAACCTGGTATGGTGAAGACAAGGTAGGATGATCTTCAGGGGCTTAGTGTTAGGTTTATTTAAGGGGGGTTTGGGTTAGATTAGGGGTATGTGGGTGGTGGGTTGTAATGTTGGGGGGGGTATTGTATGGTTTTTTTTACAGGCAAAAGAGCTGAACTTCTTGGGGCATGCCCCGCAAAGGGCCCTGTTCAGGGCTGGTAAGGTAAAAGAGCTTTGAACTTTAGTAATTTAGAATAGGGTAGAGCATTTTTTTATTTTGGGGGGCTTTGTTATTTTATTATTGGGCTTAGAGTAGGTGTAATTAGTTTAAAATTGTTGTAATATTTTTCTTATGTTTGTAAATATTTTTTTATTTTTTGTAACTTAGTTCTTTTTTATTGTTTGTACTTTAGTTAGTTTATTTCATTGTAGTTATTTGAAGGTATTGTATTTAATTAATTTATTGATAGTGTAGTGTTAGGTTTAATTGTAGGTAATTGTAGATATTTTATTTAATTAATTTATTGATAGTGTAGTGTTAGGTTTAATTGTAACTTAGGTTAGGATTTATTTTACAGGTAAATTTGTAATTATTTTAACTATTTTAGCTATTAAATAGTTCTTAACTATTTAATAGCTATTGTACCTGGTTAAAATAAATACAAAGTTACCTGTAAAATAAATATTAATCCTAAAATAGCTATAATATAATTATAATTTATATTGTAGCTATATTAGGATTTATTTTACAAGTAAGTATTTAGCTTTAAATAGGAATAATTTATTTAATAAGAGTTAATTAATTTCGTTAGATTAAAATTATATTTAATTTAGGGGGTGTTAGTGTTAGGGTTAGACTTAGCTTTAGGGGTTAATACATTTATTAGAATAGCGGTGAGCTCCAGTCGGCAGATTAGGGGTTAATGTTTGAAGTTAGGTGTCGGCGATGTTAGGGAGGGCAGATTAGGGGTTAATACTATTTATTATAGGGTTAGTGAGGCGGATTAGGGGTTAATAACTTTATTATAGTAGCGGTGCGGTCCGCTCGGCAGATTAGGGGTTAATAAGTGTAGGTAGCTGGCGGCGATGTTGTGGGGGGCAGATTAGGGGTTAATAAATATAATATAGGGGTCGGCGGTGTTAGGGGCAGCAGATTAGGGGTACATAGGGATAATGTAGCTGGCGGCGGCGTGCGGACAGCAGATTAGGGGTTAATAAGTGTAGGTAGCTGGCGGCGACGTTGTGGGGGCAGATTAGGGGTTAATAAATATAATATAGGGGTCGGCGGTGTTAGGGGCAGCAGATTAGGGGTACATAAGGATAACGTAGTTGGCTGTCGGCAGATTAGGGGTTAAAAAAAATTAATCGAGTTGCGGCGATGTGGGGGGACCTCGGTTTAGGGGTACATAGGTAGTTTATGGGTGTTAGTGTACTTTAGAGTACAGTAGTTAAGAGCTTTATAAACCGGCGTTAGCCCAGAAAGCTCTTAACTACTGACTTTTTTCCTGCGGCTGGAGTTTTGTCGTTAGATTTCTAACGCTCACTTCAGACACGACTCTAAATACCGGAGTTAGAAAGATCCGCGTTAGACCCTATTTTGAGTGACTCCAAATACCGGAGGTAGCCTAAAACCAGCGTTAGGAGCCTCTAACGCTGGTTTTCACGGCTAATGCCAAACTCTAAATCTAGGCCTAAGTTTTTGTGTAGGATTTTACAGGTTGTGCGGTCCGGCTAAAATGCTCACATTACAGCCTATACCGACACAATCCATACCGCCATCTGAGACCAGTAGTTATGAATTTTGAGCAAAAGAAAAGTTTCATAACTCATAACTAAACTGTTACAAAGTACACAAACACCAATAAACTACCTATTAAGCCCTAAACCGAGGCCCTTCCGCATCGCAAACACTATATTAAATTTATTAACCCCTAATTTGCCGCCCACCCACATCGCGACTATTAAATAAACCTAATATCCCCGAACCCCGACATCGCCAACACTATAATAAAGCTATTAACCCCTAATCTGCCGCTCCCCAACATCGCCGCTACTATAATAAAGTTATTAACCCCTAAACCGCCGGCCTCCCACATCACCTCCTCTAAATAAACCTATTAACCCCTAAACCGCCGGCCTCCCACATCGCCACCACTAAATGAACTTATTAACCCCTAAACCTAACACCCCCTAACTTTAAATTACAATATAACTATTTTAAAATAAATAAAAACTTACCTGTGGAATAAAAATAAACCTAACATTACTTTTCTAATAAAATAAAAAAATACTACCAATTAAAAAATCTAAATTACAAATTTAAAAAAAAACTAACACTAGGAAAAAAATAAAAAAATCTAAAATTACAAAAAATAATACACACTAAATAACAAAAAATAAAAAACACTAAGCTTACAAAAAATAATAAACACAATTATCAAAAATAAAAACAATTAGACCTAATCTAATAGCCCTATAAAAATAAAAAAGCCCCCCAAAATAAAAAAATAATAAACACTAAATAACAAAAAATAAAAAACACTAAGCTTACAAAAAATAATAAACACAATTATCAAAAATAAAAACAATTAGAAATAAAAAAGCCCCCCCAAAATAAAAAAAACCTAGCCTACAATAAACTACCAATAGCCCTTAAAAGGGCCTTTTGTAGGGCATTGCCCTAAGTTAAACAGCTGTTTTACCTGTACAAAAAGACAAAGTCCCCCCAACAGTAAAACCCACCACCCAACCAACCCCCAAAAATAAAAAAAATAACGCTAAAAAAACTTAAGCTATCCATTGCCCCTGAAGGGTCATTTGTATGGGCATTGCCCTTAAAAGGGCATTCAGCTATTTTTTCATTGCCCTTTAAAGGGCATTCAGCTCTTTTAAAAAAGCCCAAAGCCCTAATCTAAAGAAAAAAACACCCAAAAAACTGAAAAAAAACCTAACACTAACCCCAGAATCTCACGGTTCCTGTCCAGACATCCATCTCCATCCAGGCAGCGAGAATTCTTCATCCAGGCGGCGATATCTTCATCCATCCCGGGGGCGTCTCCTATCTTCATCCTGGTAGGTATTTTAGGATTAATATTTATTTTACAGGTAACTTTGTATTTATTTTAACCAGGTACAATAGCTATTAAATAGTTAAGAACTATTTAATAGCTAAAATAGTTAAAATAATTACAAAATTACCTGTAAAATAAATCCTAACCTAAGTTACAATTAAACCTAACACTACACTATCAATAAATTAATTAAATAAAATACCTATAATTATCTACAATTAAACCTAACACTACACTATCAATAAATAAATTAAATACAATACCTACAAATAACTACAATGAAATAAACTATCTAAAGTACAAAAAATAAAAAAGAACTAAGTTACAAAAATAAAAAAATATTTACAAACATAAGAAAAATATTACAACAATTTTAAACTAATTACACCTACTCTAAGCCCCCTAATAAAATAACAAAGCCCCCCAAAATAAAAAAATGCCCTACCCTATTCTAAATTACTAAAGTTCAAAGCTCTTTTACCTTACCAGCCCTGAACAGGGCCCTTTGCGGGGCATGCCCAAAGAAGTTCAGCTCTTTTGCCTGTAAAAAAAAAATACAATACCCCCCCCCAACATTACAACCCACCACCCACATACCCCTAATCTAACCCAAACCCCCCTTAAATAAACCTAACACTAAGCCCCTGAAGATCTTCCTACCTTATCTTCACCATACCAGGTTCACCGATCGATCCAGAAGAGCTCCTCCGATGTCCTGATCCAAGCCCAAGCGGGGGGCTGAAGATGTCCATGATCCGGCTCAAGTCTTCATCCAAGCGGGGCAGAAGAGGTCTTCCATCGGATTGAAGTCTTCATCCAAGCGGGATCTTCTATGGTCATCCATCCGGAGCGGAGCGACAGGATCCTGAAGACCTCCGACGCGGAACATCCATCCTGGCCGATGACTGAACGACGAATGACAGTTCCTTTAAATGACGTCATCCAAGATGGCGTCCCTCGAATTCCGATTGGCTGATAGGATTCTATCAGCCAATCGGAATTAAGGTAGGAATATTCTGATTGGCTGATGGAATCAGCCAATCAGAATCAAGTTCAATCCGATTGGCTGATCCAATCAGCCAATCAGATTGAGCTTGCATTCTATTGGCTGTTCCGATCAGCCAATAGAATGCGAGCTCAATCTGATTGGCTGATTGGATCAGCCAATCGGATTGAACTTGATTCTGATTGGCTGATTCCATCAGCCAATCAGAATATTCCTACCTTAATTCCGATTGGCTGATAGAATCCTATCAGCCAATCGGAATTCGAGGGACGCCATCTTGGATGACATCCCTTAAAGGAACCGTCATTCTTCAGTTGGACGTCGCCGGAAGAAGATGGGTCCGCGGTGGAGGTCTTCAGGATGGAGCCGGTCATCATCGGATGAATATAGAAGATGCCGCTTGGATCAAGATGGTTGCCGGTCCGGATCGCCTCTTCTTCCCGGATAGGATGAAGACTTTGGAGCCTCTTCTGGACCTCTTCAGCCACCGGATGATGGATCGCCAGCCCCCGCTTGGGTTGGATGAAGATTTTGGAGCCAGGACGGATCGGTAATACCTGGTGAGGTGAAGACAAGGTAGGATGATCTTCAGGGGCTTAGTGTTAGGTTTATTTAAGGGGGGTTTGGATTAGATTAGGGGTATGTGGGTGGTGGGTTGTAATGTTGGGGGGGGTATTGTATGTTTTTTTTTACAGGCAAAAGAGCTGAACTTCTTGGGGCATGCCCCGCAAAGGGCCCTGTTCAGGGCTGGTAAGGTAAAAGAGCTTTGAACTTTAGTAATTTAGAATAGGGTAGGGCATTTTTTTATTTTGGGGGGCTTTGTTATTTTATTAGGGGGCTTAGAGTAGGTGTAATTAGTTTAAAATTGTTGTAATATTTTTCTTATGTTTGTAAATATTTTTTATTTTTTGTAACTTAGTTCTTTTTTATTTTTTGTACTTTAGTTAGTTTATTTCATTGTAGTTATTTGTAGGTATTGTATTTAATTAATTTATTGATAGTGTAGTGTTAGGTTTAATTGTAGGTAATTGTAGATATTTTATTTAATTAATTTATTGATAGTGTAGTGTTAGGTTTAATTGTAACTTAGGTTAGGATTTATTTTACAGGTAAATTTGTAATTATTTTAACTATTTTAGCTATTAAATAGTTCTTAACTATTTAATAGCTATTGTACCTGGTTAAAATAAATACAAAGTTACCTGTAAAATAAATATTAATCCTAAAATAGCTATAATATAATTATAATTTATATTGTAGCTATATTAGGATTTATTTTACAGGTAAGTATTTAGCTTTAAATAGGAATAATTTATTTAATAAGAGTTAATTAATTTCGTTAGATTAAAATTATATTTAATTTAGGGGGTGTTAGTGTTAGGGTTAGACTTAGCTTTAGGGGTTAATACATTTATTAGAATAGCGGTGAGCTCCATTCGGCAGATTAGGGGTTAATGTTTGAAGTTAGGTGTCGGCGATGTTAGGGAGGGCAGATTAGGGGTTAATACTATTTATTATAGGGTTAATGAGGCGGATTAGGGGTTAATAACTTTATTATAGTAGCGGTGCGGTCCGCTCGGCAGATTAGGGGTTAATAAGTGTAGGTAGCTGGCGGCGACGTTGTGGGGGGCAGATTAGGGGTTAATAAATATAATATAGGGGTCGGCGGTGTTAGGGGCAGCAAATTAGGGGTACATAGGGATAATGTAGCTGGCGGCGGCGTGCGGACAGCAGATTAGGGGTTAATAAGTGTAGGTAGCTGGCGGCGACGTTGTGGGGGGCAGATTAGGGGTTAATAAATATAATATAGGGGTCGGCGGTGTTAGGGGCAGCAGATTAGGGGTACATAATGATAACGTAGTTGGCTGTCGGCAGATTAGGGGTTAAAAAAAATTAATCGAGTTGCGGCGATGTGGGGGGACCTCGGTTTAGGGGTACATAGGTAGTTTATGGGTGTTAGTGTACTTTAGAGTACAGTAGTTAAGAGCTTTATAAACCGGCGTTAGCCCAGAAAGCTCTTAACTACTGACTTTTTTCCTGCGGCTGGAGTTTTGTCGTTAGATTTCTAACGCTCACTTCAGACACGACTCTAAATACCGGAGTTAGAAAGATCCGCGTTAGACCCTATTTTGAGTGACTCCAAATACCGGAGGTAGCCTAAAACCAGCGTTAGGAGCCTCTAACGCTGGTTTTCACGGCTAATGCCAAACTCTAAATCTAGGCCTAAGTTTTTGTGTAGGATTTTACAGGTTGTGCGGTCCGGCTAAAATGCTCACATTACAGCCTATACCGACACAATCCATACCGCCATCTGAGACCAGTAGTTATGAATTTTGAGCAAAAGAAAAGTTTCATAACTCATAACTAAACTGTTACAAAGTACACAAACACCAATAAACTACCTATTAAGCCCTAAACCGAGGCCCTTCCGCATCGCAAACACTATATTAAATTTATTAACCCCTAATTTGCCGCCCACCCACATCGCGACTATTAAATAAACCTAATATCCCCGAACCCCGACATCGCCAACACTATAATAAAGCTATTAACCCCTAATCTGCCGCTCCCCAACATCGCCGCTACTATAATAAAGTTATTAACCCCTAAACCGCCGGCCTCCCACATCACCTCCTCTAAATAAACCTATTAACCCCTAAACCGCCGGCCTCCCACATCGCCACCACTAAATGAACTTATTAACCCCTAAACCTAACACCCCCTAACTTTAAATTACAATATAACTATTTTAAAATAAATAAAAACTTACCTGTGGAATAAAAATAAACCTAACATTACTTTTCTAATAAAATAAAAAAATACTACCAATTAAAAAATCTAAATTACAAATTTAAAAAAAAACTAACACTAGGAAAAAAATAAAAAAATCTAAAATTACAAAAAATAATACACACTAAATAACAAAAAATAAAAAACACTAAGCTTACAAAAAATAATAAACACAATTATCAAAAATAAAAACAATTAGACCTAATCTAATAGCCCTATAAAAATAAAAAAGCCCCCCAAAATAAAAAAATAATAAACACTAAATAACAAAAAATAAAAAACACTAAGCTTACAAAAAATAATAAACACAATTATCAAAAATAAAAACAATTAGAAATAAAAAAGCCCCCCCAAAATAAAAAAAACCTAGCCTACAATAAACTACCAATAGCCCTTAAAAGGGCCTTTTGTAGGGCATTGCCCTAAGTTAAACAGCTGTTTTACCTGTACAAAAAGACAAAGTCCCCCCAACAGTAAAACCCACCACCCAACCAACCCCCAAAAATAAAAAAAATAACGCTAAAAAAACTTAAGCTATCCATTGCCCCTGAAGGGTCATTTGTATGGGCAGCTATTTTTTCATTGCCCTTTAAAGGGCATTCAGCTCTTTTAAAAAAGCCCAAAGCCCTAATCTAAAGAAAAAAACACCCAAAAAACTGAAAAAAAACCTAACACTAACCCCAGAATCTCACGGTTCCTGTCCAGACATCCATCTCCATCCAGGCAGCGAGAATTCTTCATCCAGGCGGCGATATCTTCATCCATCCCGGGGGCGTCTCCTATCTTCATCCTGGTAGGTATTTTAGGATTAATATTTATTTTACAGGTAACTTTGTATTTATTTTAACCAGGTACAATAGCTATTAAATAGTTAAGAACTATTTAATAGCTAAAATAGTTAAAATAATTACAAAATTACCTGTAAAATAAATCCTAACCTAAGTTACAATTAAACCTAACACTACACTATCAATAAATTAATTAAATAAAATACCTATAATTATCTACAATTAAACCTAACACTACACTATCAATAAATAAATTAAATGCAATACCTACAAATAACTACAATGAAATAAACTATCTAAAGTACAAAAAATAAAAAAGAACTAAGTTACAAAAATAAAAAAATATTTACAAACATAAGAAAAATATTACAACAATTTTAAACTAATTACACCTACTCTAAGCCCCCTAATAAAATAACAAAGCCCCCCAAAATAAAAAAATGCCCTACCCTATTCTAAATTACTAAAGTTCAAAGCTCTTTTACCTTACCAGCCCTGAACAGGGCCCTTTGCGGGGCATGCCCAAAGAAGTTCAGCTCTTTTGCCTGTAAAAAAAAACATACAATACCCCCCCCCAACATTACAACCCACCACCCACATACCCCTAATCTAACCCAAACCCCCCTTAAATAAACCTAACACTAAGCCCCTGAAGATCTTCCTACCTTATCTTCACCATACCAGGTTCACCGATCGATCCAGAAGAGCTCCTCCGATGTCCTGATCCAAGCCCAAGCGGGGGGCTGAAGATGTCCATGATCCGGCTGAAGTCTTCATCCAAGCGGGGCAGAAGAGGTCTTCCATCGGATTGAAGTCTTCATCCAAGCGGGATCTTCTATGGTCATCCATCCGGAGCGGAGCGACAGGATCCTGAAGACCTCCGACGCGGAACATCCATCCTGGCCGATGACTGAACGACGAATGACAGTTCCTTTAAATGACGTCATCCAAGATGGCGTCCCTCGAATTCCGATTGGCTGATAGGATTCTATCAGCCAATCGGAATTAAGGTAGGAATATTCTGATTGGCTGATGGAATCAGCCAATCAGAATCAAGTTCAATCCGATTGGCTGATCCAATCAGCCAATCAGATTGAGCTTGCATTCTATTGGCTGTTCCGATCAGCCAATAGAATGCGAGCTCAATCTGATTGGCTGATTGGATCAGCCAATCGGATTGAACTTGATTCTGATTGGCTGATTCCATCAGCCAATCAGAATATTCCTACCTTAATTCCGATTGGCTGATAGAATCCTATCAGCCAATCGGAATTCGAGGGACGCCATCTTGGATGACATCCCTTAAAGGAACCGTCATTCTTCAGTTGGACGTCGCCGGAAGAAGATGGGTCCGCGGTGGAGGTCTTCAGGATGGAGCCGGTCATCATCGGATGAATATAGAAGATGCCGCTTGGATCAAGATGGTTGCCGGTCCGGATCGCCTCTTCTTCCCGGATAGGATGAAGACTTTGGAGCCTCTTCTGGACCTCTTCAGCCACCGGATGATGGATCGCCAGCCCCCGCTTGGGTTGGATGAAGATTTTGGAGCCAGGACGGATCGGTAATACCTGGTGAGGTGAAGACAAGGTAGGATGATCTTCAGGGGCTTAGTGTTAGGTTTATTTAAGGGGGGTTTGGATTAGATTAGGGGTATGTGGGTGGTGGGTTGTAATGTTGGGGGGGGTATTGTATGTTTTTTTTTACAGGCAAAAGAGCTGAACTTCTTGGGGCATGCCCTGCAAAGGGCCCTGTTCAGGGCTGGTAAGGTAAAAGAGCTTTGAACTTTAGTAATTTAGAATAGGGTAGGGCATTTTTTTATTTTGGGGGGCTTTGTTATTTTATTAGGGGGCTTAGAGTAGGTGTAATTAGTTTAAAATTGTTGTAATATTTTTCTTATGTTTGTAAATATTTTTTATTTTTTGTAACTTAGTTCTTTTTTATTTTTTGTACTTTAGTTAGTTTATTTCATTGTAGTTATTTGTAGGTATTGTATTTAATTAATTTATTGATAGTGTAGTGTTAGGTTTAATTGTAGGTAATTGTAGATATTTTATTTAATTAATTTATTGATAGTGTAGTGTTAGGTTTAATTGTAACTTAGGTTAGGATTTATTTTACAGGTAAATTTGTAATTATTTTAACTATTTTAGCTATTAAATAGTTCTTAACTATTTAATAGCTATTGTACCTGGTTAAAATAAATACAAAGTTACCTGTAAAATAAATATTAATCCTAAAATAGCTATAATATAATTATAATTTATATTGTAGCTATATTAGGATTTATTTTACAGGTAAGTATTTAGCTTTAAATAGGAATAATTTATTTAATAAGAGTTAATTAATTTCGTTAGATTAAAATTATATTTAATTTAGGGGGTGTTAGTGTTAGGGTTAGACTTAGCTTTAGGGGTTAATACATTTATTAGAATAGCGGTGAGCTCCATTCGGCAGATTAGGGGTTAATGTTTGAAGTTAGGTGTCGGCGATGTTAGGGAGGGCAGATTAGGGGTTAATACTATTTATTATAGGGTTAATGAGGCGGATTAGGGGTTAATAACTTTATTATAGTAGCGGTGCGGTCCGCTCGGCAGATTAGGGGTTAATAAGTGTAGGTAGCTGGCGGCGACGTTGTGGGGGGCAGATTAGGGGTTAATAAATATAATATAGGGGTCGGCGGTGTTAGGGGCAGCAGATTAGGGGTACATAGGGATAATGTAGCTGGCGGCGGCGTGCGGACAGCAGATTAGGGGTTAATAAGTGTAGGTAGCTGGCGGCGACGTTGTGGGGGGCAGATTAGGGGTTAATAAATATAATATAGGGGTCGGCGGTGTTAGGGGCAGCAGATTAGGGGTACATAAGGATAACGTAGTTGGCTGTCGGCAGATTAGGGGTTAAAAAAAATTAATCGAGTTGCAGCGATGTGGGGGGACCTCGGTTTAGGGGTACATAGGTAGTTTATGGGTGTTAGTGTACTTTAGAGTACAGTAGTTAAGAGCTTTATAAACCGGCGTTAGCCCAGAAAGCTCTTAACTACTGACTTTTTTCCTGCGGCTGGAGTTTTGTCGTTAGATTTCTAACGCTCACTTCAGACACGACTCTAAATACCGGAGTTAGAAAGATCCGCGTTAGACCCTATTTTGAGTGACTCCAAATACCGGAGGTAGCCTAAAACCAGCGTTAGGAGCCTCTAACGCTGGTTTTCACGGCTAACGCCAAACTCTAAATCTAGGCCTAAGTTTTTGTGTAGGATTTTACAGGTTGTGCGGTCCGGCTAAAATGCTCACATTACAGCCTATACCGACACAATCCATACCGCCATCTGAGACCAGTAGTTATGAATTTTGAGCAAAAGAAAAGTTTCATAACTCATAACTAAACTGTTACAAAGTACACAAACACCAATAAACTACCTATTAAGCCCTAAACCGAGGCCCTTCCGCATCGCAAACACTATATTAAATTTATTAACCCCTAATTTGCCGCCCACCCACATCACGACTATTAAATATACCTAATATCCCCTAACCCCGACATCGCCAACACTATAATAAAGCTATTAACCCCTAATCTGCCGCTCCCCAACATCGCCGCTACTATAATAAAGTTATTAACCCCTAAACCGCCGGCCTCCCACATCACCTCCTCTAAATAAACCTATTAACCCCTAAACCGCCGGCCTCCCACATCGCCACCACTAAATGAACTTATTAACCCCTAAACCTAACACCCCCTAACTTTAAATTACAATATAACTATTTTAAAATAAATAAAAACTTACCTGTGGAATAAAAATAAACCTAACATTACTTTTCTAATAAAATAAAAAAATACTACCAATTAAAAAATCTAAATTACAAATTTAAAAAAAAACTAACACTAGGAAAAAAATAAAAAAATCTAAAATTACAAAAAATAATAAACACTAAATAACAAAAAATAAAAAACACTAAGCTTACAAAAAATAATAAACACAATTATCAAAAATAAAAACAATTAGACCTAATCTAATAGCCCTATAAAAATAAAAAAGCCCCCCAAAATAAAAAAATAATAAACACTAAATAACAAAAAGTAAAAAACACTAAGCTTACAAAAAATAATAAACACAATTATCAAAAATAAAAACAATTAGAAATAAAAAAGCCCCCCCAAAATAAAAAAAACCTAGCCTACACTAAACTACCAATAGCCCTTAAAAGGGCCTTTTGTAGGGCATTGCCCTAAGTTAAACAGCTGTTTTACCTGTACAAAAAGACAAAGTCCCCCCAACAGTAAAACCCACCACCCAACCAACCCCCAAAAATAAAAAAACTAACGCTAAAAAAACTTAAGCTATCCATTGCCCCTGAAGGGTCATTTGTATGGGTATTGCCCTTAAAAGGGCATTCAGCTATTTTTTCATTGCCCTTTAAAGGGCATTCAGCTCTTTTAAAAAAGCCCAAAGCCCTAATCTAAAGAAAAAAACACCCAAAAAACTGAAAAAAAACCTAACACTAACCCCAGAATCTCACGGTTCCTGTCCAGACATCCATCTCCATCCAGGCAGCGAGAATTCTTCATCCAGGCGGCGATATCTTCATCCATCCCGGGGGCGTCTCCTATCTTCATCCTGGTGACGCTGAGCCATCCTGGAAGCCGAAGACATCCTGCGTGGAGCATCCTATTCATACGGTCACCACCGTACACTGAAGTTGAATGCAAGGTAGCCGATTAAAAATTACGTACCTTGCATTCCTATTGGCTGATTTGATTCTTCAAATCAGCCAATAGGATGAGAGCTTCTGAAATTCTATTGGCTGTTCAAAACAGCCAATAGGATGAGAGCTACTGAAATCCTATTGGCTGTTCAAAACAGCCAATAGGATGAGAGCAGCTGAAATCCTCAGCTTTCCACTTTAATAAACATCAGTAGTTTCCTGGTAAATTTATAACACAAGCTCGTTGGATTCTTGGAAGGGATGGCGCTCATTCTCAGGACGTTTGGTTAGGTTATACAGCTTCTTCTTTGAAAATATTGATAATTATCACCTGTGGATCCAAATTTACTTTCACTTGTATTCCCCAACCCTAATAAACTCTATAACAGAGTTATCCTTTTAAGGTTAAAAATGTACCCTAAACCTTCTACAAAACCCAGAGTCCCTCCCCTTAACATTACACTCCAAACAAAAAAAACACAACTGTTCCCTCCTTGCTACCTGTGTACCACACTAGGGGACAACTGTATTACACGTGATGCTTTTGGGAAACAGTAAGGTAATCTCATGCACTGGACTTAAAGGACCGTTAAATACAGCAGAATTGGTATTACTAATGTGACCATTTTTTTGCAGTTGCATATTTAAAAAATATTTTTGCACTATTAGAATTTCACTCTGAAGTTAAAGGGACACTAAAGACAATATTAAACTTTCATGATTCAGATAGAGCATGCATTTTTAAGAGACTTTCCAATTTACTTACTTTTTCAAATTGTGCACAGGCTTTTTATATGCACACTTTATGATGCACCAGCTCCTATTGAGCATGTGCAAGAGTTCATAGTGTATATGAATACAAGTCTGTGATTGGCTGATGGTTGTCACATGATATAGGTCGCCTGCAAATTGAAGTACATTTTGAAATTTGTAAGAACAAAATCTACTGCTCATTTAAAATTCAGAGTAAGTGCTATTGAATTGTCTTTTTATTTTGCACTTGTTGATTATGCAGCTGTTTGCCATGCATTACACAACGTTTTTGCACATTTCAAATAATTATTAATATGATAACCTGTCTGGCAGGAACAATTTCCATTAGTGAGTGGGCATCTGCAATGAAAGCTGTTCTACACCTAGACCTCCCATGGAGGACTTTACGATCCCGGCTCGTACAACTTGCCCCTGATGGAGGTGTTGAATACCAGTCATGTTTTGAAGATCTGCAAATGGAGCAACCAATAAAAGAAGTAAGTATGGATTATCTGTCTTCCCTTATACTTTTAAAGGACTGTCTGCACTATATTAAGAATATTGTAAATGACCATTAAATGCACCAACTTCTTTTTTATCATCTTAACGGCTGGTGCCACAAATATTGTAAGCAGTTTCAATAAATCCCTTTACTATATTAAGGGCTACATTACAAGTGGTGCACTTGTCTAGTTAGCGCTACTGAAGACCTCATGTACAGGGATAGGGCTTAAAAAAAGTTGCATTAAAACCAACATAAATACATTAAAGGGACCCATAACACCTGTCTGGTAAAACTTCTTTTAACTAACTTATTAGCAAATAAAACCCCAAGAAAGCATGGATGTATATGTGGTTTGTTCAGCTTACCCCAATCAGTCCAAATAAACTAATTTCAATCACAATGTTGATCCTGTGCTAGATTCTGCCATGTATGCCACCATATTGTAACGCGCGTTGTACACAGCAGTCACATGCAGGCATATTCTGTTATGTATGCTTAGAGGAAATACATCTCCAGTGCAGAAGCACTCTCTTACTGTAATGCACAGCGTGCCCTGCAGTGTCTACTCTGTTACTTATGTCAAAAGTTTTATTGTGCAAAACGGATCACACTTTAAACAAATCTGATAAATATAATACTTTCTGTGGCTAGTTTACACTATCAAACATAATATGTATAATCTCCATCCTTCTCTCCCAGTCCCTCCCCGGTGCTTGCTATTTACAATTATACCAGTGCCTGCCTGGAACCATGCATTCATACATACTCAGTAGGTTTTAAAAACGGTGGTGTACAGTATTTTTTTATTATTATTTATTCTACAATGCTAGTTATAATTTTTCATCTGGATAATTTTCTCTTTCAGTATATTTTTAAAAATATTTAAATTATTTTGTGTCCCTTTAAATCCAGCCAAGCACAGTTTTTGATAAGTATAAGTTTATTGCACTTACTGCTCCCTGTTCGCTCTCAGATTCTCTTGTTTTTGTGTTGATCTCTGCACTGTGCATGCTACGGGGGAAGGGGAAAGGATATCACTGCTGAAGTGTGAACTGCTGTGCCGGGGAGATCTAAGTCCGTGCATAACTGTTTGTTTTAGAACGGTTAGGCTCTACCTCTGCCTGCTTTATAACACTTGTGGCAGCTGAAAATAAATCACTGCAGTGGCAGCAAGCAGCCCTGACTGTTAAAAAAAACACATTGAGTACGGCAATGTTGCTGTGCAATTACATAAATACTAGATTAAAAATAATTTAGATTAAATAATACATTAAAAAACGTTTCTTTTAAAAAGTATTTTACTTCAGATGAGATTTTTTTTTTTTTGCATTGAGGGAGCAATTGGAAATTGCATGGAAACATTATGGACATACAAAATACATACGGCTAGATTTAGAGTTTGGCGTTAGCCGTCAAAACCAGATTTAGAGGCTCCTAACGCTGGTTTTGGGCTACCGCTGGTATTTAGAGTCAGTCAGGAAAGGGTCTAACGCTCACTTTGCAGCCGCGACTTTTCCATACCGCAGATCCCCTTACGTCAATTGCGTATCCTATCTTTTCAATGGGATCTTTCTAACTCCGGTATTTAGAGTCGTGGCTGAAGTGAGCGTTAGAAATCTAACGACAAAACTCCAGCCGCAGAAAAAAAACAGGAATTAAGAGCTTTCTGGGCTAACGCCGGTTCATAAAGCTCTTAACTACTGTGCTCTAAAGTACACTAACACCCATAAACTACCCATGTACCCCTAAACCGAGGCCCCCCCACATCGCCGCCACTCTATTAAATTTTTTTAACCCCTAATCTGCCAACCGCACACCGCCGCCACCTACGTTATCCCTATGTACCCCTAATCTGCTGCCCCTAATACCGCCGACACCTACATAATATTTATTAACCCCTAATCTGCCGCCCCCGCTATCGCTGACACCTGCATATTTTTTTTAACCCCTAATCTGCCGCTCCGTACACCGCCGCAACCTACATTATACCTATGTACCCCTAATCTGCTGCCCCTAACACAGCCGACCCCTATATTATATTTATTAACCCCTAATCTGCCGCCCCCAACATCGCCTCCACCTACCTACAATTATTAACCCCTAATCTGCCGACCGGACCACACTGCTACTATAATAAATGTATTAACCCCTAAAGCTAAGTCTAACCCTAACACTAACACCCCCCTAACTTAAATATAATTTAAATCTAACTAAATAAATTAACTCTTATTAAATAAATTATTCCTATTTAAAGGTAAATACTTACCTGTAAAATAAACCCTAATATAGCTACAATATAAATTATAATTATATTGTAGCTATTTTAATTAATATTTATTTTACAGGCAACTTTGTATTTATTTTAACCAGGTACAATAGCTATTAAATAGTTAATAACTATTTAATAGTTACCTAGTTAAAATAATTACAAAATTACCTGTAAAATAAATCCTAACCTAAGTTACAATTAAACCTAACACTACACTATCAATAAATTAAATAAACTACCTACAATTATCTACAATTAAACCTAACACTACACTATAAATAAATTAATTAAATAAAATACCTACAAATAAATACAATGAAATAAACTAACTAAAGTACAAAAAATAAAAAAGAACTAAGTTACAAAAAATAAAAAAATATTTACAAACATTAGAAAAATATTACAACAATTTTAAACTAATTACACCTACTCTAAGCCCCCTAATAAAATAATAAAGACCCCCAAAATAAAAAAATGCCCTACCCTATTCTAAAATTAAAATAGAAAAGCTCTTTTACCTTACCAGCCCTGAAAAGGGCCCTTTGCGGGGCATGCCCCAAAGAATTCAGCTCTTTTGCCTGTAAAAAAAAAAACATACAATACACCCCCCCAACATTACAACCCACCACCCACATACCCCTCATCTAACCCAAACCCCCCTTAAATAAACCTAACACTAAGCCCCTGAAGATCTCCCTACGTTGTCTTCACCACGCCGGGTTCACCGATCGATCCAGAAGAGCCTCCGATGTCTTGATCCAAGCCCAAGCGGGGGGCTGAAGTTGTCCATGATCCGGCTGAAGTCTTCATCCAAGCGGGAGATGAAGAGGTCCATGATCCGACTGAAGTCTTCTATCAAGCGGCATCTTCAATCTTCTTTCTTCCGGATCCATGTAGTTCATCCCGCCGACGCGGAACATCCATCTTCACCGACGACTTCCCGACGAATGACGGTTCCTTTAAGGGACATCATCCAAGATGGCGTCCCTCGAATTCCGATTGGCTGATAGGATTCTATCAGCCAATCGGAATTAAGGTAGGAAAATTATGATTGGCTGATGGAATCAGCCAATCAGATTCAAGTTCAATCCGATTGGCTGATCCGATCAGCCAATCAGATTGAGCTCGCATTCTATTGGCTGTTCCGATCCGATAATTTATTTATTGATAGTGTAGTGTTAGGTTTAATTGTAACTTAGGTTAGGATTTATTTTACAGGTAATTTTGTAATTATTTTAACTAGGTAGCTATTAAATAGTTATTAACTATTTAATAGCTATTGTACCTGGTTAAAATAAATACAAAGTTGCCTGTAAAATAAATATTAATCCTAAAATAGCTACAATATAATTATCATTTATATTGTAGCTATATTAGGATTTATTTTACAGGTAAGTATTTAGCTTTAAATAGGAATAATTTATTTAATAAGAGTTAATTTATTTTGTTAGATTTAAATTATATTTAACTTAGGGGGGTGTTAGTGTTAGGGTTAGACTTAGCTTTAGGGGTTAATACATTTATTAGAGTAGTGGTGCGGTCCGGTCGGCAGATTAGGGGTTAATTATTGTAGGTAGGTGGAGGCGACGTTGGGGGCGGCAGATTAGGGGTTAATAATAATATGCAGGGGTCAGCGATAGCGGGGGCGGCAGATTAGGGGTTAATAAATATAATATAGGGGTCTGCGGTGTTAGGGGCAGCAGATTAGGGGTACATAGGGATAATGTAGGTTGCGGCGGTGTACGGAGCGGCAGATTAGGGGTTAATAATAATATGCAGGGGTCAGCGATAGCGGGGTCGGCAGATTAGGGGTTAATAAGTGTAAGGTTAGGGGTGTTTAGACTCGGGGTACATGTTAGGGTGTTAGGTGCAGACTTAGGAAGTGTTTCCCCATAGGAAACAATGGGGCTGCGTTAGGAGCTTAACGCTGCTTTTTTTCAGCTCAAACAGCCCCATTGTTTCCTATGGGGGAATCGTGCACGAGCACGTTTTTGAAGCTGGCCGCGTCCGTAAGCACCGCTGGTATCGAGAGTTGCAGGGGCGGTAAATATGCTCTACGCTCCCTTTTTTGGAACCTAACGCAGCCCTTCTGTGAACTCTAAATACCAGCGGTATTTAAAAGGTGCGGGGGGAAAAAAACATGCGTAGCTAACGCACCCCTTTGACCGCAAAACTCTAAATCTAGCCGATAGTAAGTTGCACATGTAAAGTAAAATTTCTTTTGTTTATGTACAATGCTTTATTTTGTAAATTCCATGTTACAAAGCTAATTATGGCACAGATATGCACTTAGGCAGACCTGATTCTTGCTTTTTTCCTATTATTAGTTGTATGAGCTTATAGTATCATGTATCTCCACTTGCCCTTTTATTTACAATACTATGTTCAAACCTGATGCATTTCCACAGAGTATAACTTTCTCAACACACTGCAGCACATGCTCTGCATCACAGTGAGTATTTTCTCTAAGCAAACATACATAACAGAATAATATGCTGTGCGCATCATGTGACTGCTGTGTGTACAATATTGCGGCACACATAGCAGCCCCAATCGCTGGATTAACATTGTAATTTAAATCACTCTATTTGAACTGTTTGCGGTAAGCTGAACAGCCAGAATAGAAATTTATGCTTAGTTGTTTTAAATTATTTAGTAGAAGTTAGTTTTAAGGAATTTTAACAGGTGTTATGGTTTCCTTTAATAGCTACACTCATATATACACTATCTAATAAAAACATAATTTATGCTTACCTGATAAATTCCTTTCTTCTGTTGTGTGATCAGTCCACGGGTCATCATTACTTCTGGGATATTATCTGCTCCCCTACAGGAAGTGCAAGAGGATTCACCCAGCAGAGTTGCTATATAGCTCCTCCCCTCTACGTCACCTCCAGTCATTCGACCAAAGACCAACGAGAAAGGAGAAACCAAGGGTGTAGTGGTGACTGAATTATAATTTAAAAAATATGTACCTGCCTTAAAAAACAGGGCGGGCCGTGGACTGATCACACAACAGAAGAAAGGAATTTATCAGGTAAGCATAAATTATGTTTTCTTCTGTTATGTGTGATCAGTCCACGGGTCATCATTACTTCTGGGATACCAATACCAAAGCAAAAGTACACGGATGACGGGAGGGATAGGCAGGCTCATTATACAGAAGGAACCACTGCCTGAAGAACCTTTCTCCCAAAAATAGCCTCCGAAGAAGCAAAAGTGTCAAATTTGTAAAATTTGGAAAAAGTATGAAGCGAAGACCAAGTTGCAGCCTTGCAAATCTGTTCAACAGAGGCCTCATTCTTAAAGGCCCAAGTGGAAGCCACAGCTCTAGTGGAATGAGCTGTAATTCTTTCAGGAGGCTGCTGTCCAGCAGTCTCATAGGCTAAACGTATTATGCTACGAAGCCAAAAAGAGAGAGAGGTAGCAGAAGCTTTTTGACCTCTCCTCTGTCCAGAATAAACGACAAACAGGGAAGAAGTTTGGCGAAAATCTTTAGTTGCCTGCAAGTAGAACTTGAGGGCACGAACTACATCCAGATTGTGTAGAAGACGTTCCTTCTTTGAAGAAGGATTTGGACACAAGGATGGAACAACAATCTCTTGATTGATATTCCTGTTAGTGACTACCTTAGGTAAGAACCCAGGTTTAGTACGCAGAACTACCTTGTCTGAGTGAAAAATCAGATAAGGAGAATCACAATGTAGGGCTGATAACTCAGAGACTCTTCGAGCCGAGGAAATAGCCATTAAAAATAGAACCTTCCAAGATAACAATTTTATATCAATGGAATGAAGGGGTTCAAACGGAACACCCTGTAAAACGTTAAGAACTAAGTTTAAACTCCATGGCGGAGCAACAGTTTTAAACACAGGCTTGATCCTAGCTAAAGCCTGACAAAAGGCCTGGATGTCTGAATTTTCTGACAGACGCCTGTGTAACAAGATGGACAGAGCTGAGATCTGTCCCTTTAATGAGCTAGCCGATAAACCCTTTTCTAAACCTTCTTGTAGAAAAGACAATATCCTAGGAATCCTAACCTTACTCCAGGAGTAATCTTTGGATTCACACCAGTATAGGTATTTACGCCATATTTTATGGTAAATCTTTCTGGTAACAGGCTTCCTAGCCTGTATCAGGGTATCAATAACCGACTCAGAAAAACCGCGTTTTGATAAAATCAAGCGTTCAATTTCCAAGCAGTCAGCTTCAGAGAAGTTAGACTTTGATGTTTGAATGGACCCTGAATCAGAAGGTCCTGTCTTAGAGGTAGAGACCAAGGCGGACAGGATGACATGTCCACTAGATCTGCATACCAAGTCCTGCGCGGCCATGCAGGCGCTATTAGAATCACTGATGCTCTCTCCTGTTTGATTTTGGCAATCAATCGAGGAAGCAGTGGGAAGGGTGGAAACACATAAGCCATCCCGAAGTTCCAAGGTGCTGTCAAAGCATCTATCAGAACCGCTCCCGGATCCCTGGATCTGGATCCGTAGCGAGGAAGTTTGGCGTTCTGGCGAGACGCCATGAGATCTATCTCTGGTGTGCCCCAACGTTGAAGTATTTGGGCAAAGACCTCCGGATGAAGTTCCCACTCCCCCGGATGAAGAGTCTGGCGACTCAAGAAATCCGCCTCCCAGTTCTCCACTCCCGGGATGTGGATTGCTGACAGGTGGCAAGAGTGAGACTCTGCCCAGCGAATTATCTTTGATACTTCTATCATTGCTAGGGAGCTTCTTGTCCCTCCTTGATGGTTGATGTAAGCTACAGTCGTGATGTTGTCCGACTGAGACCTGATGAACCCCCGAGTCTTTAACTGGGGCCAAGCTAGAAGGGCATTGAGAACTGCTCTCAATTCCAGAATGTTTATTGGCAGGAGACTTTCCTCCTGACTCCATTGTCCCTGAGCCTTCAGAGAATTCCAGACAGCGCCCCAACCTAGAAGGCTGGCGTCTGTTGTTACAATTGTCCAGTCCGGCCTGCTGAACGGCATCCCCCTGGACAGATGTGGCCGAGAAAGCCACCATAGAAGAGAGTTTCTGGTCTCTTGATCCAGATTCAGAGTGGGGGACAAATCTGAGTAATCCCCATTCCACTGACTCAGCATGCACAATTGCAGCGGTCTGAGATGTAGGCGTGCAAAGGGAACTATGTCCATTGCTGCTACCATTAAGCCGATCACCTCCATGCATTGAGCTACTGACGGGAGTTGAATGGAATGAAGGACACGGCATGCATTTAGAAGCTTTGTTAATCTGTCTTCTGTCAGATAAATCTTCATTTCTACAGAATCTATAAGAGTCCCCAGGAATGGAACTCTTGTGAGAGGAAAGAGAGAACTCTTCTTTTCGTTCACTTTCCATCCATGCGACCTTAGAAATGCCAGAACTAACTCTGTATGAGACTTGGCAGTTTGAAAGCTTGAAGCTTGTATCAGAATGTCGTCTAGGTACGGAGCTACCGAAATTCCTCGCGGTCTTAGTACCGCCAGAAGGGCACCCAGAACCTTTGTAAAGATTCTTGGAGCCGTAGCCAATCCGAATGGAAGGGCTACAAACTGGTAATGCCTGTTTAAGAAGGCAAACCTTAGATACCGGTAATGATCCTTGTGAATCGGTATGTGAAGGTAAGCATCCTTTAAATCCACTGTGGTCATGTACTGACCCTCTTGGATCATGGGTAAGATTGTCCGAATAGTTTCCATTTTGAACGATGGAACTCTTAGGAATTTGTTTAGGATCTTTAAATCCAAGATTGGCCTGAAAGTTCCCTCTTTTTTGGGAACCACAAACAGGTTTGAGTAAAACCCTTGTCCTTGTTCCGACCGCGGAACCGGATGGATCACTCCCATTAATAATAGATCTTGTACACAGCGTAGAAACGCGTCCTTCTTTATTTGGTTTGTTGACAACCTTGACAGATGAAATCTCCCTCTTGGGGGAGAGAATTTGAAGTCTAGAAGGTATCCCTGAGATATGATCTCTAGCGCCCAGGGATCCTGGACATCTCTTGCCCAAGCCTGGGCGAAGAGAGAGAGTCTGCCCCCCACTAGATCCGGTCCCGGATCGGGGGCCCTCGGTTCATGCTGTCTTTGGGGCAGCAGCAGGTTTACTGGTCTGCTTGCCCTTGTTCCAGGACTGGTTAGGCTTCCAGCCTTGTCTGTAACGAGCAACAGCTCCTCCCTGTTTTGGTGCAGTGGAAGTTGGCGCTGCTCCTGCTTTGAAATTCCGAAAGGGACGAAAATTAGACTGTCTAGCCTTAGCTTTGGCTTTGTCTTGAGGTAGAGCGTGGCCCTTACCTCCTGTAATGTCAGCAATAATTTCTTTCAAACCGGGCCCAAATAAAGTTTGCCCCTTGAAAGGTATATTAAGTAATTTGGACTTAGAAGTTACATCAGCCGACCAGGATTTTAGCCACAGCGCCCTGCGTGCCTGAATGGCGAATCCTGAATTCTTAGCCGTAAGTTTGGTTAAATGTACTACGGCCTCCGAAATGAATGAATTAGCTAGTTTAAGGACTCTAAGCCTGTCCGTAATGTCGTCCAGCGTAGCTGAACTAAGGTTCTCTTCCAGAGACTCAATCCAAAATGCTGCCGCAGCCGTGATCGGCGCGATGCATGCAAGGGGTTGTAATATAAAACCTTGTTGAACAAACATTTTCTTAAGGTAACCCTCTAATTTTTTATCCATAGGATCTGAAAAGGCACAGCTATCCTCCACCGGGATAGTGGTACGCTTAGCTAAAGTAGAAACTGCTCCCTCCACCTTAGGGACCGTTTGCCATAAGTCCCGTGTGGCGGCGTCTATTGGAAACATCTTTCTAAATATTGGAGGGGGTGAGAACGGCACACCGGGTCTATCCCACTCCTTAGTAACAATTTCAGTTAATCTCTTAGGTATAGGAAAAACGTCAGTACTCGCCGGTACCGCAAAGTATTTATCCAACCTACACATTTTCTCTGGTATTGCAACAGCGTTACAATCGTTGAGAGCTGCTAAGACCTCCCCTAGTAATACACGGAGGTTTTCCAATTTAAATTTAAAATTTGAAATATCTGAATCCAATCTGTTTGGATCAGAACCGTCACCCACAGAATGAAGCTCTCCGTCCTCATGCTCTGCAAGCTGTGACGCAGTATCAGACATGGCCCTAGAATTATCAGCGCACTCTGTTCTCACCCCAGAGTGATCACGCTTGCCTCTTAGTTCTGGTAATTTAGCCAAAACTTCGGTCATAACAGTAGCCATATCTTGTAATGTTATCTGTAATGGCTGCCCAGATGTACTAGGCGCCATAATATCACGCACCTCCCGGGCGGGAGATGCAGGTACTGACACGTGAGGCGAGTTAGTCGGCATAACTCTCCCCTCGCTGTTTGGTGAAATTTGTTCAATTTGTACAGATTGGCTTTTATTTAAGGTAGCATCAATACAGTTAGTACATAAATTTCTATTGGGCTCCACCTTGGCATTGGAACAAATGACACAGGTATCTTCCTCTGAATCAGACATGTTTAACACACTGGCAATAAACATGCAACTCGGTTACAATTTTATTTAATAAAAACGTACTGTGCCTCAAGAAGCACTAAACGATTAAATGACAGTTGAAATAATGAACTGAAAAACAGTTATAGCATCACTCTTAACAAACAACACAACTTTTTAGCAAAGGTTTGTTCCCATTAGTAAAATAACACTAATTAAATTTTAAACATAAAAATTACAGAGCAACGTTTTAAATCACAGTCACTATATAAGTCTCACAGCTCTGCTGAGAGAATCTACTTCCCTTCAAAGAAGTTTGAAGACCCCTGAGTTCTGTTAGAGATGAACCGGATCATGCAGAAAAACTGACTGGAAATTTTTGATGCGTAGCAAAGAGCGCCAAAAACGGCCCCTCCCTCTCACACACAGCAGTGAGAGAGAAACGAAACTGTCATAATTAACACAAGCAAACTGCCAAGTGGAAAAATAATGCCCAAATACTTATTCACTCAGTACCTCATTAATGCAAACGATTCTACATTCCAGCAAAAACGTTTAACATGAAAAATACCTAATAAAAGGTTTAATGTACTTTTACAGAGTAATTCCGGTGAAATACCATCCCCAGAATACTAAAGTGTAGAGTATACATACATGTTCATTATAACGGTATGGCAGGATTTTTTCATCAATTCCATTCAGAAAATAAAAACTGCTACATACCTCAATGCAGATTCAACTGCCCGCTGTCCCCTGATCTGAAGTTTTTACCTCCCTCAGATGGCCGAGAAACAGCAATATGATCTTAACTACTCCGGTTAAAATCATAAGAAAAACTCTGGTAGATTCTTCTTCAAACTCTGCCAGAGGGGTAATAACACGCTCCGGTGCTATTGTAAAATAACAAACTTTTGATTGAAGTTCTAAAAACTAAGTATAATCACCATAGTCCTCTCACACCTCCTATCTAGTCTTTGGGTGCAAGAGAATGACTGGGGGTGACGTAGAGGGGAGGAGCTATATAGCAACTCTGCTGGGTGAATCCTCTTGCACTTCCTGTAGGGGAGCAGATAATATCCCAGAAGTAATGATGACCCGTGGACTGATCACACATAACAGAAGAAAATATTTTTAAAAAAGTTATAAGGGTTAAAAGGTATATGGTATATGACAAGGTGTTTGAATGGAAAGGGCTATAATGTATATATAAATACATATCATGTTATGTATGTATATATACATATGTATACATTATTATTATTATCAGGTATTTGTAGATAGCCAACAGGTTCCGCAGCGCTATGAACATAGATGGTATATAAAAAACGATTACAGGGATCAAATGGGGAGAGAGGGTCCTGCCGAGAGTTGCACTGTTATAGTCGGCTTTTATGAAGGTGAACTACGAACAGCTGGGCTCATAGGCTTACATGCTATGGGGTTTTAGGGGATAGCAGTGGAGATAGGATGGTTAGTGTAGGTTGTAAGCTTCCCTGAATAGTAGAGTCTTCAGGGAGCACTTGAAGCTTTTAAAACTAGGGGAGATTCTTGTGGAGTGAGGCAGAGAGTTCCATTAGATGGGAGCCAGTCTGGAGAAATCTTGTAGATGGGAATGTGAGGAGCTAACAAGAGAGGAGGAGAGTAGGAGATCATGAGCGGAGCAAAGGGGACAGGAGGGAGAATATCTGGAGACAAGGTCTGAGATGTAGGGGGGAGCAATGCAATTGAGGGCTTTGTGTATCAGAGTGAGAATTTTGTGTTAAATCCTGGAGGCAAGAGGAAGCCAGTGAAGGGATTGGCAGAGAGGTGCGGCAGATGAAGAGCGACGTGGAAGGAAGATGCGCCTGGCAGAGGCATTCATTATGGATTGTAAAGGAGCTAGGCGGCAGCTAGGGAGACCAGAGAGTATAGAGTTGCAGTAGTCGAGGAGGGAAAGGATGAGAGAGTGGATTAAAATCTTTGTTGTGTCTTGTGTAAGGAAATGTCTAATTTTAGCAATATTTTTAAGGTGGAAGCGGCAGGCTTTAGCCAAGGCCTGAATGTGAGGAGTGAAAGAAAGATCTGAGTCAAGTGTGACCCCAAGACATCGGGCATGTAAGGTTGGGGTAATGATGAAGTTATCAACAGTTATAGAGACATGGGGGGTGGAGATTTTGGAAGAAGGGGGGGGGAAATAAGGAGCTCAGTTTTGGAGAGATTTAGCTTGAGATAGTGAGAGGACATCCATGATGATATATGAGAGTGACAGTTAGTGACACGAGTTAGCAAGGAAGGAGATAGTTCTGGTGCAGAGAGGTAGATTTGGGTATCATCGGCATACAAATGATAAGGAAACCGTGGGACTTTATTAAGGAACCTAGTGAGGACGTGTAGATTGAGAAGAGAAGGGGACCGAGGACAGAGCCTTGCGGTACCCCAACAGAAAGAGGTAACAGGGCAGAGGATGCCCCAGAGAAGGCTACACTAAAGGTACGGTTACACAGATAGGAAGAGAACCAAGAGAGAGCTGTGTCACAGATGCCGAAGTATTGGAGAGTATGGAGCAAAAGAGGGTGGTCGACAGTATCAAAGGCTGCAGACAGATCAAGGAGGATAAGTAGAGAGAAGTGGCCTTTTGATTTTGCTGTAAGTAGGTCATTGGTAACCTTAACAATTGCTGTCTCTGTTGAGTGAAGGGGGCGAAATCCAGATTGCAGTGGGTTAAGGAGGGAGTTTAATGTAAGGAAATGGGATAGACGTGCATATACTAGCTTTTCAAGAAGCTTTGAGGCAAGAGGTAGTAGGGAAATAGGGCGGTAGTTGGATGGGGAGGTTGGATCGAGAGAAGGTTTTTTGAGGATAGGTGTGACTAATGCATGTTTAAGAGATGTGGGAGAGGTTGAAGATGTGTGTGAGTATAGGGGTAAGGATAGAAGAGAGGGAGGACAGGTAGTTAGGTGAGAGGATAATATAAGGGCAGAAACTTCATCCTCTGTAACAGGGGCAAAAGAGCTAAATTTATGGCTATGTGGGTTTTGGATGATTGTGAGCTTTTGAGGGGGTGGGAGACTGGTAGTATGTTCAGAGATGATTTCATTTCTGATGGAGTCGATTTTGTTTTTGAAGTAGCTGGCAAAATCTTGGGCTGAGAAAAAAGTTGTGGTGGGAGGTGGGGGTGGGCGGAGAAGAGTATTGAATGTGGAGAACAGACATTTTGGGTTTGAAGAAAGAGTAGAGATAAGAGTAGAGAAGTAATGTTGCTTATATAGATTAAGGGCAGAATAGTAAGAGTTCAAGATTAATTTATAGTAAAGAAAGTCAGCAGAACTCCGAGATTTCTTTCAGTGTCGCTCAGCAGTACAGGAACATATGCGTAGGTACCGTGTCAGAGGAGTATGCCAGGGCTGAGGATGAGTGTATGTTTTCCGAGTTATGGTAGGTGGGGCCAGGTTATCCAGGACCGATGTAAGGGTGGAGTTATAGTGGCAGATGGATTCATCAGGACAGGAAAAGGAGGGGATGGAAGAGAGAAGAGGTTCAAGAGAGCTAGCGAGCTGTTGCTGATCTAATGACTTGATTCTTCTGTGAAATTTAGTGTGAGGGGTAGAAGGAGGGAGAGTTGTAGGGAGGGAGGTGATGGATGGTACAAGTGAGGAGGTGGTGGTCAGAAAGAGGAAAAGGTGAGTTTGTGAAGTTTGAGAAGTGCATCGATAACTGAAAATCAGATCAAGGGAGTGACCATCTTTGTGAGTGGGAGAGTCAGTCCATTGTGACAGGCCGAAAGAGGAAGTGAAAGAGGAAGTGAGTTGCAGAAGTTGTTTTGCAGAGGAGGCAGTGGGATTATCAACAGGAAGGTTGAAGTCACCGAGAATGAGGGCAGGGGTATCGGAGGAAAGGAAGTAAGGTAGCCAGGCGGCAAAGTGATCTAGAAATAGATTTGTGGAGCCAGGGGGGCTGTATATGACTGCAACGCGTATAGAGAGGGGAGAGAATAAACTAAATATGTGTGTTTCGAATTAAGAAAATGTGAGGGAAGAGAAGGGATGTATTTGTTGAAAGGTGCAACGAGAGGAAAGTAAAATACTAACACTACCTGCTTGTATATTGTCAGACCTAGTAGTGTGGCTAAAGTGGAGGTCCCCATGTGACAGTGCAGCGAGGAAGCAATGTCTGAAGGAGAGAGCCAGGATTCTGTTAGAGCCAGAAGATTGAGAGAGTGGGAGATAAAGAGGTCATGGATAGAAGTGAGTTTGTTGCAAACAGAGCGAGAATTCCATAGTGCACAAGTGAAGGGGGTGGTGGCTTTAGATTCAAGAGGAATAAGATTAAGGTTACCAGAGTTTTGTTTTTGAAGTCTATTGATGGGTATACATGTGTATTTATGTTTATATGTGTATATTTATATAAATATATACACATAAAAACACATATACATGTGTATACACATATATACATACATATGTATATATACTTTGGAGCCCTTTCCACTCTGAAAACAAGAAAAATAATTTATATTCAATTTTAATATTTAATTATGTGTTTTACTGTGTATTTACTGTATTGGAAAATGTTCTATGTATTTTTAACTAGGTATTACTATATATATCTGTATATACCTATACCTATATATATTCATGTAGATACAGGGAGTGCAGAATTATTAGGCAAGTTGTATTTTTAAGGATTAATTTTATTATTGAACAACAACCATGTTCTCAATGAACCAAAAAAACTCATTAATATCAAAGCTGAATAGTTTTGGAAGTAGTTTTTAGTTTGTTTTTAGTTATAGCTATTTTAGGGGGATATCTGTGTATGCAGGTGACTATTACTGTGCATAATTATTAGGCAACTTAACAAAAAACAAATATATACCCATTTCAATTATTTATTTTTACCAGTGAAACCAATATAACATCTCAACATTCACAAATATACATTTCTGACATTCAAAAACAAAACAAAAACAAATCAGTGACCAATATAGCCACCTTTCTTTGCAAGGACACTCAAAAGCCTGCCATCCATGGATTCTGTCAGTGTTTTGATCTGTTCACTATCAACATTGCGTGCAGCAGCAACCACAGCCTCCCAGACACTGTTCAGAGAGGTGTACTGTTTTCCCTCCTTGTAAATCTCACATTTGATGATGGACCACAGGTTCTCAATGGGGTTTAGATCAGGTGAACAAGGAGGCCATGTCATTAGATTTTCTTCTTTTATACCCTTTCTTGCCAGCCACGCTGTGGAGTACTTGGACGCGTGTGATGGAGCATTGTCCTGCATGAAAATCATGTTTTTCTTGAAGGATGCAGACTTCTTCCTGTACCACTGCTTGAAGAAGGTGTCTTCCAGAAACTGGCAGTAGGACTGGGAGGTTAAGCTTGACTCCATCCTCAACCCGAAAAGGCCCCACAAGCTCATCTTTGATGATACCAGCCCAAACCAGTACTCCACCTCCACCTTGCTGGCGTCTGAGTCGGACTGGAGCTCTCTGCCCTTTACCAATCCAGCCACGGGCCCATCCATCTGGCCCATCAAGACTCACTCTCATTTCATCAGTCCATAAAACCTTAGAAAAATCAGTCTTGAGATATTTCTTGGCCCAGTCTTGACGTTTCAGCTTGTGTGTCTTGTTCAGTGGTGGTCGTCTTTCAGCCTTTCTTACCTTGGCCATGTCTCTGAGTATTGCACACCTTGTGCTTTTGGGCACTCCAGTGATGTTGCAGCTCTGAAATATGGCCAAACTGGTGGCAAGTGGCATCTTGGCAGCTGCACGCTTGACTTTTCTCAGTTCATGGGCAGTTATTTTGCGCCTTGGTTTTTCCACACGCTTCTTGCGACCCTGTTGACTATTTTGAATGAAACGCTTGATTGTTCGATAATCACGCTTCAGAAGCTTTGCAATTTTAAGAGTGCTGCATCCCTCTGCAAGATATCTCACTAATTTTGACTTTTCTGAGCCTGTCAAGTCCTTCTTTTGACCCATTTTGCCAAAGGAAAGGAAGTTGCCTAATAATTATGCACACCTGATATAGGGTGTTGATGTCATTAGACCCCACCCCTTCTCATTACAGAGATGCACATCACCTAATATGCTTAATTGGTAGTAGACTTTCGAGCCTATACAGCTTGGAGTAAGACATGCATAAAGAGGATGATGTGGTCAAAATACTCATTTGCCTAATAATTCTGCACTCCCTGTATAGGTATAAATATATATTTTACAAACAATAAATTTTATATAGGTACACAACAAAATCACTATACACTGTATATATATATATATATATATATATATACAGTGTATAGTGATTTTGTTGTGTAGGGTCAAGCACTCACGACACTTGTAATCCAATGCCCGCGTGCAGTCCTGGTGGTAAATACTCAAGTTTTTAAAGAACCAAGAAGTACACTCACAGGGTCTTCAATAATAAAGGGTATTTATTCCCACTTAACTGTAACGTTTCGGGGTCGCCCCCGTCTTCAGACCATAGAAATTTCAGTGGTGTGAAGAAAATGAAACATTACAGTTAAGTGGGAATAAATACCCTTTATTACTGAAGACCCCATGAGTGTACCTCTTTGTTCTTTAAAAACTTGTATGTATATATATATATATATATATATCCTATATTATAAAAGGCCAAGTGTGTTTGTCTGATGCCGTCATGCGCAGTAGAGACTGCGCGCGGACAAACACACCTGGCCTTCAGCTGCAGAGTAGTGCGCACTGCGGAAGCTGCCTGGTGGGGGCGTGACCGGCGTCGGGCGTGCCGTGATGGGGCGTGGCCGGTGGGCGTGGCGAGGGGCGTGGCGGGGGCGTGGGCTCGCGGGAGCACGCTGGAGGGGCGTGGCCGTCGGGAGAGACCCAGAGGAAGGAAGGAAAGAATTTAGAAAGAAAGCGAGCAGAAGAGGGGGGAAGAGCAAAAGAGGGAGAGAGAGCGCAAGAGAGTGGGAGAGAAAGAGGGGGAGAGAGAGGGGGGAGAGAGAGCTCAAAAGAGAGGGGGGAGAGAGCTCAAAAGAGAGGGGGGAGAGAGCTCAAAAGAGAGGGGGGAGAAAGAGCTTAAAAGAGAGGTGGGAGAGAGAGCGCAAAAGAGGGAGAGAGAGAGCACAAAAGAGAGGGGGAGAGAGCGCAAGAGAGGGGGAGAGAGAGCTCAAAAGAGAGGGGGGAGAGAGTGCGCAAAAGAGAGGGGGGAGAGAGAGCGCAAAAGAGAGGGGGCAGAGTTTAAAAGAGAGCGCAAAAGAGGGGGGAGAGAGCGCAAAAGAGAAGGGGGAGACAGAGTGCAAAAGAGGGAGAGAGAGAGCAAAAGAGGGAGAGAGAGAGCACAAAAGAGAAGGGGGAGACAGAGTGCAAAAGAGAGAGCGCAAAAAAGAGGGGGAGAGAGCGCAAGGGGGAGACAGCACAAAAGAGAGGGGGAGAGAGAGCAAAAAAGAGGGGGAGAGAGCACAAAAAAGAGGGGGGAGAGAGCTCAAAAGAGAGGGGGGGAGAGAGAGCTCAAAAGAGAGGGGGGGAGAGAGAGCTCAAAAGAGGGGGGGGGGAGAGAGTTTAAAAGAGAGGGGGGAGAGAGAGTGCACAAAAGAGGGGGAGAGAGAGTGCAAAAGAGAGGGGGAGAGAGCGCAAAAGAGGGGAAGAGAGAGTGCAAAAGAGGGGAAGAGAGAGCAAAAGAGAGGGGGAGAGAGAGAGCAAAAGAGAGGGGAAGAGAGAGCAAAAGAGAGGGGGGAGAGAGAGCAAAAGAGAGGGGGAGAGAGAGCAAAAGAGAGGGGGGAGAGAGAGAGAGCGCAAAAGAGGGGGGAGAGAGAGAGCAAAAGAGGGGGAGAGAGCAAAATAGGGGAGAGAGAGCAAAAGAGGGTGAGAGAGAGCAAAAGGGGGGAGAGAGCAGATGAGGGGGGGAAGAGAGAGAGCGAGCAAAAGAGGGGAGAGAGAGCAAAAGAGGTGGGAGAGAGAGAGCAAAAGAGGGGGGAGAGAGAGCACAAGAGGGGAGAGAGAGAGCAAAAAAGGGGAGAGAGAGAGAGAGCAAAAGAGGGGAGAGAGTGCAAAATAAGGGGGAGAGAGAGAACTCAAAAGAGAGGGGGGGAGAGAGAGAGCGCAAAAGAGAGGGGGGAGAGAGAGGGACCAAGGGTTGGAACCGCGGTACCTAAAAAATTGGCCCATGTACACGGGCTTTAGGACTAGTATCCTATAATATAAAAGGCCAAGTGTGTTTGTCCGAAGCTGTCATGCACAGTAGAGACTGCGCGAGGACAAACACACCTGGCCTTCAGCAGACTAACCTTCTGGCATCTGGGGCCGACTGGGTGTGACTGGGGGCGGGGCCGGGCAGCCCTGAAAGAAAGAGCTCAAAGAGGGGGAGGGAGAGAGAGCGCAAAAGAGAGGGGGAGAGAGAAAGCGCACAAGAGAGGGGGAGAGAGAGAGAGCAAAAGAGGGGAGAGAGACAGTAAAAGAGAAGGGGGAGAGAGAGAGCGCAAAATAGAGAGAGGGGGAGAGAGAGAGCAGAAGAGAGGGGGGAGAGATAGCAAAAGAGAGGGGGCAGAGAGGGCAAAATAGAGGGGGGATAGAGAGAGAGCAAGGGGTGGAACAGCTGTACTGCAAAAAATGGGCCGTGTACACGGGCTTTAGGACTAGTATATTTATAATCCATAAAAAGCAAGATCCACACTCACTGGACTTGTATAAAAAGTGTAATTTATTGTAACATTTTAGAGCCAAACTGCCCCTTCCTCAGACCAAGGGGCAGTTCGGCTCTGAGACGTCACATTAAACACTTTTGATACAAGTCCAGTGAGTGCGGATCTTGCTTTTTATGGATTATATTTACCTTTTCTGACACCTTGGCACTAGTTGCTTTTCTTGAGATGTGAGTGCAAGTCCATTCTGAATTTATATATATATATATATAATATATTTATTTATATTTAAAAAATATATAGAACATTTTCTTCCATGTGAAGGATGTTGGAATGTAAAATTTTCATAACTACCTTTGGGTTAGTGCTATAGGTTTAAATCATGTCAGGTTAGTGTAGAAGTATTTTTTTTCCCAGTGTGGGCTCTCCATTGAAGTCTATGGGGAGAAGTTAGCACAATCGTGATATCCAAAGTCATAAAGTTAGCGCGCGCCGGATTTCACTTGTGCGTAAACATTTTACTTTAAATTTTTAAAGCGCTAAACAGCATGCCATCTGTAATTTGGCTCTAAATATACAAGGCTAGATCCTATGTTTCAATATATAAGGAGCGCCAAAAAATATTCAGAAAAAAGAAATACAATTCATAAATGATAAAAAATGCAATAAAACAACTATAGATACAAAATATATACATATGCATACATGTGTACCTATAGACACTCGTCCTTTAGTAATAAAAGTTCAGAACGTCTCTAATCATCCAAAATTACATCTGTGTCTCTGCAGCTCCTTCTTAGCTGGTGTGATCTCCGTGGCTGTTAGTAGGTTACAGAACATATCTAGAACACAAAGTGGAGCGCAACAAAAACACAACCAATTTAAGTGTAGTAATAAAATACATAAGCCTTTAATAAAAACAATAAAAATACACTCACAAAGATAACCTTAAACATATGAGGCATTGGAAAGTGTCTGTTACAGATGACTCCCTCAGATTTGTGGGTAGACAAATACACTCACAGTCATTCTTTCCCCAAGTACCGGGTGGTAAGGCTGAAAACGGAGAGGGTCTCAAGGGACAAGTGTGTGTCCAAACAGCAGCGTCTCCGTATTGCCGGTTTAGCTCAGTCGCCACAGCAAACACACTCACGTCACTGTAACATTTGTGCATGGTCTAGCGCGTTTCGCAGGGCTCCTTCCTGCTTCATCAGAGGTCATGTAAAACATAAATAAAGAGCCCTGCTCCCTAGAGATTTTACACACTATGGGCTAGACTACAATTGGAGTGCTATTTATTGCATATGTACACACATATATACATATATATATGTATCTCTATGTTAAAGCCCTTTGCAGTGCTTATTTTTTTCTAACACCTGAGACCTCTTATCTTTGAGTAAATAAAAAGAGAGAAGCGCTCAACCTGGGTACGAACAATAGCATAATAGCTTGTTCTATGGCTAGTTACCACCCAAGAAGCAGCCTCTTTTTGCTCAACATGTGCCTTTCACAGAGAACTTTCCTGAAGCATATCAGTCTGATCCTGACTTCACAGTACAGTCCAGCCCCGAAATACCAGGCAATCCCTCTCTGAACGAGAGAAACAGCAAAATCCCAGACGTACGTTTCGGCCTATTGTGGGCCTCGTCAGTGAGGTACAGCCATATCCCTCTAGGCACACTGAGCAACGGGTCCACGTCTGGATTCCCACATCACACTTAGGGAGACTTCCCTAAGTGTCATAATTTGCATAAATAAAAAGAGAGAAGCGCTCAACCTGTGAACGAACAATAGCATAATAGCTTGTTCTATGGCTAGTTAACACCCAAGAAGCAGCCTCTTTTTGCTCAACATGTGCCTTTCACAGAGAACTTTCCTGAAGCATATCAGTCTGATCCTGATTTCACAGTACAGTCCAGCCCCGAAATATCAGGCAATCCCTCTCTGAACGAGAGAAACAGCAAAACCCCAGACGTACGTTTCGGCCTATTGTGGGCCTCGTCAGTGAGGTGCAGCCACATCTCTCTAGGCACACTGAGCAACGGGTCCACATCTGGATTCCCGCATCACACTTAGGGAGTCTTCCGTAAGTTTCATAATTTGCATAAATAAAAAGAGAGAAGCGCTCAACCTGGGAACGAACAATAGCATAATAGCTTGTTCTATGACTAGTTACCACCCAAGAAGCAGCCTCTTTTTGCTCAACATGTGCCTTTCAGAGAGAAGAACTTTCCTGAAGTATACCAGTCTGATCCTGACTTCACAGTACAGTCCAGCCCCGAAATACCAGGCAATCCCTCTCTGAACGAGAGAAATAGCAAAACCCCAGGCGTACGTTTCGGCCTATTGTGGGCCTCGTCAGTGAGGTGCAGCCATATCCCTCTAGGCACACTGAGCAACGGGTCTGGATTCTTATCTTTGAGCCCTTATAACTTTTCATTGCAATTTGTTTTTTTAATTTTATTAGATGGTGTTATTATGAGTATAGCTGTACTTTTTAATATATTTTTTTCATGTTTTGTGCAACCTTTTTATTCAAGCGTAACAGTTAACTAGAGTTCTGAGATCGCACTATCCCGTTAAATTCAATTGCACTCAAGCGAACGGGTTTACTTTCAACTTGTAATACGCACGCTATTTCCGGCATGTGCAAACACCCGCTATAATACCCGATATCCCTCGCGCGCAATAGTTAGCGCGGCTCTGGGAATCTGGCCCTAAGTATTTCAGTGGATAGTTTAGTATCATATTCACACAGTCATTTCTTAAAGCATACTGTGTAAAAACATCAGGCCCATTTCATGTAAGTAATCCCTTCCCCCCAAATACATTTTAAATAAGGACACTTCCATGTAGCATTTGATTGGTGTATAACAGACCACCCAGTAGTAAATTAGTTAAAAAAATAGGATCCAATAACAAAATGCCCCTATTCGTTGCCACCTTACTGTAAGATGACTGATCTTGAACAGAGAGAGAGACAGAGTATGAATTACAGAACTTGGCTAAGAACATTCTCATAATTGTACCTCTATTTAGTTAGAGGTGTTTAACAAACTGGGGGTTATTATAGTTAGAGTTGCCCTGTACAAATAGTACTGGATGTTTCTATTTTTGGTGTTTTCTTGGATGCTTGTCTAACACAATTTGTAGCTTGAAAGCATTTGTTAATTTTATACCTATATTATTTGTCTTCCAATCAATTTTATTGCAAAAATGGATGAATATTTAAGTTTCAATATTTTTAGTTAAGATTCATAAAATGCTATATCTACAGATAGGTGTTGTGGCAGAGAATAGGGAAAACTAGGAACAATATGTCATATATGGTGGACAAGTTCTATACCGACAACATTTTGGTCCACTGTTGACATCACAAAATAATATAGCACACGTTTGGTACAGTGTGGTCACAATATTAGCAGTAAAACACGTACAGTGCAGTGAAAACCTATAGTGGCTATATAAATACAGTATAAAAAAGATGTAAATTCCAAAAAACACATTTTACATAGTGCAATTGCAAAGCTGAAAAAAATCACTTTGGTAAAACGAAAAAGCTGCAGCTACTATCTTCCATGGGATATTAATATACCTACAAAAAATATTCTTCCTAAAAAAAGAAAAGCACACTAAAGATTAAAAATATGTTTATTTAAATTAGGAAAACACTTTACTTGGATATTACAGTATTTACCAGAATAAATTACATAACATACTTATCAAGCCGTCAACCTCAAATACGCTGCGTATTCCGCAGCGTATTTGTGGCGAGGCTGATACGCCTTAGTTATCAAAGGCTCGAGACCGGCAAAAGTAGAATTTTGTGACGTAAGCTTCGATCCGCCGGACTCAGTCCGACACAGATCGATTCTTACGTCACTCCAGATGTTCCGCACACAAGTGCGGCACATTCTCACTACTTTTGCTAGCTATCAAAAAACTAGCAGGTACGCTCGGCACTTTTACGGCCCAGCGTACCTGGTTTTCAAAGCGCCAGCCTGGAGGCGGCGGATCCCATAGGAATCAATGGGAGTCTGACCATAGCGAAAGTACAAGTTCGCTGCTGACAGACATCCCATTGATTTCTATGGGAGCTGTCTACACCTAACACCCTAACATGTACCCCGAGTCTAAACACCACTAATCTGACCCCCCCTACACCGCCGCAACTAAATAAAGTTATTACCCCCTAAACCGCCGCTCCCGGAGCCCACCGCAAGCTACTCTATACATATTAACCCCTAAACCGCCGCTCCCGGAGCCCACCGCAACTATAATAAATGTATTAACCCCTAAACCGCCGCTCCCTGAACCCGCCGCAACCTATATTAAATGTATTAACCCCTATCCTGCCCCCCCTACACCGTCGCCACCTATAATACATTTATTAACCCCTAATCTGCCCCCCCTACACCGTCGCCACCTATAATAAATTTATTAACCCCTATCCTGCCCCCCACTACGCCGCCGCCACTGTAATAAAATTATTAACCCCTAAACCTAACCCTAACCCTAACTCCCCCTAACTTAAATATTAATTAAATAAATCTAAATAAATTAACTCTTATTAACTAAATGAATCCTATTTAAAACTAAATACTTACCTTTAAAATAAACCCTAATATAGCTACAATATAAATAATAATTATATTCTAGCTATCTTAGGATTTATTTTTATTTTACAGACAACTTTCAATTTATTTTAACCATGTACAATAGCTATTAAATAGTTATTAACTATTTAATAGCTTACCTAGCTAAAATAAAGAGAAATGTACCTGTGAAATAAATCCTAACCTAAGTTACAATTACACCTAACACTACACTATACTTTAATAAATTATTCCTATTTAAAAATAAATACTTACCTGTAAAATAAACCCTAAGATAGCTACAATGTAATTAATAATTATATTATAGCTATCTTAGGATTTATATTTATTTTACAGGTAACTTTGTATTTATTTTAGCTAGTTAGAATAGTTATTAAATAGTTATTAACTATTTAATAACTACCTAGCTAAAAGAAATACAAAATTACCTGTAAAATAAATCCTAACTTAAGTTACAATTAAACCTAATACTACACTATCATTAAATTAACTAAATAAACTACCTACAAATAACTACAATGAAATACAATTACATAAACTAACTAAAGTACAAAAAATAAAAAAAGTTAAGTTACAAAAAATAAAAAATTAAGTTACAAACATGTTAAAAATATTACAACAATTTTAAGCTACTTACACCTAATCTAAGCCCCCTAATAAAATAACAAACCCCCCCAAAATAAAAAAAATCCCTACCCTATTCTAAATTACATAAATTTCAAAGCTCTTTTACCTTAGGTCAAAAAAATAGGTGGCGCAAGTGAATGCTGTTCTGACTAATAATGGTGTAAAATGTATTTCAGATTCCTTGTGTGTCTGATAATGTTCTCACCTTACATAGGCTGTATTGAAATTTCAAGTGTAAATGGTGTCTCTCCAGGACAATAAAGCTTCTAGATTCAAATTCTATAGTTTAAATATATATATATTTATTGAATAAAAGATTCTTGTTTATTAAATTAACGATTCTTATATATGAGATCAAAATAATGATGATCTATTCACAAGTGATAATCAGTTGACAATTTAAAACATTTGGTAAAATATAAAATATGATAGTACAATATTAAAAACACCGGTGTTCTTCATAAACAAAAAACTATAAAAACTCAAATTGAGATAATATAAGCAAGCAGGTGTACTCAGAAGATAAAACCAAAAAATAAACAGAGGAGACTCATGTACCTCTAAGCGTATGACTATCAAAAAACATATATAAATGCATATATGAGTATATGAACCATATGTCTGGTATCCGTTAAACTAGCGTATATATATACTTCACAGATGTATAAGGGTTAAGCAAATATTATACAGTTCCTTATTGCTTAATGTTCTGGCAAAACATGGGGTGGTTATCCTTCCGTCAAAAATATATTTGAGCCAATGTATATTGAAACAAGTGTGGCAAAATGTAGCCAGTAATATGTAGCTGCAGTGTTATTTCTTAGATTTCAGCGTCTCTGTTTTTTAATCAGAGGTAGGTTTACATACGGTTTTTAGCTTGGTGTAGCGATTCCTTCCTTAAAAACAGTGCACTGTTGACGTCTTCCCTCTGCTGTGCAGAAAAAGCCGGTGGAGTACTAAGTCCCTTAGCCTCCGTTTACCAGCTGTGTTGGTAGTTGTTTCCTTATATTCGTTGTTTACCCAGTAATGGGCCTTGATGGTATTCTTATGAGCTCCGGTCACAACTTGCTTCTTTCTTTGTGAGTGTATAACCCAGACTCGGTCTTTATTTTCACCGGTCTCCTTGCTGTTATCACAGCTGACAAAGTTCTCCTCTGGAGCTGAGTTGTTTTGGCTCACTTCTTAATTTCAAGTGATCAGGTTTCTACGCGTTTCGGCGTTCTGCCTTTCTCAAGATACCTGATTGAACCACCTGTAGCCTTTTTATCTGGATCTCCCATGTTCCATCTCTTCAGCTTAACCCTTAATGTTTCTGTTTCTTGTGGATTCGTTTAGAGTTTTACTGTAATCTTAGTTCTTCCACTGTCCTTTGTGAAAGGTTTTCTTAAAATAATTATATTTTTTATTTAAATCCTCAGGTTCATTTTCTCCATATTAGACATCACATAAACAGTAATATTTGGTTCATATATTTCGAGTTCATATTTACAGATATTCTACATTCTTTTTTATATGCCTAATTCAACTTGATATATGGAAACTTACTATAAAAATATGTTATTATAATATTATAGTAATAATAGTATATATATATATATATATTCCAGAAAATTAATACAATTAATTTATAAAGTTTGTGTGAATATGTAAATGTTCAATTAGCTAATTTTTGTGATTCTAAATCAGATATTAATTCTATATAGAGTATACTTATACAGTCCTGTATTCTTGTTATACTTGTGTAGTGGGGTATTTCATCATCTCATATATAGGTGTTATTTATACATAAGTGTTGTTTATCCAGGTTGTAGAAAAGATACTGGAAGTGCTTATGATACACAAATCTTTAATAGTTATCTAGAAACATATATTGTTTTATTAACATCCGTGGTCACCTATAATCAATGACTCTTGTTTTTATATTCCTGCCATATGTTGTCACCTCATTTCCTACTATATTCTTTACCTCGATATAAGTTATGTGTGTGTTTGTATCTTACTAATGGAGAGTTGTATTCATATAGCGTATTACTTTATATACAAGGAAGTATTGATTGTATTATAAGTCTATATTATAGAATTAAGGTCTAGTTCACTATTTAATCCCTTAGGGAATAAGGTCCCCATTCTAAAGATAATTTCAGCTTCTTTATGGAGTAACTTTCTCTCCATGTTCCCTCCTCTATTGTCTTCTCTTACTAGTTTAATGCCCCAATATTTTAGTTCTTTTGGATTGCTATTATGATGTTCCTTAAAGTGTACATACAGTCTTGTATTTTCTTTGCCCTGCTCTATGCACCAAATGTGTTCTCTAATTCGCTCTCTGAGACTTCTGCTCGTTTGTCCCAGGTATTGTAATTTGCACGAACACTGTAATATGTATATGACATTATTGTCTGTGCATCTTATTATGTCATTTATTTTAAAATTCATGTTGTTACTTGTTGAAATTATTTGATTCGTTTTATGGCTAAATTGGCAAGACTTACAATCATAACAGGGAAAGAAACCTGTTAGTCGCTCCCCTTTTAGATTCACTATGTTGTTGGTAGTTTTACATTTATATTCACTTGGTGAAAGTATGTTCTTAAGGTTTGTTGCTTTTCTATATATTATATCTGGTGTTGGTTTAAGTTGTTTTCCAATAACTGGGTCACTTCTGGCCAAATGCCAGTGTTTCTTAATGATATTTTGTACTTGTTTATATTGTGCTGAATATGTTGTTATAAAGGGTATTTTTAACATGTTGAAGTCAGTCTCTTCGGTTTGATTTAGTTTTTTATCTTCTAGTAGTGTTTCTCTCTTTATTTCTCTAACTATGTTTTTTGTATTAATGATTTGTATTTCATTATATCCTTTTTCTACAAACCTGTCCTGTATAGTCAGTGCTTGTCTGTCAAAGTCTGCTATGTCGCTACAGTTACGTCTAATACGTGAAAACTGTCCTTTCGGTATGTTTTTTTTCCACTTTATGTGGTGACTACTGTTGCGTTCAATATAGTTGTTAGCATCGATTTTTTTAAAAAATGTAGTGGTGTTGATTTTATTGTCAGTGATAGATACCTCAATGTCTAGAAAGCTGATGTGTTCCTTACTGCATTCATGGCTAAATAAAAGTCCCAAGTTATTACTGTTAAGATCTTCCATGAATAGTAAAAATAGTTCCTGGTCCCCCTCCCAGATGATAAAGACGTCATCTATAAAACGTTTAAAGAGCACGAGATTCGCACCCCAAGGAGTAGAGTTTATAAAATTCTCCTCAAATTTTCCCACGAATAAATTCGCATAGCTGGGTGCGAATCTCGTGCCCATTGCAGTGCCTCTTTGTTGGAGGTAATACTTTCCATCAAATTTAAAATAGTTATTCTGTAAAATAAAAGCCATACAATCTAAAATAAATTTTTGTTGAATGGGATTCATATCTTTATCTTGTTTTAGATACATTTCTGTAGCTTCTAGCCCATGTGTGTGTTCAATACAGGTGTAAAGTGAGCTTACATCGCACGTAGCCATTAAGTAATTGTCCTTCCATTTTATGTCTTTAATGATATTGAGAAAATGTTTGGTGTCTTTTAAATAAGAGGATATGTTCTTTACATGTTTCTGCAGAAAAAAGTCAACATACTGTGAGAGGTTGGAAGTTAACGAATCAATGCCCGATATGATGGGGCGTCCTGGTGGATTTGATATATCTTTATGTACTTTTGGCAAAAAATAGAACACAATAGAGGAGGGAACATGAGGAGGGAACATGGAGAGAAAGTTACTCCATAAAGAAGCTGAAATTATCTTTAGAATGGGGACCTTATTCCCTAAGGGATTAAATAGTGAACTAGACCTTAATTCTATAATATAGACTTATAATACAATCAATACTTCCTTGTATATAAAGTAATACGCTATATGAATACAACTCTCCATTAGTAAGATACAAACACACACATAACTTATATCGAGGTAAAGAATATAGTAGGAAATGAGGTGACAACATATGGCAGGAATATAAAAACAAGAGTCATTGATTATAGGTGACCACGGATGTTAATAAAACAATATATGTTTCTAGATAACTATTAAAGATTTGTGTATCATAAGCACTTCCAGTATCTTTTCTACAACCTGGATAAACAACACTTATGTATAAATAACACCTATATATGAGATGATGAAATACCCCACTACACAAGTATAACAAGAATACAGGACTGTATAAGTATACTCTATATAGAATTAATATCTGATTTAGAATCACAAAAATTAGCTAATTGAACATTTACATATTCACACAAACTTTATAAATTAATTGTATTAATTTTCTGGAATATATATATATATATACTATTATTACTATAATATTATAATAACATATTTTTATAGTAAGTTTCCATATATCAAGTTGAATTAGGCATATAAAAAAGAATGTAGAATATCTGTAAATATGAACTCGAAATATATGAACCAAATATTACTGTTTATGTGATGTCTAATATGGAGAAAATGAACCTGAGGATTTAAATAAAAAATATAATTATTTTAAGAAAACCTTTCACAAAGGACAGTGGAAGAACTAAGATTACAGTAAAACTCTAAACGAATCCACAAGAAACAGAAACATTAAGGGTTAAGCTGAAGAGATGGAACATGGGAGATCCAGATAAAAAGGCTACAGGTGGTTCAATCAGGTATCTTGAGAAAGGCAGAACGCCGAAACGCGTAGAAACCTGATCACTTGAAATTAAGAAGTGAGCCAAAACAACTCAGCTCCAGAGGAGAACTTTGTCAGCTGTGATAACAGCAAGGAGACCGGTGAAAATAAAGACCGAGTCTGGGTTATACACTCACAAAGAAAGAAGCAAGTTGTGACCGGAGCTCATAAGAATACCATCAAGGCCCATTACTGGGTAAACAACGAATATAAGGAAACAACTACCAACACAGCTGGTAAACGGAGGCTAAGGGACTTAGTACTCCACCGGCTTTTTCTGCACAGCAGAGGGAAGACGTCAACAGTGCACTGTTTTTAAGGAAGGAATCGCTACACCAAGCTAAAAACCGTATGTAAACCTACCTCTGATTAAAAAACAGAGACGCTGAAATCTAAGAAATAACACTGCAGCTACATATTACTGGCTACATTTTGCCACACTTGTTTCAATATACATTGGCTCAAATATATTTTTGACGGAAGGATAACCACCCCATGTTTTGCCAGAACATTAAGCAATAAGGAACTGTATAATATTTGCTTAACCCTTATACATCTGTGAAGTATATATATACGCTAGTTTAACGGATACCAGACATATGGTTCATATACTCATATATGCATTTATATATGTTTTTTGATAGTCATACGCTTAGAGGTACATGAGTCTCCTCTGTTTATTTTTTGGTTTTATCTTCTGAGTACACCTGCTTGCTTATATTATCTCAATTTGAGTTTTTATAGTTTTTTGTTTATGAAGAACACCGGTGTTTTTAATATTGTACTATCATATTTTATATTTTACCAAATGTTTTAAATTGTCAACTGATTATCACTTGTGAATAGATCATCATTATTTTGATCTCATATATAAGAATCGTTCATTTAATAAACAAGAATCTTTTATTCAATAAATATATATATATTTAAACTATAGAATTTGAATCTAGAAGCTTTATTGTCCTGGAGAGACACCATTTACACTTGAAATTTCAATACAGCCTATGTAAGGTGAGAACATTATCAGACACACAAGGAATCTGAAATACATTTTACACCATTATTAGTCAGAACAGCATTCACTTGCGCCACCTATTTTTTTGACCTATTGTACACAAAACCGTTGGGATAGTTTTTTAAGGTGAGCAAAGTTCTGCCCGACTGAATAGGCAATCACTATCATATACTGTTTTAAGCTCTTTTACCTTACCAGCACTTAAAAGGGCCATTTGTGGGGGCATGCCCCAAAAAGTTCAGCTCTTTTGCCTGTAAAATAAAAATACAACCCCCCCCCCAACATTAAAACCCACCACCCACATACCCCTAATCTAACCCAAACCCCCCTTACAAAAACCTAACACTAATCCCCTGAAGATCATCCTACCTTGAGTCGTCTTCACTCAGCCGAGCCACCGATGGAACTGAAGAGGACATCCGGAGCGGAAGAAGTTAATCCTCCAAGCGGCGCTGAAGAAATCTTCCATCCGATGAAGTCATCATCCAGGCGGCGCTGAAGAAGTCTTCGATCCGGCCGATGTCATCTTCAAAGAGGCGCTGAAGAGGTCTTCTATCCGGGCGAAGTCATCTTCCAAGCCGGGTCTTGAATCTTCCTTCCGCCGACGCGGAACCACCTTCTTCACCGACGGACTACGACGAATGACGGCTCCTTTAAGGGACGTCATCCAAGATGGCGTCCCCTCAATTCCGATTGGCTGATAGGATTCTATCAGCCAATCGGAATTAAGGTAGGAAAATCTGATTGGCTGATGGAATCAGCCAATCAGATTCAAGTTCAATCCGATTGGCTGATCCAATCAGCCAATCAGATTGAGCTCGCATTCTATTGGCTGATCGGAACAGCCAATAGAATGCGAGCTCAATCTGATTGGCTGATTCCATCAGCCAATCAGATTTTCCTACCTTAATTCCGATTGGCTGATAGAATCCTATCAGCCAATCGGAATTGAGGGGACGCCATCTTGGATGACGTCCCTTAAAGGAGCCGTCATTCGTCGTAGTCCGTCGGTGAAGAAGGTGGTTCCGCGTCGGCGGAAGGAAGATTCAAGACCCGGCTTGGAAGATGACTTCGCCCGGATAGAAGACCTCTTCAGCGCCTCTTTGAAGATGACATCGGCCGGATCGAAGACTTCTTCAGCGCCGCCTGGATGATGACTTCATCGGATGGAAGATTTCTTCAGCGCCGCTTGGAGGATTAACTTCTTCCGCTCCGGATGTCCTCTTCAGTTCCATCGGTGGCTCGGCTGAGTGAAGACGACTCAAGGTAGGATGATCTTCAGGGGATTAGTGTTAGGTTTTTGTAAGGGGGGTTTGGGTTAGATTAGGGGTATGTGGGTGGTGGGTTTTAATGTTGGGGGGGGGTTGTATTTTTCTTTTACAGGCAAAAGAGCTGAACTTTTTGGGGCATGCCCCCACAAATGGCCCTTTTAAGGGCTGGTAAGGTAAAAGAGCTTTGAAATTTATGTAATTTAGAATAGGGTAGGGATTTTTTTTATTTTGGGGGGGTTTGTTATTTTATTAGGGGGCTTAGATTAGGTGTAAGTAGCTTAAAATTGTTGTAATATTTTTAACATGTTTGTAACTTAATTTTTTATTTTTTGTAACTTAGCTTTTTTTATTTTTTGTACTTTAGTTAGTTTATGTAATTGTATTTCATTGTAGTTCTTTGTAGGTAGTTTATTTAGTTAATTTAATGATAGTGTAGTATTAGGTTTAATTGTAACTTAAGTTAGGATTTATTTTACAGGTAATTTTATATTTCTTTTAGCTAGGTAGTTATTAAATAGTTAATAACTATTTAATAACTATTCTAACTAGCTAAAATAAATACAAAGTTACCTGTAAAATAAATATAAATCCTAAGATAGCTAGAATATAATTATTAATTATATTGTAGCTATCTTAGGGTTTATTTTACAGGTAAGTATTTAGTTTAAATAGGAATAATTTATTAAAGTATAGTGTAGTGTTAGGTGTAATTGTAACTTAGGTTAGGATTTATTTCACAGGTACATTTCTCTTTATTTTAGCTAGGTAAGCTATTAAATAGTTAATAACTATTTAATAGTTATTGTACATGGTTAAAATAAATTGAAAGGTACCTGTAAAATAAAAATAAATCCTAAAATAGCTAGAATATAATTATTATTTATATTGTAGCTATATTAGGGTTTATTTTAAAGGTAAGTATTTAGTTTTAAATAGGATTCATTTAGTTAATAAGAGTTAATTTATTTAGATTTATTTAATTAATATTTAAGTTAGGGGGGCGTTATGGTTAGGGTTAGACTTAGGTTTAGGGGTTAATCATTTTATTACAGTGGCGGCGGCGTAGTGGGGGGCAGGATAGGGGTTAATAAATTTATTATAGGTTGCGGCGGGTTCATGGAGCGGCGGTTTAGGGGTTAAACTATTTATTTAGTTGCGGAGAGGTGCGGGATCAGCAGGATAGGGGTTAATAATTTTATAATAGAGGGCGACGGTATAGGGGGGGCAGGATAGGGGTTACTAGGTATAATGTAGGTGGCAGCGGTGTCCGGGAGCGGCGGTTTAGGGGTTAATACATTTATCAGAGTTGCGGCAGGGTCTAGGAGCGGCGGTTTAGGGGTTAGTAACTTTATTGAGTTGCGGGGGGCTCCGGGGGCGCCGGTATAGGGGGTAGAACAGTGCAGTTTAGTGTGAGTGCTTAGTGACAGGCTAGCAATAAAGCTGGGAAAAAGCCGAAGGGCAGCGAGATCGGATGAGTGATAACTGTCACAGTCCGCTGCTCATCGCCCCGCGGCTTTTTGACAGCTTTATTTGATAACTTAGGCGTATTTTTTCAGGTCCGCGGCGGCGAAGGTAGGCGAGCTTAGGCGGACGTATTGGGCCGGCGAAGCCAGAAAAGTAGACGGCTTGATAACTAGCCCCCTATGTATGCACTTACAATATACCCACAATCCTCTGGTTCCTATAGGTTTATTATTCATGTCCCAGTGTCACTATTGTTTTTTAACAATAGGGTTTGAGTTTTGCTTAACACATGTAAATTGCAGTACTCACAACCTTTTTAATGTGAGTACAACCCAGCTAAAAAATTGAAGCTCATATTAAGCTAAAATTAGCTAATATTTATGTTTTTTTTTTAATGTTCATTGTGCAGGTTATCATTAAAAACATTTGTTAAATTATGCAATTAATTTGTGCCTTGGATAGCAGAAAATGTTATAATTTTACAAAGTATTACACTGCCCCCACTCGACTACTTCATAATGCCACCCGGCTGGCAACATTTTTCTATGTAAAGGTATCATTTATGCAAAACATTTCTTTTAACAGACTTGAAAAATACCTTCCATATTCATTTTACCTGAGTTTAATACTAGTTTACTTTTTTTTTTAATTAGGTTCAACCAAGCTTAGTTGAAACCTTATACAGATACAGGGCAGACCTGGAGATCATATTCAACATCATTGACAAGGATCACTCAGGTAACTTGGTTTGTTACCATACTTCCAATATTTTTATTTTTCAGATCACAACCTTTTCTTACATGAAAGTAGCAAACTATTTAACCCCTAAATAGAACTTTAATAGGAAAGTGTAGTACTGTATATCTATCTGTAAGAACACTTAAAGGGACATAGAAATAAAAAATATTAAAGTTTATAGGTGAACTGATTATTAGGTACTAGTCCTAAAGTCCATGTACATGGGCCATTTTCTGCAGTGCAGTGGTCCCGCCCGGTCACTCCCACCAGATCACCCCCCCCCCCGTCACTCCCGCTCCCAACCCCACCTCGCCCGCTCCCGCCCACCCTCTCTGCTGTCTGATCCCCACAGCGGTCACTGCTGATCCTCCCTTACGGCCAGGTATGTTTGTCTTGCGCTGCAGTCTCTACTGCGCATGACTGCATCGGACAAACATACCTGGCCTTTTATAATATAGGATGCTCATTGCATGGTTTATGTTGTGTACACCCAGGTAATCTCTTAGAGCAGTGTTTCTCAATTCAAGTTCTCAGGACCCTTAACAGGTTAGCGCTGCGGAATCTTTTGGCACTCTACAAATAACCAATAATAATAATAATTTTCATTATATCTTAACTAGGCGATAAGCACACCTAGAGGGCAGTCTATGCCGATACAAATGCCCCTTTAGAGGCAATGGGTAGCTTAGGATTTTTTTAGTTTTAGTTTTTTTTTTTTGGGGGGGGTTTGGTGGGTGGGGGTTTTTTACTGTTAGGGGGGACTTAGTATTTTTTTAAACTAAAAGAGTTGTTTAACTTAGGGCAATGCCCTACAAAATGCTCTTTTAAGGGCTATTAGTAGTTTAGATTAGGGGGTGTTTTTATTTTGGGGGGCTTTTTTATTTTCATAGGGATTAGATTTAATTTTTTTATTTTTGATAATTTTGTTTATTTTTTCTGTAATGTTAGATTTTTTTTATTTTCTCTAATGCTAGATTAATTTTTTGTAATTTAATTTTAGGATTGTTTATTTTAAGTGTAATTTAGTAGTAATTGGGGTTAATTTAGGGGGCTTAGTAAGTACATTAGTTATTTGCGTTGTGGAGGGTTGGCGGTTTAGGAGTTAATAGGTTAATTAGGTTTATTGCGATGTGGGGGTTTGTCGGTTTAGGGGTTAATAGTATAATTAGTTGGCATTGTAGGGTTTGGCGGTTTAGGGGTTAATATTGTAATTTATTTAGTTGGCGTTGTGGGGGTTTGGTGGTGTAAGGGTTAGGTAGTTTCTGTTGTGGGAGTTTAGCGATTTAGGGTTAGTTTTTTTTGTTAATACTTAGTACGGGCGGTTATGTTTATTTTTTTTCTTAATACTTTGTGTGGATGGTTATTTTTTTTTAATACTTTGTGTGGGCGGTTAGTTTTTTTTTTAAAACTTTGTGTGGGTGGTTAGTTTTTTTTAATACTTTGTGTGGTCGGTTAGTTTTTTTTTAATACTTTGTGTGGGCGGTTAGTTTTATTTTTTTTATACTTCATGAAGGCGGTTAGTTTTTTTTTCTTAATACTTTGTGCGGGAGGTTCGTTGTTTTTTTTATTTCTTGCGGGCGGTTACGTGGTTTTTAGTTATTTCATGCAGGCGGTTGCGTGGTTGTTTTTTTTACGGCTTCGTTTGCCTACGTTGCATCCAGGTGGATTCCAAAAATGGATTCTTTCACCACCCTGCCATTTTCGGAATCCTCCGGGATGCAGTTGTCTGAATTTTGACCCATTCATCCAGTTCGAATAACAACTAGACAAATGGAAATGGAATCGAAATAGCCAAGTAACAAAATATTTCATATTTATGAGTTGCATTTTATTGTTTTTATTCCACACTTTTAGTGCCAAAAAGGGGGAGAGAACACAGGAAAAGAGGAAGGCACTAAGATTGTTCGACAAATCAGCTTATTTGTTTCCAGTGATGTACAGGGGTCTGACCATTTATATGTAAATTTCCCCTGTCCAATCCTGAATGAGTATTACTAAATGATTGATGTGAGGGCTATCAAGTCAGTCATTAAATGCCAAACAGGCTTATCCAATCCACTTTTAACCTAGCACAGGGAGGTGGTAGTCAAGTGAACATCAGCCATCTTTAATCTCTGGATTAATAACTTTTTTTTGTGCAGTGTAACTGCAAATACTGCATTATTTTTTATCACTGTTGGGACCAGGGATTAATATTTTTTCTTTTCTAGTTTAGCATTGCAGCTTAATATATATTGCAGTACGGTCATAGCTGGGACCGGTAAGTAGGTCTTTTGCCTTTGCTGGGGGGAAAAAAAGTTTTAATTTAACCCTTTGTGTGCAGAATCAGTTTTTTTCTTGCAGTGAGTGCATCACACTAGCTACACATTTGTATTGCAGTGGGGGCATTGTTGGAACTGGAAGGTCTCCTGCCTTTGTTGGGGGGGGGGCGCATTTTAATTTAACCTTTTGTGTGCATAATTTAATTAATTTTCTTCTTGCAGTGAGTGCATCACAATGGCTGCATATTTATATTGTAGTGTGGGCATTTCTGGAACTGGTAGGCCTCCTGCCTATGTTGGGGGGGGGTAATTTAACCCTTGCAGTGTGTGCACATTACTGTATATTCACTGAAAAGCTTTACATTGCTGTCTATGGGGAACTGTGTGTTCACTGTAAATATAATATGTATATGCACCTAACTTGTAATACCAGTGCACATCTGTGTGCGCTGGTATTACTAAGTGGATCGCGAATATTGTTTTCACAAAATCAATATTTTGTGCTCCACTTGTAATCTAGCCCTAAATAAAGGCTAGAAAAAATGATACATTCAAAGAAAAGATTAGTCTAAGAATAACATGTAGATGTATTTTTCAAAGTTTTATTAGCTGTTTAAATATTGACAGAATAAGTGTAAAATTTTAGTGCCTATAAAACAATGGGAGCTTCCATGTTGTAACTTATGTTACCTTCTCTGCTGTGGCCAATTAGGGACAGTTATAAATAGGTCACTAGAGTGAGCAGCCAATGGCTATGTGTGATATAACAGTGTTCTGTATTTCCATTTTTAACAGGAACTGAAAGCTCACAATTTCAGAATGGACTTACAGGAAAAGGGAACAAAATAAATAATGAAAGTAAATTGCAGAGTGTTTTTAATCTATAAAATTTATCATGTTATATTACCATCTCAAAATGTTTAATGTCCCTTTAATCAAGATAATGGCACAATAAAATTTAAAGGATTAACAAACATTCAAATTTTAAAATATTTTTTTAAATTTTATACAAATTGTATTATCTTTAGCTTCTGAAACCAGCTTTTTAACCCCTTAAGGACCACAGCACTTTTTCCATTTTCTGACCATTTGGGACCAAGGCTATTTTTACATTTCTGCAGTGTTTGTGTTTAGCTGTAATTTTCATCTTACTCATTTACTGTACCCACACATATTATATACCGTTTTTGTCGCCAATAAATGGACTTTCTAAAGATACCATTATTTTCATCATATCTTATAATTTACTATAAAAAAATTATAAAATATGAGGAAAAAATGGAAAAAAACACACTTTTTCGAACTTTGACCCCCAAAATCTGTTACACAACTACAACCACCACAAAACACAGATGGTAAATATTTTCTAAATTTTGTCCTGAGTTTATAAATACCCACTGTTTACATGCTCTTTGCTTTTTTTGCAAGTTATAGGGCAATAAATACAAGTAGCACTTTGCTATTTCCATACCACTTTTTTTTTAAATTAGCGATAGTTACATTGGAACACTGATATCTGTCAGGAATCCCTGAATATCCCTTGACATGTATATATTTTGTTTTAGAAGACAACCCAAAGTATTGATCTAGGTCCATTTTGGTATATTTCATGCCACCATTTCACTACCAAATGCGATCAAATAAACAAAATGGTTCACTTTTTCACAAACTTTAGGTTTCTCACTGAAATTATTTACAAACAGCTTATGCAATTATGGCACAAATGGTTGTAAATTCTTCTCTGGGATCCCCTTTGTTCAGAAATAGCAGACATATATGGCTTTGGCGTTGCTTTTTGGCAATTAGAAGGCCGCTAAATGCTGCTGCGCACTACACTTGTATTATGCGTAGCAGTGAAGGGGTTAATTAGGTAGCTTGAAGGGAGCTTGCAGGGTTAATTTTAGCTTTAGTGTAGAGATCAGCCTCCCACCTGACACATCAGACCCCTGATCCCTCCCAAACAGCTCTCTTTCCTCCCCCACACCACAATTGCCCCCACCATCTTAAGTAAAGTCTGCTAGTACTAAAATAAAAGGTATTTTTTTTTTATTATTTAAAAAAAACAACAACATATTCTGCTGTGTAGGATTCCACCTTAGCCCCCAACCTCCCTGACCCCCCCCAACAGTTCTCTACCCCTCCCCCTCTACCATATTGTGCACCATCTTGGGTACTGGCAGCTGTCTGCCAGTACCCAGTTTGCCATAAAATGTTGTTGTTTTTTTGTTTTGTTTTTTCATTATTACTATAATTTTACTGTTGTGTAGCTCCCCCCCTCAATAACCAATCCCCCACCCCCTCCCAGATCCCTTAGATCAAAATTCCCTCCTTCCTCTCTCCCACTTTATTTTACAAAGGGTTTCATAGTGTAGCAGTTTCCACCCGCTCCCGTGCCCGCCCGCCCCGTGCATGCGCGAGCCCCTGTGCGCTCCCGGCGCCCCCTAACGTGATCCCACCCCCCTCTAACGTGCAACCCACATTGATGGCCGTCGACCAGCCTCTTACATCGGCTACCACCCACTAATGATCGTAGCCATCGATGTCCGATGCAGAGAGGGCCACAGAGTGACTCTCTCTGCATCGGATGGCTAAAAAATGTTATTGCAGGATGCCTCAATATCGAGGCATCACTGCAATAACATGAAAGCGGCTGAAAACACCGCTTGAAGACACCAACGACGTACAGAGTACGTCCTTGGTCATTAAGGACCTTTTTTTTAGGACGTAAAAAAAAAAAAAAAAATACCATACAAACTACAGTTACACTCATAATAACACCATCTAATAAAAATTATTGTTTTTAAAATATTGCACGAAAAAGTTTATAAGGGCTCAAAGATATGAGGTCTCATGTGTTAGAAAAAAAGGCAGTCAAAGGGCTTTAACATAGACATACATACATATACATGTCTAAAGATATATATGTATGTCTATATGTCTATATATGTGTACATATGTATATTTATGTGTATACATGTATTTACAGACATAAATACAAATATAAACACATAAATGCATATGTATACATATATAGACATACGTATATGAGTGCATTGAAGCCCTTTGCAGTTAAAGGGACATGAAACCCAAAATATTTCTTTCATGATCTAGACAGAGCATAAAATTTTAAACAACTTTCCAATTTTTATCTTTTGTTTAATTTGCTTCCGTCTCTTGTTATCCTTTGCTGAAAGGTTTATCTTGGCAAGCTCAGGAGCAGCAAAGAACCTAGGTTCTAGATGCTGATTGGTGGCTGCATATATATACCGATTGTCATTGGCTCACCCATGTGTTCAGTTAGAAAACAGTAGTGCATTGCTGCTCATTCAACAAATGATACCAAGATAATTAAACACATTGTATAATAGAAGTAAATTAGAAAGTTGTTTAAAATTGTATTCTCTATCTAAATCATAAAATCATTTTTGGGGGTTTCATGTACCTTTAAATAGATGAAAACATGAAAAATATATTTATGCAAAATTAATTTTTAATAAAGTCTTATGCTATGTTTTTACGGTAAATATTTCATATTCCAATGTTCTGCACATAGCAGAATTTGTTATATATATATATATATATATCATGTATGTATATGCAGATAGATAGATAGATAGATAGATAGATAGATAGATAGATAGATAGATATTGTACCAAAATACCATGTGAAATATTCATATTTTCATGTCAGGTTAGCACACTTGAGAATATGCAATTGGGTTTGCACGTGAGTATGGTGTTAGGTTCCCCCCCCCCCCCACCACTTTTTTTTTGCTCTATTGACTTCTATGGGGCAATAGGTTATCACACGCGCGATATTGTAAGTTCGCCTTTTTTGCTCGTCGTGTTAGCGCGTAAGCGAAAACAGTTTACTTTCAACTCATAATACGAGCGCAACCTGGCGTGCGCAGAAAGCTTACTTCTAGCGCAGTTAACGCTGTTACAGGAGCGTTAAATAGAGCTCCATTTGTAATCTGGCCCTTTATAATTACTTCGCTGTTCAAAAACTGTTAATTCGATTGATGAATTGATACCAGTTTCCAAGTCTCTGGTTTCATGTCACCTAACAGGAGTCTTAAATCTCCATAGTCGGGGATCTGGAATTGATTTCTGTGTTTGGAGCATAGTTGTACTACTGCACCAATAAATCAACTTTAGAGAAAGTGTATTCTACTTACCAAAACATCATGAAGTGCACCACCAGATTATTTCTGATGAGAGAAGACTTAAAAATCTTAGATGGTTGACTGTGCCCAAAGCTACTTAGAAAAGCATAACAGGCATTTGCTGTGTTTCCTGCTACTACACAATGATTCTAAAATGTGCCGGTAATGGTAATAATCCATGCTAATGTACAGAGCTGGCAAAACAAAGAATGTAAGCCTACAGTACAGGTGGCTGCAATTTATCATAATAAAAGCTGATAAACTATCATAGAAGAAAAAGCCTTGAAGGCAGCAAAACTTCAGATAGAAAGTGATAAAGCACAACAAATTACGATAATTATATTTGGGCCCACTAGCATCATCTTCCACTCCTTTCTACTAGTGTCCCCTATGGTAATTCAGTAATCTCCTGCCACCTCTCATGCCTATTAGTGCCCCCTTGGTAATCTCACCGCTCCCCAGTGGGCAGTACTACTCACTTTGGGAACCACTGCGCTAGACCGTGCAAACAATAGCTGCGTGGAATAGGGCACTGTCAAGTCTGAAATCTGCACTTCCAATTCAGGAATTAAAGCTGAAAAGGCCTAAAAGAGGATTGAAATATTGTTTTTTTTATATTATGTTTATTCACACACTGTAAATAAAGCTCAGCCTAAAACATAACGTGCTGGAATGGTTAATTAATAACTGTGTGTATGTGTGTGTCTGGGGGTGTTGTATAAATATACAAAAGTTCTCTTTGGTCTAAATATATTATTGTAATGCAACTAATACAATTTACATTTTTATGATTGCCGTCTTCCACTTTTATTACCTTGTTTGTTATAGGCTAGTGTTTTTATTTTCTTTAGTTTTTTTTACCAAGTAGCTTTCTGTTTGTCACTCACTTTTACCCCACACTTTCTTAATTTGCAATTATATCAATATATTATGCAAAATAATGAAAACAGATGTTTCGTTGTTATTTTCATTGTATTTTCTCATAGGTAAAATAACAACCTATGAGAAGTGTTTATATATTTTATCTTATTTATCCAGGCTTAATTTCTATTGATGAATTTCGTCAAACATGGAAACTTTTCAGCTGTCATCTCCATATAAATATCGATGATTCAAGTATTGAAAATTTGGCTCACAGCATTGACTCTAACAAAGATGGCAGCATTGACTTTAATGAATTTTTGGAAGCCTTCCGTGTGGTTCAGAAGTTTGAAAGCAAGGAGAGTAAATGAAGAAATAATCGTCATATCTAAACTGTGACATCACAAGCATACGTAAAGAGAGTGGATGGTGCATATCAATTTCTGATTCCGCATGTGAGATTTGAGTCCTGTTTTTTTTAATGCTCTCTGATCTCTTGAGATTATCTAAGAAATCTGGTCAGTACTGCAAGATCCCTTAAAAATGTTAGAAAGGAAATTTTAGCTTAATAGCTGTAATAGCTATCTTGCTATGTAGAGTTTTGAATGTGGTGGAGACAAACCAACTTTACAATCTAAAAAAATGATTCCCCTCCATGTTGACAAGTTTTTGATCAGCAGCTCCTTGGTTATTTCAGACAGCCTTTGTTGGTATAGTATGGGAATGCCAATTTAAAATCATAGAGATCATGTAATAAATGTTATAATAATAAAACCTATTATATTTTGAATAATAATAAAACTTTGATTATATTTTGAAAAAATTTAATATTTCCTAATGGATAAAGTAATATTGGTACAGTTGGAATTTATGTGGATCTTACACAGTAGTAATTTTATTTCAACTTTAATTTAAACATTTGATGAACTTTATTATATAAGTTCTGTTTTATATGCTTTTATAAATTTAATAAATACACAGAATACAGATTTTAGTACGGTAACATGAAATATTACTTATCAGACTCATATTTTTTAATCCTTTGCAGACTGAAGCATTTTATTGTCTATTTGCTTCAGGAAATAAAGTATATGTTACAAACAACATTGTGGTTTACTTATTAAATGGACAATTTATGTGTGATTTTTAAGTTGCAAAATAAAGATTTTTTTTTATGTCAAGGAAAAATAAATGTAATAAAATATCTAGGAGCCATTTTGTTTTTTTCTCTCCATAGAGGTTTTACTTTATTAAAATTGTTTTTTTTTATAAAAACCATTAGAGTTTAAATTAAAGTCAGAGAGTCTATTCAGAGAGAGCATGCAAGTTAAAAAAAACTTTTCAGGGGGGCGGAGCCAGCTGCCAACATGGATGGTCGCTAAAAAATGAAGCTCCGATTAATAGTTCTGTGAAGAGATTAACTGCTATCTATCAATGGCGTAACAACCTTTAAAAATTATCTTAATGACTTTTGGTCTGCTCTGGAGCATTTTATTATCTATGCAGACCCGATTATTTTAGCCATCACAGCAAGATTTGGGATCATAGCCGCCGAGACGCATGGCCTTAAATATGGAGAGATCTTACGCCATACTACAGTCTGTGCTGAAGAACTTGGAGTCTAAGATGGACACCTATTTTGAAGATCTCCTTACAGTATGTAATAGCACGGAGGATGTCTGTTCCGCTTGGACTAACGGGGAGCCGCCAACACCCAATAAAGAGGGAGATCAACATAAATCGGGTCAGAGCAGCCCATCTTCAGACTGCACTGAGCCGGGGGAGGAGAGCCCACCGCACCCAGAGGCTATTAGGCCAGCAGTGGAACGTTTGCTCAAAGTCCTGACGGACAAAAATATAGAGACTCAGACTGCCAGTTATATAGGCTCGACTCCCTGTCTCACTGACCTGAGTCCTGACAGGCCCTTGTTTCCTTCACCCTCTGGGAATCTGGAGGTTCATGACCCTGGGGTTTGTTTTGAACATGGCGGCAGCGCTATGCGCTACAGCCCCCTCCATGACTCATGCGACATGGAGCCGCCCGCTTGGATGCCATTTCCGCCTCAGACGAGATCACCAGTGTTGGGGAGCGCTCCGGACCAAAGACCACAAGACCTACTACCGGGCAGTGTAAAAATAGTTCCCGAAGCCATCCTACACACGAGAGGAGCTGTCTACCGATCAGCCACAAGTAAGAGAGACAGACCGTTCCATAACAGAGGTGACAGTCAACCTCAAAGCACCAGGACCTATAGACCCTGGACCCTTCTGACCTGGGTTTGTATTGATGTACTGTTATCATCCCACAATAGAATTGGTGTTGGCTAAGGGATCAGATGCATGGAAATAATGATACTTCTCAGGAAGGAACTTTCTCGCCCAGTTTTTGACCTATGCTGTATTTCAGTGAAGAGTTTGCAGCATAGATTGAGCTATATGTCGGACTCAATTGTACTTTGTAAATCCTTCCTGATGACTCCTTACTCTCCCCCCTTTTGATATAGTTTGCTATGTTGGTATCTCACTGAAAATTAAGACGTTTAGTTATACCCAGTTTCCAATTATTTTTAAGACACATTCCATATCTGCAGTTTCTATTATCTACTCTTGTTTTTTGCTATTTGTACCAGGACATGCATTTTCATATATTTTTGTTATATACTATTTTTATTAATTCATATGCTAAAGGTTTATTTTATCACAAGTACTAGACTGCAGGGCTCATAGTTATGTTTATTGTATAGCACCATTCTTACTCTAGCTGGCATTGTGACTCCCTCCACATCCCTCCTGTTTTATCTCATGGCATTCTAAGGGAGGCCTAATAGTTGAATAGGTTCCATATGTGCTCTCTGACCAAGTTATAATGTTGTCACACCTACACCACTCCCATATGCTAATATTGCTATTGGCCATCACTATATGTATGCCACCTAAGTTAATATAACCTTCTTTGCCACAAGATACATTACAGGGTTGTTATATATGTCTAGAGCCGATCTATACTACACTCAGCATTCCATGTACTCTCCTTAGGATTAATATCTGTTGTACAATGTTACATAATGAGAAGCTATTAGATCTACCTAGAGGAGCTCCACCTACAGCGGCCTTATCCCTCCCTACTTTAGCATTCCTGCAAATTGTTCAGGCCAACTATATACTGCATAGACTGGTATAACTACCTTCTGTTATGATAATAGCTAAATACTCCTCCAATATGTAGATATGACATATATGTGGTAGCTAGGCTTAAATAATGCCCTTTGAGCTGCAAGCACGGACTGTACATTGCAACAAGCCTAAAGCAGTCCCTCTAGTATATTAGCACAGTCTGTATTTCGTAATAAGCTTAACACAGTATCTCTAGTATATAAGTACAGCCTATACATGGCAATAATGTAGTCTAGTCCCTTTAGCACATGGGAATACTATGAGTTCAGTACCAAGTTGAAATTCAGGCAGGTATGTAGACCATGCTGTTTGTCGATAACCACTAGCTCCTGCTATATATATATATATACTGTGAAAAGGGATCAACTGCAATGATGCGATTGTTTATGGTTATAATGAGTGTTCTCAGTGTTCCTCTTCCTACATGGTCGTATAGAGACAGTCCGTATTTTCCCCTGATGGCCATGTTATATACATCTATTGTCCTCATCGGACCCCTCTCCTCCCTTTCCCGCTGGCTTTTATTACCGGCGGGTCATATCCCTACTCCTTTTACCCACATCACCTATAGTTGGCATTTCCCTAGGAGAGGGGCTCATGTACTAGACCTTTACTCCCCGTATATATAAAGCTCTTCCCCTATTCGTATCTGATATGGGAAACTACCCCTACTCTTACACACCCCAGCTTAAGGTTATTTATAGGGAACATAGTAAATTTCCCCACTTTAGGATATTTGGAATCCCCGAGATCCAACTATATTTACAAATTCGACCTACTAGCTGGCTCCGCTCTCCAATCCCCCCCCACCCCCCCCCCCCCACTCTACATTGAGCGGCTTTCGCCCGCTGCATCCCCCTTCCCTATAAAAACATAGATCTAACTCCTCACTGACCCCAATCTTATTTGCCTGGATACCCCGACTTATTTATACGGCACTGAGAGGACCATTTTTGTTTATACTACATATGTGTTATTCTATTATAAAACTGAAGTCTCACTAGAGATAGCCCTAATTTTGTAATGGCATTTGAGATATATAGATATATGTTTTCTCTTCATGGTTTTATCTGCCATACTCTTCTAATTATATTATGTATACGCTTTTCTGCGAATGTTTAGGGGCATACCCTATTTGTTGTATCTATCTATGACTTCAATAAAAATAAATTAAAAAAAAAAAAAAAAAAAAAAAAAAAAAAAAACTTTTCAATGTACTTCCATTATCAAAATGTGCACAATCTTTTTATAGTTGCACTTTCAGCGGTACCAGCTCCGACTCAGCATGTGCAAGAGTACACAGTATATATGTATATGGGTTTTGTGATTGGCTGATGGCTGCCACATGATACAGGGAGAGGACAATTTGAATTTTACTGCATGTATTAGTCCTTTATAGTAAAAAAAAGAATAACGCCATAAATAGTTGTATTATTTAAGGCTTTATCACACATGGCTACTAAACGGCTAGATTACGAGTTTTGCGATATGAGTGAAAAAGCAGAGTTAAGGCTCTTTTTCACTACCGCTGGTATTACGAGTCTTGCAGGTTTAGGGGCACCGCACACTTTTTTGGTAACGCAACATAACTACCGCAGCTTTCAAAAAGTCCTTTTTCAATGGGACTTCTTTTGCGCCGGTATTACGAGTCTGCCTGGGAGGTACACCCTAAAACTTCAAGATCCATGACGTAAACTGAAAGTCAGTAGTTATGTGTTTTACGCTACAATGCTGTAACATAAAACTCATAACTAAAGTGCTAAAAAGTACACTAACACCCATAAACTACCTATTAACCCCTAAATCGAGATCCTCCCGCATTGCAAACACTAAAATAAAATGATTAACCCCTAATCTGCCGCTCCGGACATCGCCGTTACTCAGGGGCGTATTAATGCAAAGGCCAACAAGGCCGGTGCCTAAGGCGTCAGATTTTGGGGGGTGGCATTTGTGCCAAGTCACTAAATATTTGGTCATGTTTTTTTTTTTTTTAATTCTTTATTTATTTTTTTTAAAAAATTTATTTTGAACGTGACCGGCTTTTTGCCGAGTTCACGTGACATTTTTCATCTGCCGCCCGCCTTCCTGTCTGACTGACTGGAACAAAGCCAGCTGCACATGGATTGAGTGAGTGATGGTTGCACTTGCGCAGCGCAGTTGATCTCCTCCCAGGCCAGACTCTTGTGGGATGATTGGGATTGGTGGCTGATGACCCCCCGACTGACTAAGTTAACCCAGGTAGGTAGGAGCAGGGCACTGGGCAGCTCGGTACTGCTGGGAAACTGTAGTGTTTCATTCATCATCATTGTGTATTGGTATCGTTAATTTCAAGTCAGCCTAGCCAGGAAAATATTATTTTAGTAATATTTTCCTGGCTATGCTGACTTGAAATTAACGCTACCACTACACAATGATGATGATCGGATCTCCAATGTTTATTTTGCAGTTAGCTGAGCTAACACTGATCTCCATGTGGTAATAATTACTTATACGGTCCACCAAATGAAGATCAGTGTTAGCACAGCTCACTGCAAAATAAACATACTGTACAGCATAAAGTTTTCCTCCCTACAGTACTGGATCCTCTGTGTCAGTGTAGCCAAAATCATTCGCACGCTGACAGAGTCAGAGGTATTTTCTGTAGGCTAGTTGTTTTATTCCTTTACTTGTGTGCGCACTGCGCAGATAACCAAAACGTTTTCCCAGTCTCCAAATATTTGTGTTTAATATACCTATATTTGCGATAAGGTAAACCCTTAGGTCATAAATTGCTTTTCTTGTAGCCGTTTGTATTTGGTGCAGACATTGGGGCTTCATTGAGAATTTTTCCCTATCTTCACAGATTGTTACTGAGCAGTGACTGGGTAAAGATGGAATTTATTAAACCCCGCACTAAGCTCACTGTCCATCACTGACACTCAGCTCCTGAAAATGCTGTAAGTGTAATAGCCAGGTGAGATGTGTAACTAATCAGATGTGTGTGTTGTGTGTGTATGGGTGGTGGTGTGTGTGTGTGTTGTGTGTGTAACTGTATGTATGGGTGGTGGTGTGTGTAACTGTATCTATGGGTGGTGGTGTGTGTGTGTGTGTAACTGTATGTATGAGTGGTGGTGTGTGTGTGTTGTGTATGTAATTAAAACATAACATAAATAATTGTAAAACATTTAAAAATATTAATGGAATTGTCTGCTGCTCAGACTTACTCAAATATATTCTAATGCAAACACCTGGGTGTGTCTAGTTTTATTATTAGTACTCTGTGGTTTTATTATTGTACTACCTGGTGATTTTACAAAGCGTTTGGCTTAGTGATGCACCGAAATGGAAATTCTGGACCGAAACCGAATCTGAAAATCTGGGATGCACTTGGCCGAGAACCGAAACTGATACCGAAAATGTATTTTTCAAATTTTTTTTTTTTTTTTTTGCATAATTAGAGCCAATAAAAAATCCCACACTTTTATCGAAAGTAACACACTAAAATTGGACAAAAATATCTTAAAACAATAATATGCTAAACAATAATTTTACCAAGAAAAAAAAAAAAAACAGGCAAACAATAATGCCATTTTCGGCCAAAATGTTTCTGCGACCAAAATTTTAGTGCATCCCTACTTAAAACAATTATAAATATCAATATACTGTATTATTCTTCATTTAGTTCTATGTAACAGAATCATATTTAACAGGTTTTTTTTTTACTAATTATCCAAATAAAGTATAGTCCTAGAAAACTCATTATATGCAGAACAGAAAGTCAAGTAATAAACTTAAACAGCAGCTCTAGGATAGCATCAAATTTGAAACATGCTACACAATAATTTTACCGAAAATAACAGGCTAAAAAAACGAAAAACGAAATAGCCAAAAATGCCATTTTCGGCCGAAACTTTCTGCGGCCGAAATTTCGGTGCATCCCTAGTTTGGCTCTTACGGTGTCAAGAAGAAACAACGATCTGGTTTAATTCAAGCGTTTAGCACAACTGGTAAAGAAATAAATATTACTGTAAATAGACATATATATATTTTTTTTTATTTTTTTTATTTTATTTTTTTTACACCCTGACCAAAAAAAAAAAAAGTCTAAAGAAAATGCCTTAAAACTAATCTGCTGCCCCCAACATTGCCGCCACTATACTAAATTTATTAACCCCTAAATCTAACCCTAAGTCTAACCCTAACACCCACGTAACTACCACAGCTTTCAAAAAGTCCTTTTTCAATGGGACTTCCTTTGCGCCGGTATTACAAGTCTGCCTGGGAGGCCAAAAAGTGAGCGGTACACCCTAAAACTTCAAGATCCATAACGTAAACTGAAAGTCAGTAGTTATGAGTTTTACGCTACAAAGAGTTAACATAAAACTCATAACTAAAGTGATAAAAAGTACACTAACACCCATAAACTACCTATTAACCCCTAAACCGAAACCCTCCCGCATCGCAAACACTAAAATAAAATGATTAACCCCTAATCTGCCGCTCCGGACATCACCGCCACTGTAATAAACATATTAACCCGTAAACCGCCGTACTCCTGCATCGCAAACACTAGTTAAATATTATTAACCCCTAATCTGCTGCCCCAACATTGCCACCACTATACTAAATTTATTAACCCCTAAACCTAAGTCTAACCCTAACACCCACTAACTTTAATGTAATTAAAATAAATCTAAATAAAACCTACTATTAAAGGACCAGTCAACACATTAGATTTGCATAATCAACAAATGCAAGATAACAAGACAATGCAATAGCACTTAGTCTGAACTTCAAATGAGTAGTAGATTTTTTTATATCAAATTTCAAAGTTATGTATATTTCCACTCCCCTTGTACCATGTGATAGCAATCAGCCAATTACATTCCAAATTTGTTAGTTAAAGAAACTAACAGAAAAAGATACTATATAAGCACTCACATGACCCCAAATTTTCTGGAGTTGAAAAAAAGAATTCACACAAATTAAAACATTAATCTTTATTAGAAATATTAAAATATGGGTTAATTTAAAACTAAAATGCTGGTGTTCCCAGTACAACGACTGAATATAGGAGACTAGAACCACTAAATAATGTGATCTGGTGATTACCAACGACAAGAATAATTGGCAGCTACTAGAGAAACTTAGACCAATAGTGGTATGACTAAATATATGATCTCAGCAAATGCTGCACTAATTCCTAATACTGTGTATTAGCACAATAATGTTAAAGTAACTGAGAATGCAAGATAGCAATAATCAGTACTTATAGGTGTACCAGTTGCACTGTACCAACTCAGTCTGGCTGATTGAAGACTTAAATCATTAAATTATATAAGTTATTATTGGAAAGGTGATAGTGGTGCTGCTGTTATCATATAACTTATATTAAGTCTTGAATAATGGACTGAGGCTAATGTGGTTCATAGATTCAAATAGGAATTATCAACTAAAATAACAGTGGATGGCTGTTAGTAGGATTACTCAGTGTGTATAAATTAGATATGAGGAAATTAATAGTGCTTGGTGTATACTTGTCCGATCAAAAGACAGCTGATTCAACCCTGATACACAGTTCAGTTACTTGAAGCACAGCAAATAGAGCTGAATATTGAAATTATACTTGGACAGCTGATACTCAGCCTCAATATAAATGCTGCATCAGATGTACTTCTATTATAACCCTGAGTTGCGTATAGCATCGGTTCCAGAGTCCATTAATATTAGAGTTGCGTAATGTATTTACGTATATACTCTGTATACATATGTATTTTTGGAACTCTGCCCCATTAACGCTTATCAGTATTTATATTAAGGGTTAAAATGAATCTAGTGCTGTATGCATTGCCATCAGTTTAAGATTACTTAATAATAATACTTAGATGCTTGGAAATCCCATAGTATCAGATACTGTCATGAATTTTATTCAGCATTTAGGTGCTGTGCAATGCTATTGGTATACATAGATTCCATTCAGTGTTTAACTGCTGTGTAATGCTGTTAGTATACAGCTTTGTTACTGGTGACACACATGAGTATACTATGTCAGGACGTTTATATACCCTGCTACCTACTCGCAGTCTTCTGTTGAATTCCTAAATAGTTAAATAACTCTATTTAGCCACAAGCTTGAGATATTGTTTGACAACTAGTGCTTATAATTTTGTAACATAATTGTTTGCAAATCAATGGTGTGCAATGTTGTTAGTATGCAGCGTTGGTGCTTCTGACATATATAAGTGTACTGTGTCAGCAGGTTTATCTACCTTGCTGCTTAATCACAGTTTTTCTTGTTTAATTACTAAATAGTTAGATAGTTATATTCAGTCACACGCTTAAAGTAATATTAAACAAATGCTACTTGTAACTACACCGCGTAATCACTGTCATTAGTATCTGTAGTTTGGTTCACTCGAGTATCGCGAGTGCTATATGGTTCACTCAGTTAAATCTATTCACGAATTAGCTATCATTTTCGAAGTGATCAATGCGCTAAATAAATTTGCCAGGTTCTAGTCTACAGAAATTATTATGCCAGCAAGTTTGTAAAAAAACAACTACATTGAGCTCCCATGAGCTCCCCCCTCCTCCCTTGACATGTTTCGCCGGGTTTCCGGCTTTATCAAAAGGCAGGGCGCCGCGGCTGACGTGGCTATTTATGAATCCGACTCCACCTCCACCCTATATTCTGACCAATCGGAGACCTCCAATTTCGTGTCTGTATGACGGAGGAATCCCTGATTGGCAAAACTTATCACTCATGTTATTCTATGCTGGAGTTCTGTTCATCATATCTTATGAATTAAATGTATTTTCCAGTACCATTAATTCCTAATGCTTATTGAATGCAGATAGTTATTCTATCATTCCTGAAGTGATGAATGTATTAATGGGCTCATCATACATACGTTCGTAAATATATTTATATTTATCAATTAATTTATGGAATGCTTGAAGGGCATTATTTGCTTAAAGAGTACATTTTCAATGTTAGTCTCTCTCCTACACTTATTAACTTTTTAACAAAATGATTCTGTGACAATGTGCATTATTAATTATTGTTTACATTATTCTGACAGTTAATATGTCAGACTCTAGTTAGGACATGTAATCCATATAAGGTGCCAAGTATTAGTGTGTGAACTTTTTATATATTTGATGGCTCATACTGTAGTGTTGTGAAAATATGATAAAACTTTCTTAGTGAAAATTTCACTTATTAGTGATATGATGCCTATATACAATGTTGATAGTGCTCTAAAGTGCTGTACTATCCTTGGTTCAAGATTGGACCAAATTTATTATATGTGGTGTAAAAAAGTGAAGTTAGTGCTAATAGTGAACATTAAAAATCAAAAAGTGGAAAAACAAAAAGTGGAGAACTAAAAGTGATCAAAGTTAATAATATTGAAGTTATTATTCATGTTCATATTAAAATAAAATAAACATGATTATACTGAGACATGATTTTATAAATAATTCTGAATTAAATATAGGGTTCTCTATTTTGTTGTGTAAATTAATGTAAAACTAAGCCTCATTAAATATATGAGCATTACCTTATATCTGAAAGGTAAGGATTTTTTAATTTTTCTCCTTATAAATAGGTAAAAAAATTATTATTTTCATTTAATCCATAAGGTTGTAACGAATTGAGAAGATAAATCCAGCGGCTCTCGGCTCACAGGAGTTGTTGTTCCATATCGCCCCCTCTGATTCCAAGTTTAACTGTTTGTATTCCAAAACAGTTGAAATCAGAGATTTTGGATCTATGTTTCTTGTGGAAATGGGATGCAACTGATGTAATGACTTTCTTGTCTTTTAGGTCTTTGTCGGCATTTCTAATGTTGCTTAGATGCTCCAACATTCGAGTTCTGAATTTTCGTGTTGTCATACCGACATAGACTTTCTTGCAATTACAGGTTATCCCATAAATAATGGATTCTGTATTGCAATTAATGTGAGAATTGATGGTATGAGTTTGATTAAATCTATCTTTAATAGATTTTAATGGTAAAAGATATTGACATATTGAGCAGTTTCTACATTTGAAATTTCCCAAAGCAATTGGATTTGTTTTACGTTTCTTCTTTTCAAAATGACTGGGGCTAAGGAGATCTTTAAGATTATTTGACCTCCTATACCCCACTTGAATCCTGTCCCCTATAATATCCTTCAAACTTGGATCTGCTTGCAGTATTCCTAGATGCTTGTTGAGAATATTGATTACCTCTTTTGCTTGAGGTGAATAGGTTACAATGATTCTGGTGGCATCATCTTTAGCCCTTTTATTTTTATACAGAAGATGTTTTCTGTCAGTGCTTTCAGCTCTCCTTCTAGCCTTTTTTATTAATCGGTTGGTGTATCCTCTTGCTCTTAATCGAGTTTCTAGTTCCTTTGCTCTTTTTTGATATAGTATTGGATCTGAGCAATTTCTTTTCATTCGTAGGAATTCTCCTATTGGAAGAGATCTTACCGTATGAGGGCAGTGTGCGCTGTCATAATGTAAAAGGCTATTGGTCGCTGTTTCTTTTCGGTACACATCTGTAACAACTTCCCCATCATGATTCTTGATAATTTTCAGATCCAAGAAAGTTATACTTTCTTTACTGCATTCCCACGTGAGTTTGATGTTATAGGGATTCGTGTTTAAGATCTTGAGAAATTCGTCAAGTTTGCTTTGTGGACCTTCCCAGATAAAGAACACATCATCGATGTATCTCATCCATAGCGGGATGTGCTCGGCAAATGTGGCATTGGTATCTGAGAAGACGACATGTTGCTCCCACCAGCCTAGATATAAATTGGCGTAGGTGGGAGCACACGCCGTCCCCATTGCTGTTCCCCTGATCTGCAGATAAAACTGCTGGTCAAATACAAAGTAGTTGTGGTACAGTACAAAATTAAGGAGTCTGATTATGAAATCATCATGATCTCTATCTTCATCAGAGGAAGTATATAAGAAGCTCTGAACTGCCTGGACTCCTAATTTGTGATCAATACTTGTGTATAGGGACTCAACGTCCGCTGTTATTAGGATCGTGTCAGGGTTGAGTTTGAGATTATCCAACTGTTGGAGTACCTCCATTGTGTCTTTTACATATGATGGCATACGTGTTACAAATTCACGAAGTCTATAGTCGATATATTGACTTGCCTTCTCAGTAATGTTGTTAATCCCCGACACAATGGGTCTACCTGGGGGTAAGGTGGCATTCTTGTGAATCTTCGGTATTATATAGAAGGTTGCCACCTTAGGATTTTTTACCCAGAGAAATTTCTTTTCTTTAGAAGTGATTACATTATCATCTAGGGCCTCTAGTATGATCCGATTATATTGATTTAAGAATTGTTCCGTTGGATTCGAGAAGAGTTTTTTATAGCACTCCTGATTTCTCAGTTGTTTATGTGCCTCTACGAGGTACATGTCTTTCGGCCAGATTACCACATTGCCTCCTTTGTCCGAATTCCTAATTATCACGTCATCCCATTGTTTCATATATTTTAGGGCTTTTTGTTCTTGTTTTGTGAGATTCATGGTGGTTGGCTTGATATTGAGTTGGGCTATTTCTTTGCTTACTATTTCATTGTAGACTTCAATGTGTTTGGAGGTAGATAGTTTTGGAACATATTTAGACTTGTTCTTGATATTCATTCTCCAATGTTGGTCATTTTGATTCTCATCATCATTTAATAATTCTTCCATTATTTGCAGAGTGGCATATTCCTCACTGGTCCAGATAGGATCCTGCATATTAGTTGCATCAGTTGTTTCTCCATGTTTTTTATATTGTTTTTTTAGGAATACTTTCCTCAGGAATAATTGCAGATCTTTAGTGATTTCGAATTTGTCTAGTTGGTTTGTAGGGCAAAAGGATAAACCTTTTGCAAGGATGTTTTTATGTTCAATGTCAAGAATCTTGGTAGATAGATTCACAATTTGCATTAAGTCATCCTTATTTGAGAGAAGGGGCTGGTTGATCTCTGATACGGTTTCCATCTCTTGTTGTCCTGTTTGTTTTTGTTTCTTTTTATCTTTGGTTTTGCCCCTACCCCCTCTCCTGGTGGTTCTCCTTGAGAATTTGGGCCATCCTCTAAAAAATCTTTCCTTTTTCGCGTGTCTTGTCTTGTCCTTGTTTGTGTTGAAGTGGAGGGTGTTATAGATTCATTATCTGTGGAGTCTGATTCACTGGTGTCTACCTCTGAAGCTTCGCTGTTGATTACATGTGTCCTAGGTAAATGCGGTGTGTCCTTTTTAGGGATATCTTTATTGAATTTTCTCCCCCATTTATACACTCTTTTATTTTTGAAATCATTAATATCTCTGTTGAGTTTGGTTTGTTTCGTAAGTTTAATTTCTGCTTCATATTTGTCTAGTTCACTTTGGTATTTTTTATATCTGGCATCAAACTCACTCAGAGTCTCATAGTTCTTGAGTTTATCATTAAGTTCTTTGATTTCTAATTCAAGTGTATCATATTCTGAGGTATCATGTTTAATGAGTATCCTCATTAATTTGTTCGAGCATTCAGAGAGTGCCTCCTCCCACTCAACACTAAGGTCTGGATTCTTAAATTGGAAAGCTGGGAATAGCTGGATTCTCAAGCCTCTTGGGATTAATTTTCTTTCAAGATACTTTTCAAAGAAATGTTTATTCCACCATATTCGATCTTGCTTATAGTATGTTTTATGTAAATCCCTTAAGGTGTATTCCATTTGATTGTTTAAATTTCCACATTCTCCTGTGCTAGAGATATTAAAGACCTCATTGAGATCTGTTAGCCTTTTTTGTTGTCTGTTTTGCCTGTCTATTTCATATGTGTTGGCCATCTTAAACAATGGTATTGGTGAGTGTGCTCTATCAAAGAAACCTATTGCTAGGTACAAAGACTGCTGAAATTCAGATAGAATTGATGGCACCACTCAAAGATTTAACACTGGGTCTTTTACCGTTCTATAATAAGCTCAATGGCCTTTATTATATATAGTTAATGTGGTTAGGTGCTATGTATCAACACAGTTACATTCCAAATTTGTTAGTTAAAGAAACTAACAGAAAAAGATACTATATAAGCACTCACATGACCCCAAATTTTCTGGAGTTGAAAAAAAGAATTCACACAAATTAAAACATTAATCTTTATTAGAAATATTAAAATATGGGTTAATTTAAAACTAAAATGCTGGTGTTCCCAGTACAACGACTGAATATAGGAGACTAGAACCACTAAATAATGTGATCTGGTGATTACCAACGACAAGAATAATTGGCAGCTACTAGAGAAACTTAGACCAATAGTGGTATGACTAAATATATGATCTCAGCAAATGCTGCACTAATTCCTAATACTGTGTATTAGCACAATAATGTTAAAGTAACTGAGAATGCTAGATAGCAATAATCAGTACTTATAGGTGTACCAGTTGCACTGTACCAACTCAGTCTGGCTGATTGAAGACTTAAATCATTAAATTATATAAGTTATTATTGGAAAGGTGATAGTGGTGCTGCTGTTATCATATAACTTATATTAAGTCTTGAATAATGGACTGAGGCTAATGTGGTTCATAGATTCAAATAGGAATTATCAACTAAAATAACAGTGGATGGCTGTTAGTAGGATTACTCAGTGTGTATAAATTAGATATGAGGAAATTAATAGTGCTTGGTGTATACTTGTCCGATCAAAAGACAGCTGATTCAACCCTGATACACAGTTCAGTTACTTGAAGCACAGCAAATAGAGCTGAATATTGAAATTATACTTGGACAGCTGATACTCAGCCTCAATATAAATGCTGCATCAGATGTACTTCTATTATAACCCTGAGTTGCGTATAGCATCGGTTCCAGAGTCCATTAATATTAGAGTTGCGTAATGTATTTACGTATATACTCTGTATACATATGTATTTTTGGAACTCTGCCCCATTAACGCTTATCAGTATTTATATTAAGGGTTAAAATGAATCTAGTGCTGTATGCATTGCCATCAGTTTAAGATTACTTAATAATAATACTTAGATGCTTGGAAATCCCATAGTATCAGATACTGTCATGAATTTTATTCAGCATTTAGGTGCTGTGCAATGCTATTGGTATACATAGATTCCATTCAGTGTTTAACTGCTGTGTAATGCTGTTAGTATACAGCTTTGTTACTGGTGACACACATGAGTATACTATGTCAGGACGTTTATATACCCTGCTACCTACTCGCAGTCTTCTGTTGAATTCCTAAATAGTTAAATAACTCTATTTAGCCACAAGCTTGAGATATTGTTTGACAACTAGTGCTTATAATTTTGTAACATAATTGTTTGCAAATCAATGGTGTGCAATGTTGTTAGTATGCAGCGTTGGTGCTTCTGACATATATAAGTGTACTGTGTCAGCAGGTTTATCTACCTTGCTGCTTAATCACAGTTTTTCTTGTTTAATTACTAAATAGTTAGATAGTTATATTCAGTCACACGCTTAAAGTAATATTAAACAAATGCTACTTGTAACTACACCGCGTAATCACTGTCATTAGTATCTGTAGTTTGGTTCACTCGAGTATCGCGAGTGCTATATGGTTCACTCAGTTAAATCTATTCACGAATTAGCTATCATTTTCGAAGTGATCAATGCGCTAAATAAATTTGCCAGGTTCTAGTCTACAGAAATTATTATGCCAGCAAGTTTGTAAAAAAACAACTACATTGAGCTCCCATGAGCTCCCCCCTCCTCCCTTGACATGTTTCGCCGGGTTTCCGGCTTTATCAAAAGGCAGGGCGCCGCGGCTGACGCGGCTATTTATGAATCCGACTCCACCTCCACCCTATATTCTGACCAATCGGAGACCTCCAATTTCGTGTCTGTATGACGGAGGAATCCCTGATTGGCAAAACTTATCACTCATGTTATTCTATGCTGGAGTTCTGTTCATCATATCTTATGAATTAAATGTATTTTCCAGTACCATTAATTCCTAATGCTTATTGAATGCAGATAGTTATTCTATCATTCCTGAAGTGATGAATGTATTAATGGGCTCATCATACATACGTTCGTAAATATATTTATATTTATCTATTAATTTATGGAATGCTTGAAGGGCATTATTTGCTTAAAGAGTACATTTTCAATGTTAGTCTCTCTCCTACACTTATTAACTTTTTAACAAAATGATTCTGTGACAATGTGCATTATTAATTATTGTTTACATTATTCTGACAGTTAATATGTCAGACTCTAGTTAGGACATGTAATCCATATAAGGTGCCAAGTATTAGTGTGTGAACTTTTTATATATTTGATGGCTCATACTGTAGTGTTGTGAAAATATGATAAAACTTTCTTAGTGAAAATTTCACTTATTAGGGCTCCATGTACTAAGAGGCGGGCGGACAGCTTCTTAACTCGCGAAGCTGTCCGCCCGCCTCCGCTACACACGGGCAGCGGATCTATTGATCCGCTTGCCCGTATGTATCATTACACACTCAGCGGAGTGTGTAATGCCCGCCCCTTCAGTCGCGCGACCAATCACGCGACTGAAGGGGCTGTCAATCACCGAGAGCGAGCGAGCTCTCGGTGATTTTGCTTCGCCACCTAAGAGGTGGCGTAGGGTGTAGGAAGCAGCGGTCTAATGACCGCTGCTTCTTACATTGCGGGAAGCAGGCTCGCATATGCGAACCTGCCCCGCAAAGGCTCCGGAGCAGCTTACGCTGCTTCGTACATGGAGCCCTTAGTGATATGATGCCTATATACAATGTTGATAGTGCTCTAAAGTGCTGTACTATCCTTGGTTCAAGATTGGACCAAATTTATTATATGTGGTGTAAAAAAGTGAAGTTAGTGCTAATAGTGAACATTAAAAATCAAAAAGTGGAAAAACAAAAAGTGGAGAACTAAAAGTGATCAAAGTTAATAATATTGAAGTTATTATTCATGTTCATATTAAAATAAAATAAACATGATTATACTGAGACATGATTTTATAAATAATTCTGAATTAAATATAGGGTTCTCTATTTTGTTGTGTAAATTAATGTAAAACTAAGCCTCATTAAATATATGAGCATTACCTTATATCTGAAAGGTAAGGATTTTTTAATTTTTCTCCTTATAAATAGGTAAAAAAAACACAGTACACTTATATATGTCAGAAGCACCAACGCTGCATACTAACAACATTGCACACCATTGATTTGCAAACAATTATGTTACAAAATTATAAGCACTAGTTGTCAAACAATATCTCAAGCTTGTGGCTAAATAGAGTTATTTAACTATTTAGGAATTCAACAGAAGACTGCGAGTAGGTAGCAGGGTATATAAACGTCCTGACATAGTATACTCATGTGTGTCACCAGTAACAAAGCTGTATACTAACAGCATTACACAGCAGTTAAACACTGAATGGAATCTATGTATACCAATAGCATTGCACAGCACCTAAATGCTGAATAAAATTCATGACAGTATCTGATACTATGGGATTTCCAAGCATCTAAGTATTATTATTAAGTAATCTTAAACTGATGGCAATGCATACAGCACTAGATTCATTTTAACCCTTAATATAAATACTGATAAGCGTTAATGGGGCAGAGTTCCAAAAATACATATGTATACAGAGTATATACGTAAATACATTACGCAACTCTAATATTAATGGACTCTGGAACCGATGCTATACGCAACTCAGGGTTATAATAGAAGTACATCTGATGCAGCATTTATATTGAGGCTGAGTATCAGCTGTCCAAGTATAATTTCAATATTCAGCTCTATTTGCTGTGCTTCAAGTAACTGAACTGTGTATCAGGGTTGAATCAGCTGTCTTTTGATCGGACAAGTATACACCAAGCACTATTAATTTCCTCATATCTAATTTATACACACTGAGTAATCCTACTAACAGCCATCCACTGTTATTTTAGTTGATAATTCCTATTTGAATCTATGAACCACATTAGCCTCAGTCCATTATTCAAGACTTAATATAAGTTATATGATAACAGCAGCACCACTATCACCTTTCCAATAATAACTTATATAATTTAATGATTTAAGTCTTCAATCAGCCAGACTGAGTTGGTACAGTGCAACTGGTACACCTATAAGTACTGATTATTGCTATCTAGCATTCTCAGTTACTTTAACATTATTGTGCTAATACACAGTATTAGGAATTAGTGCAGCATTTGCTGAGATCATATATTTAGTCATATCACTATTGGTCTAAGTTTCTCTAGTAGCTGCCAATTATTCTTGTCGTTGGTAATCACCAGATCACATTATTTAGTGGTTCTAGTCTCCTATATTCAGTCGTTGTACTGGGAACACCAGCATTTTAGTTTTAAATTAACCCATATTTTAATATTTCTAATAAAGATTAATGTTTTAATTTGTGTGAATTCTTTTTTTCAACTCCAGAAAATTTGGGGTCATGTGAGTGCTTATATAGTATCTTTTTCTGTTAGTTTCTTTAACTAACAAATTTGGAATGTAACTGTGTTGATACATAGCACCTAACCACATTAACTATATATAATAAAGGCCATTGAGCTTATTATAGAACGGTAAAAGACCCAGTGTTAAATCTTTGAGTGGTGCCATCAATTCTATCTGAATTTCAGCAGTCTTTGTACCTAGCAATAGGTTTCTTTGATAGAGCACACTCACCAATACCATTGTTTAAGATGGCCAACACATATGAAATAGACAGGCAAAACAGACAACAAAAAAGGCTAACAGATCTCAATGAGGTCTTTAATATCTCTAGCACAGGAGAATGTGGAAATTTAAACAATCAAATGGAATACACCTTAAGGGATTTACATAAAACATACTATAAGCAAGATCGAATATGGTGGAATAAACATTTCTTTGAAAAGTATCTTGAAAGAAAATTAATCCCAAGAGGCTTGAGAATCCAGCTATTCCCAGCTTTCCAATTTAAGAATCCAGACCTTAGTGTTGAGTGGGAGGAGGCACTCTCTGAATGCTCAAACAAATTAATGAGGATACTCATTAAACATGATACCTCAGAATATGATACACTTGAATTAGAAATCAAAGAACTTAATGATAAACTCAAGAACTATGAGACTCTGAGTGAGTTTGATGCCAGATATAAAAAATACCAAAGTGAACTAGACAAATATGAAGCAGAAATTAAACTTACGAAACAAACCAAACTCAACAGAGATATTAATGATTTCAAAAATAAAAGAGTGTATAAATGGGGGAGAAAATTCAATAAAGATATCCCTAAAAAGGACACACCGCATTTACCTAGGACACATGTAATCAACAGCGAAGCTTCAGAGGTAGACACCAGTGAATCAGACTCCACAGATAATGAATCTATAACACCCTCCACTTCAACACAAACAAGGACAAGACAAGACACGCGAAAAAGGAAAGATTTTTTAGAGGATGGCCCAAATTCTCAAGGAGAACCACCAGGAGAGGGGGTAGGGGCAAAACCAAAGATAAAAAGAAACAAAAACAAACAGGACAACAAGAGATGGAAACCGTATCAGAGATCAACCAGCCCCTTCTCTCAAATAAGGATGACTTAATGCAAATTGTGAATCTATCTACCAAGATTCTTGACATTGAACATAAAAACATCCTTGCAAAAGGTTTATCCTTTTGCCCTACAAACCAACTAGACAAATTCGAAATCACTAAAGATCTGCAATTATTCCTGAGGAAAGTATTCCTAAAAAAACAATATAAAAAACATGGAGAAACAACTGATGCAACTAATATGCAGGATCCTATCTGGACCAGTGAGGAATATGCCACTCTGCAAATAATGGAAGAATTATTAAATGATGATGAGAATCAAAATGACCAACATTGGAGAATGAATATCAAGAACAAGTCTAAATATGTTCCAAAACTATCTACCTCCAAACACATTGAAGTCTACAATGAAATAGTAAGCAAAGAAATAGCCCAACTCAATATCAAGCCAACCACCATGAATCTCACAAAACAAGAACAAAAAGCCCTAAAAGATATGAAACAATGGGATGACGTGATAATTAGGAATTCGGACAAAGGAGGCAATGTGGTAATCTGGCCGAAAGACATGTACCTCGTAGAGGCACATAAACAACTGAGAAATCAGGAGTGCTATAAAAAACTCTTCTCGAATCCAACGGAACAATTCTTAAATCAATATAATCGGATCATACTAGAGGCCCTAGATGATAATGTAATCACTTCTAAAGAAAAGAAATTTCTCTGGGTAAAAAATCCTAAGGTGGCAACCTTCTATATAATACCGAAGATTCACAAGAATGCCACCTTACCCCCAGGTAGACCCATTGTGTCGGGGATTAACAACATTACTGAGAAGGCAAGTCAATATATCGACTATAGACTTCGTGAATTTGTAACACGTATGCCATCATATGTAAAAGACACAATGGAGGTACTCCAACAGTTGGATAATCTCAAACTCAACCCTGACACGATCCTAATAACAGCGGACGTTGAGTCCCTATACACAAGTATTGATCACAAATTAGGAGTCCAGGCAGTTCAGAGCTTCTTATATACTTCCTCTGATGAAGATAGAGATCATGATGATTTCATAATCAGACTCCTTAATTTTGTACTGTACCACAACTACTTTGTATTTGGCCAGCAATTTTATCTGCAGATCAGGGGAACAGCAATGGGGACGGCGTGTGCTCCCACCTACGCCAATTTATATCTAGGCTGGTGGGAGCAACATGTCGTCTTCTCAGATACCAATGCCACATTTGCCGAGCACATCCCGCTATGGATGAGATACATCGATGATGTGTTCTTTATCTGGGAAGGTCCACAAAGCAAACTTGACGAATTTCTCAAGATCTTAAACACGAATCCCTATAACATCAAACTCACGTGGGAATGCAGTAAAGAAAGTATAACTTTCTTGGATCTGAAAATTATCAAGAATCATGATGGGGAAGTTGTTACAGATGTGTACCGAAAAGAAACAGCGACCAATAGCCTTTTACATTATGACAGCGCACAATGCCCTCATACGGTAAGATCTCTTCCAATAGGAGAATTCCTACGAATGAAAAGAAATTGCTCAGATCCAATACTATATCAAAAAAGAGCAAAGGAACTAGAAACTCGATTAAGAGCAAGAGGATACACCAACCGATTAATAAAAAAGGCTAGAAGGAGAGCTGAAAGCACTGACAGAAAACATCTTCTGTATAAAAATAAAAGGGCTAAAGATGATGCCACCAGAATCATTGTAACCTATTCACCTCAAGCAAAAGAGGTAATCAATATTCTCAACAAGCATCTAGGAATACTGCAAGCAGATCCAAGTTTGAAGGATATTATAGGGGACAGGATTCAAGTGGGGTATAGGAGGTCAAATAATCTTAAAGATCTCCTTAGCCCCAGTCATTTTGAAAAGAAGAAACGTAAAACAAATCCAATTGCTTTGGGAAATTTCAAATGTAGAAACTGCTCAATATGTCAATATCTTTTACCATTAAAATCTATTAAAGATAGATTTAATCAAACTCATACCATCAATTCTCACATTAATTGCAATACAGAATCCATAATTTATGGGATAACCTGTAATTGCAAGAAAGTCTATGTCGGTATGACGACACGAAAATTCAGAACTCGAATGTTGGAGCATCTAAGCAACATTAGAAATGCCGACAAAGACCTAAAAGACAAGAAAGTCATTACATCAGTTGCATCCCATTTCCACAAGAAACATAGATCCAAAATCTCTGATTTCAACTGTTTTGGAATACAAACAGTTAAACTTGGAATCAGAGGGGGCGATATGGAACAACAACTCCTGCGAGCCGAGAGCCGCTGGATTTATCTTCTCAATTCGTTACAACCTTATGGATTAAATGAAAATAATAATTTTTTTACCTATTTATAAGGAGAAAAATTAAAAAATCCTTACCTTTCAGATATAAGGTAATGCTCATATATTTAATGAGGCTTAGTTTTACATTAATTTACACAACAAAATAGAGAACCCTATATTTAATTCAGAATTATTTATAAAATCATGTCTCAGTATAATCATGTTTATTTTATTTTAATATGAACATGAATAATAACTTCAATATTATTAACTTTGATCACTTTTAGTTCTCCACTTTTTGTTTTTCCACTTTTTGATTTTTAATGTTCACTATTAGCACTAACTTCACTTTTTTACACCACATATAATAAATTTGGTCCAATCTTGAACCAAGGATAGTACAGCACTTTAGAGCACTATCAACATTGTATATAGGCATCATATCACTAATAAGTGAAATTTTCACTAAGAAAGTTTTATCATATTTTCACAACACTACAGTATGAGCCATCAAATATATAAAAAGTTCACACACTAATACTTGGCACCTTATATGGATTACATGTCCTAACTAGAGTCTGACATATTAACTGTCAGAATAATGTAAACAATAATTAATAATGCACATTGTCACAGAATCATTTTGTTAAAAAGTTAATAAGTGTAGGAGAGAGACTAACATTGAAAATGTACTCTTTAAGCAAATAATGCCCTTCAAGCATTCCATAAATTAATAGATAAATATAAATATATTTACGAACGTATGTATGATGAGCCCATTAATACATTCATCACTTCAGGAATGATAGAATAACTATCTGCATTCAATAAGCATTAGGAATTAATGGTACTGGAAAATACATTTAATTCATAAGATATGATGAACAGAACTCCAGCATAGAATAACATGAGTGATAAGTTTTGCCAATCAGGGATTCCTCCGTCATACAGACACGAAATTGGAGGTCTCCGATTGGTCAGAATATAGGGTGGAGGTGGAGTCGGATTCATAAATAGCCGCGTCAGCCGCGGCGCCCTGCCTTTTGATAAAGCCGGAAACCCGGCGAAACATGTCAAGGGAGGAGGGGGGAGCTCATGGGAGCTCAATGTAGTTGTTTTTTTACAAACTTGCTGGCATAATAATTTCTGTAGACTAGAACCTGGCAAATTTATTTAGCGCATTGATCACTTCGAAAATGATAGCTAATTCGTGAATAGATTTAACTGAGTGAACCATATAGCACTCGCGATACTCGAGTGAACCAAACTACAGATACTAATGACAGTGATTACGCGGTGTAGTTACAAGTAGCATTTGTTTAATATTACTTTAAGCGTGTGACTGAATATAACTATCTAACTATTTAGTAATTAAACAAGAAAAACTGTGATTAAGCAGCAAGGTAGATAAACCTGCTGACACAGTACACTTATATATGTCAGAAGCACCAACGCTGCATACTAACAACATTGCACACCATTGATTTGCAAACAATTATGTTACAAAATTATAAGCACTAGTTGTCAAACAATATCTCAAGCTTGTGGCTAAATAGAGTTATTTAACTATTTAGGAATTCAACAGAAGACTGCGAGTAGGTAGCAGGGTATATAAACGTCCTGACATAGTATACTCATGTGTGTCACCAGTAACAAAGCTGTATACTAACAGCATTACACAGCAGTTAAACACTGAATGGAATCTATGTATACCAATAGCATTGCACAGCACCTAAATGCTGAATAAAATTCATGACAGTATCTGATACTATGGGATTTCCAAGCATCTAAGTATTATTATTAAGTAATCTTAAACTGATGGCAATGCATACAGCACTAGATTCATTTTAACCCTTAATATAAATACTGATAAGCGTTAATGGGGCAGAGTTCCAAAAATACATATGTATACAGAGTATATACGTAAATACATTACGCAACTCTAATATTAATGGACTCTGGAACCGATGCTATACGCAACTCAGGGTTATAATAGAAGTACATCTGATGCAGCATTTATATTGAGGCTGAGTATCAGCTGTCCAAGTATAATTTCAATATTCAGCTCTATTTGCTGTGCTTCAAGTAACTGAACTGTGTATCAGGGTTGAATCAGCTGTCTTTTGATCGGACAAGTATACACCAAGCACTATTAATTTCCTCATATCTAATTTATACACACTGAGTAATCCTACTAACAGCCATCCACTGTTATTTTAGTTGATAATTCCTATTTGAATCTATGAACCACATTAGCCTCAGTCCATTATTCAAGACTTAATATAAGTTATATGATAACAGCAGCACCACTATCACCTTTCCAATAATAACTTATATAATTTAATGATTTAAGTCTTCAATCAGCCAGACTGAGTTGGTACAGTGCAACTGGTACACCTATAAGTACTGATTATTGCTATCTAGCATTCTCAGTTACTTTAACATTATTGTGCTAATACACAGTATTAGGAATTAGTGCAGCATTTGCTGAGATCATATATTTAGTCATACCACTATTGGTCTAAGTTTCTCTAGTAGCTGCCAATTATTCTTGTCGTTGGTAATCACCAGATCACATTATTTAGTGGTTCTAGTCTCCTATATTCAGTCGTTGTACTGGGAACACCAGCATTTTAGTTTTAAATTAACCCATATTTTAATATTTCTAATAAAGATTAATGTTTTAATTTGTGTGAATTCTTTTTTTCAACTCCAGAAAATTTGGGGTCATGTGAGTGCTTATATAGTATCTTTTTCTGTTAGTTTCTTTAACTAACAAATTTGGAATGTAACTGTGTTGATACATAGCACCTAACCACATTAACTATATATAATAAAGGCCATTGAGCTTATTATAGAACGGTAAAAGACCCAGTGTTAAATCTTTGAGTGGTGCCATCAATTCTATCTGAATTTCAGCAATCAGCCAATCACAAATGCATATACTTATAGTCTGTGAATTCTTGCACATGATCAGTAGGATCTGGTGAATGAAAAAGTTTAAAAATAAAAGACTATGCACATTTTTTTAATGCAAGTAAATTGGAAAGTTGTTTAAAATTACATGCTGTATCTGAATCATGAAAAATTAATTTAACCTGAGTGTCCCTTTAATAACTAAATAATTCCTATTTAAAACTAAATACTTACCTGTAAAATAAACCCTAAGCTAGCTACAACTAATAGTTACATTGTATCTAGCTTAGGTTTTATTTTTATTTCACAGGCAAGTTTGTATTTATTTTAACTAGGTAGAAAAGTTACTAAATAGTTATTAACTATTTACTAACTACCTAGCTAAAATATATACACATTTACCTGTAAAATAAAACCTAACCTTACACTACAATTAAATACATTACATAAATTAAATACAATTAGTTTTACTGTTGGGGGGTTGTTTGTATTTTTTTTACAGGTAAAAGAGCTGATTTCTTTGGAGCAATGCCCCGCAAAAGGCCCTTTTAAGGGCTATTGGTAGTTTATTGTAGGCTAGGGGTTTTTTTATTTTGGGGGGCTTTTTTATTTTGATAGGGCTATTAGATTAGGTGTAATTAGTTTAAATATCTGATAATTTCTTTTTTATTTTGTGTAATTTAGTGTTTGTTTGTTTTTTGTAATTTAGTTCAGTGTATTTAATTTATGTAATTTATTTAATTTTAGTGTAAGGTTAGGTGTTAGTGTAAGACAGGTTAGGTTTTATTTTACATGTAAATTTGTATTTATTTTAGCTAGGTAGTTAGTAAATAGTTAATAACTATTTAGTAACTATTCTACCTAGTTAAAATAAATACAAACTTGCCTGTGAAATAAAAAAAAACCTAAGCTAGATACAATGTAACTATTAGTTATATTGTAGCTAGCTTAGGGTTTATTTTACAGGTAAGTATTTCATTTTATTAATAGTAGGTTTTATTTAGATTTATTTTAATTACATTAAAGTTAGTGGGTGTTAGGGTTAGACTTAGGGTTAGGTTTAGGGGTTAATAAATTTAGTATAGTGGCGGCGACGTTGGGGATGGCAGATTAGGGGTTAATAAATTTAGGTAGGTGGTGGCGATGTTAGGGGCGGCAGATCAGGGGTTAATAATATTTAACTAGTGTTTGCGATGCAGGCGTAAATTTTCTTTCCCCATAGGAATCAATGGGGCTGCGTTACGGAGCTTTACACTCCTTTATTGCAGGTGTTAGGCTGGTATTGGAGTGCGGTATGGAGCTCAATTTTGCTCTACGCTCACTTCTTGCCTGCTAACGCCGAGTTTTTGTAAACCTGTAATACCAGCGCTGTAGGTAAGTGAGCGGTGACAATAACTTGCAAGTTAGTACCGAGCAGCTCTTACCGCAAAACTCGCAATCTAGTCAAAAGTTATTTATTATCAATGCAAATAAACAGGGCCAGATTTCCCTTTAGGCAAAGTAGGAAGTCAAACTGTTTTAGGTAAAAAACTGGATTGCTACAGAATAGTGAATTGAAGTCTGTCTACTGGGCAGCATTTCTAATATCTTAAAGGGACATAAAAAAAAGTTAAAAGTAAACTTTCATGATTCAGATAGAGCAATTTTAAATAAACTTTTTTTTTCTAATGTACTTTCTTCTTTTGGTTGCCTTTGTTTAAAAGCTGACTCTAAAGGGATACTAGACAGTAAATAAATGCTACACATAATGATGTATTCAAAGCAAAGATTAGCCTTAGAATAATATGCAGCTGTATTTTTTACCATTATATTAGTTGCTTAAATATTGATGATGTAAAAGTTTAGTTTCTATAAAGCATTGTTTCTCAACCCTTTTGTAGCAAATACTACCGTAGGCCTACATTTGATTTTTATGTACCCCACCTGTAGCACAAATATTATTGATCTTCTACATGAGCAAAAATGGAAATCATGTGTATCTCTTGATTTCACAAGCTTGTATCACATATGTTAATGAAGTAGATATATAGGAATCTAATATTTCTTTTATGTTTTCTAGAATGTAATATTTGGCAATATTACAACTGAGATTAATAAACACATGAAACACAGATATATAGTCCATTGATACTAATAATTATATTCAATTAATGTGCTTCTTACTTAAAAAAAGATTATAATAAACTATTTTCTGCATGATGAAGAAAGTCATATTTATGGTACCATCTTTCAATTTTGAATAAACATTTCATACACAGTTTATCCGTCTTGTTTTACTGCGGCACACGTCAGTATAATGCACAGTGGTACATTTATCTACCACTTGTCTCTGTGTCACTTGGTCACAGTAATACACTTTCTGTGTTCACATCAGTAAAGCTCAAATCCAGCCCTCATATGTCACTAACAAGCCAGAATCTAAGGTTTTAGCAATTTGAGGGGAATTAAAGATTGAGCAGTGGTCCAACCTAGGCAGGAAATACTCACACTCTGCCATGTTAGGAGAGCTTGAGGCTAGAAACACAGCTTCCTTTGATGTGTCATGTTTACAGTAGCTACATCAGGAAAAAGAATAATGAAGGCCAATCCCTAGAGTACCCCTTGCCAATACCCCAAGTACCCCCAGGGGTACAAGTACCACAGGTTGAGAAACTAGGTTATAAAGTACTCTAGATTCTATAAAGTAATAGATGCTGCCATGTTTTAAATAGTTTTCTATTTATCTCTGTGAAAATTAGGGAAGTATATTACAAAGTTTTTAACTACACATAATTTAACATTTTAAATTGCAATCTCATACTGTTTAATATCCCTTTAAATACTGTTTAATATAATTTTAAACATTTAGATATATACAAGCAATAGTGCAATAATAAAATGGCTGTAATGTGGCACCTATTTACTCTGATCCTCAGTTCATTATATTTTCTTTTCTTTTTTTATTGAGGTTTCAGAAAATTGTTACAGACAGTCATATTTAAAATATAATAAAGACATAGCAGAAACAAATGTTCAATACAAAACAATATTCCACATTGCAGGGTACAAGATAGTATCTGCAAAGAATACAAACTAATATAAATTAAACCTCAGTTTTACATTTTAGGGACCTAAGTATAATTATGTGACATAACGAAGGGGGACTAATAAGTCTCAAAGGCCACTCTTGGGCCATGATATAAGGTAACATTTTTATCTGTAAAGAGAACTAGAGAATAACAATAGCAGAAGAATTTTATATATATAATGCTAAGTTAGCGATAATATGTTATAAATAGGTTGCATGATATGCTTCGACAATAGAGTGATAACATAATAACTGTTGCTGCCACTAGAAAATGCTAGCAGTGGATATTATAGTGTGAAAATTTGCAAGAAAATAAATTTGTATGTCTCATATTATGGGTAACTTTATAGGAGTAGGCCAGATGTTGGGATGACATTAAAAATGCAGAGTTTTTCCAATTAAATCCCATAGGATGAGGCTAAAAAGATTTATCAAGGGTCAGCATCGCTTATTGGCCTTTATACCTGAAACAATTAAAGGGCAATGGAGAATAAACAGATAAGTGAATAGAAAAATAACATGTATTGAGCCTGCTAACCATTTTAAAATATAGAGGGATTGAGTCACTACATTAAGTACACAGTAGACCAGTCTTTATGAATATACTGCATATGAAAATTGACGTACTCCCATTAATTATAAACCGTAAGCTTAATTTAAGAGATTACAAAAAGAAATGCCTAAGTAAGCATGATGGGGAAGCGTTTAGGCAACTATTATAAAGTACCAAATTTGATCATTTTTGACAGAAAAACAAAATTTATGCTTACCTGATAAATTTCTTTCTTTTGGGATGTACCGAGTCCACGGATTCATCCTTACTTGTGGGATATTGTCCTTCCTGACAGGAAGTAGCAAAGAGAGCACCACAGCAGAGCTGTCTATATAGATCCTCCCCTAACTCCACCCCCCAGTCATTCGACCAAAGGCCAAGGAAGAAAAGGAGAAACTATAAGGTGCAGAGGTGACTGAAGTTTTCATAACAAGATACTATCTGTCTTGAATAGACAGGGCGGGCCGTGGACTCGGTACATCGCGAAAGAAAGAAATTTATCAGGTAAGCATACATTTTGTTTTCTTTTGCATGATGTACCGAGTCCACGGATTCATCCTTACTTGTGGGATACCAAAACCAAAGCTTTAGGACACGGATGAAGGGAGGGAAAAGACAGAAACCTTAACGGAAGGCACCACTGGTTGCAAAACCTTTCTCCCAAAAATAGCCTCCGAAGAAGCAAAAGTATCAAATTTGGAAAATTTGGAAAAGGTATGAAGCGAAGACCAAGTCGCAGCCTTACAAATCTGTTCAACAGAAGCATCATTTTTAAAAGCCCATGTGGAAGCTACCACTCTAGTAGAATGAGCTGTAATCCTTTCAGGAGGCTGCTGTCCAGCAGTCTCATAAGCCAAACGGATGATGCTTTTCAGCCAAAAGGAAAGAGAAGTCGCTGTAGCCTTTTGACCCCTACGCTTTCCAAAATAGACAACAAACAAAGAAGATGTTTGACGAAAATCTTTGGTTTCCTGCAAGTAAAATTTCAAAGCACGAACCACGTCCAAGCTGTGCAACAGACGTTCCTTCTTACAAGAAGGATTAGGACACAGAGAAGGAACAACAATTTCCTGATTGATATTCCTGTTAGTAACAACCTTAGGTAGGAACCCAGGCTTGGTAAGCAAAACCACCTTATCAGCATGGAACACAAGATAAGGTGAGTCATATTGTAATGCAGATAGTTCAGAAACTCTTCGAGCTGAAGAGATAGCAACTAGGAACAAAACTTTCCAAGATAAAAACTTAATATCCATGGAATGCATGGGTTCAAACGGAACCCCCTGAAGAACTCTAAGAACCAAATTTAAACTCCATGGCGGAGCAACAGGTTTAAACACAGGCTTAATTCTAGCTAAAGCCTGACAAAAAACCTGAACGTCTGGAACATCTGCCAGACGCTTGTGCAACAAAATAGACAGAGCAGGTATCTGTCCCTTTAAGGAACCAGCTGACAATCCTTTCTCCAATCCCTCTTGGAGAAAAGACAAAATCCTAGGAATCCTGATTTTACTCCAGGAGAAGCCTTTGGATTCGCACCAAAACGGTATTTACGCCAAATCTTATGATAGATTTTCCTGGTAACAGGCTTTCGAGCCTGAATCAAGGTATTTATGACTGAATCAGAGAAACCCCGCTTAGATAGAATCAAGCGTTCAATCTCCAAGCAGTCAGTTGCAGAGAAATTAGATTTGGGTGCTTGAATGGACCTTGAATCAGAAGGTCCTGTCTCAATGGCAGAGACCATGGTGGAAGAGATGACATGTCCACCAGGTCTGCATACCAAGTCTTGCATGGCCACACAGGCGCTATTAAACTCACTGATGCTCTCTCCTGTTTGATTCTGGCAATCAGACGTGGAAGGAGAGGAAATGGTGGAAACACATAAGCCAGGTTGAACGACCAGGGTACTGCTAGAGTATCTATCAGTACTGCCTGAGGATCTCTGGACCTGGATCCGTAACAAGGAAGTTTGGCGTTCTGACGAGATGCCATCAGATCCAATTCTGGTGTGCCCCATAGCTGAACCAGTTGAGCAAACACCTCCGGATGGAGCTCCCACTCCCCCGGATGAAAAATCTGACGACTTAGAAAATCTGCCTCCCAGTTCTCTACCCCTGGGATGTAGATCGCTGACAGATGGCAAGAGAGAGTCTCTGCCCATCGGATTATCCTGGAAACTTCTATCATCGCCAAGGAACTCCTTGTTGCCCCCTGATGATTGATATAAGCTACAGTCGTGATGTTGTCCGACTGAAACCTGATGAATACGACCGAAGCCAGCTGAGGCCATGCCTGAAGAGCATTGAATATCGCTCTTAATTCCAGAATATTTATCAGTAGGAGGGCCTCCTCCTGAGTCCACAAACCCTGAGCTTTCAGGGAATTCCAGACTGCACTGCACAGTTGCAGTGGTCTGAGATGCAAGCGGGTGAACAGAACTATGTCCATTGCTGCTACCATAAGTCTGATTACCTCCATACACTGAGCCGCTGACGGTCGAGGAATGGAATGAAGAGCTCGGCAGGTAGTTAAAATCTTTGATTTCCTGACCTCTGTCAGAAAAATCTTCATGACCACAAACTGGTAATGCCTGTCCAGAAAGGCAAACCTTAGGAATTGGTTTAGGATCTTGAGATCTAGAATTGGTCTGAAGGTTCCTTCTTTTTTGGGAACCACAAATAGATTGGAGTAGAAACCTTGTCCCTGTTCTGCTTTCGGAACTGGGCTTATCACTCCCATGGTAAAAAGGTCTTCTACACAGTGTAAGAACGCCTCTCTCTTTGTCTGGTTTACAGACAATTGAGAAAAATGTAATCTCCCCCTTGGAGGAGAATCCTTGAAATCTAAAAGATACCCATGGGTTACAATTTCTACGGCCCAGGAGTCCTGAACGTCTCTTGCCCAGGCCTGAGCAAAGAGAAAGAGTCTGCCCCCTACTTGATCCGGTCACGGATCGGGGGCTACCCCTTCATGCTGTTCTAGTGGCAGCAGCAGGCTTTTAGGCCTGCTTACCCTTGTTCCAAGCCTGGTTAGGTCTCCAGGTTGGCTTGGATTGAGCAAAGTTCCCCTCTTGCTTTGCAGCAGGGGAAGAGGAAGCGGGACCACCCTTGAAGTTTCGAAAGGAACAAAAATTATTTTGTTTGGTCCTTGTCTTATTTGACTTATGTTGGGGAAGGGCATGACCTTTCCCCCCAGTAATGTCTGAAATGATCTTTTGCAGAGCAGGCCGAATAGGGTCTTACCTTTGAAAGGGATGGTTAAAAGCTTAGATTTAGATGACACATCAGCTGACCAGGACTTAAGCCATAACGCTCTACGCGCTAAAATGGTAAAACCTGAATTCTTAGCCGCTAATTTAGCAAGATGAAAAGCGGCGTCTGTAATAAAAGAATTAGCCAACTTAAGAGCCTTAATTCTGTCCAAAATATCATCTAATGGGGTCTCCATTTGAAGAGCCTCTTCTAGAGCCTCAAATCAAAAGGCAGCCGCAGTGGTTACAGGAACAATGCACGCTATAGGTTGAAGAAGAAAACCTTGATGAACAAAAATTTTCTTTAGGAGACCCTCTAATTTTTTATCCATAGGATCAATGAAAGCACAACTGTCTTCAATAGGTATAGTTGTCCCCATCATCACTACAACTTGTGATTACACATTCCCAAACACATTAGGGATTTTATTTATCACACACACCATATATATCACATTACAACTGAAATTATACCAGCTGTATTTTATATAACTATAAACAAAATATTAAAGCATATACACTGCCAATACAAACCACTTTTATATATTGGATTGTTATCCATGCTTTTACATCACTAATGGGAGATCACACAGTTAATTACTTAACTCTACTATTATCGGTAGATGGAGAAACATCCAAGGTTATCAAAGGATGTTTACTCATCTCTGATATCAGGTTCACCTCACATCATGTTAAGATTAAAATAAAATAAAACAAAACAAAATAAAATAAAATAATAAATATTTAGTAGATGTTACAAAATACTATTGACACTATTCATGAACTCAGTGTCTTTGTACACTCACGTTTTGTGAATGTTTGTAGTCTAGAGTGGTGTATCTTTGGCCTCAGGTGTATGTGTAGAGATAGCGTGACTGTTTATATGCACAAATATACATACTGACGAATGTATTCACTTATAGTAAGACAGGAATAATGTCACAGTGTCTCTTGACATTGATAGTCAAATAGTAATGGACTGTGTTCGTTTTTATTTGTCCGACACATGTATAGTAGTGATTACCTAATGGCATTATACATAGAGACTATTTTGTCTCTATTGATCAGGCTTTTCCAGTCATCACTAGCACATGTATGTTTTTTACATGGTCGGTTTTGATAGATATGCATATGGTATTGTATTGCTTATGTATGAATTGAACATTGCTCTGGTCTTATAGGTTTTTTTGAAAAAGAGGTACAATTATTGCTGATTTGAAGGTTGTTCGCATACTGCCAATATGTCGCTAATGACGTTAGTAACAACAACACGCCCCATTTTAACAAACCGTTACATATTCTCAGTATCAAGGACAAGCCTATACTAACTAGGGTAGACACCATTCTGATCCCCCCCATGACACACTGAGATGCTCCGATAACAAACTCTCGCATCCTATCCCGGAGCTAAAACGTAAGAGCTAATAGGTGTGGCTGAGATAGGTCGGTAGCCATTGGACAATAAACCTCTCACCCACACTGAGTATCGGACATATTAGAACAACTTAGATCCAAGTAAACATAGAAATAATTGAGTTTGAACACTCGATAATATACTATTTGACAACATTTAACCTACAACTAGTATTGCTTATGTATGAATTGAACATTGCTCTGGTCTTATAGTTTTTTTGAAAAAGAGGTACAACCATTGCTGATTTGAAGGTTGTTCACATACTGCCAATATGTCACTAATGACGTTAGTAACAACAACACGCCCCATTTTAACAAACTGTTACATACTCTCAGTATCGAGGACAAGCCTATACTAACTAGGGTAGACACCATTCTGATCCGCCCCATGACGCACTGAGATGCTCCGATAACAAACTCTCGCATCCTATCCCGGAGCCAAACGTAAGAGCTAATAGGTGTGGCTGAGATAGGTCGGTAGCCATTGGACAATAAACCTCACACCCACACTTAGTATCGGACATATTAGAACAACTTAGATCCAAGTAAATATAGAAATAATTGAGTTTGAACACTCGATAATATACTATTTGACAACATTTAACCTACAACTGGTATTTTCCTAAGTCCTATAACTTACGCTAACAACTGTAGCGAATCTGATCCGATAGACACGATCTCCTAAGACATGAGCAATGAACATGCACACACGCCAACTTTTTAGTATCAATGTAACAAATGGATCATGCTGTAAGTAAACGCTACACCACTCATAACTGTCTGATCTATTGAGGTTAGTCATTATTAGTCCATTTAGATGAAATAATAATTTGTATCGACTATCAATGTTGGTTTACACTTGGGGGGTCTGAACTTGCACGCCATAGAGGCCTTTTATATTTTTAGAAGTGATGGTCTAATATGGCCCCACACTATTTAAGGTCACTATTATTTTATTTGATCTGACTATGAACTGTTTTAGACTACTGATGTCAAATAATATCATGCTGACTGTTAAACAATATCAAACAAGACATGAAAGCTATCAGTGTATTCTATATATTATTTGAGATAGTTTAGGATGATCTATATTGATTATAACTGATCTTTATGTAGAAAGTGCTATTAAGTGATATGACAACTTCAATTTTAAATATTGAGATTTTATTTTATGAAGTAGGTCTATATATTTACTCATATATCTGCCAATGGGTGTGTTATTGTTTATAACAAAATGGGCCAATAGTATTCTATTTGCATCTTGGACTCCTCCCACCACCATGTGATCTTGTTTTAGACTAATTAGTTCTAAAGTGTATATATAGCAAGTGTTCTCAAATGTTTTTTATGAAGCCTAATGAAACAGCCTAGAGCTGAGAAACGCGTTGCCTTGTTTTATGATTTTAATAAAACTTTTTAAATATATCTGGAACACTTGCTATTCATTGTTTGCTGGTTTGCTGGTTTGCTATCCCTCTGATGGGAGGACACATTTCATCCTGGTAATCCTGACGAATGGTGGTTCTACCCTCATCTGTATCCAGTGAGCCTTTGGTTAAGTCTGGTGGGTGACCATATTGATCCCACTCTGCTTCTATAGCATCAAAGGAGATGCTACAACTATTGTGAGTACCATCCTATTTCATTAATCTGCAATTGTTGTTTAGACAATACTAGGCCATATAGGCACCCTGTCTCTTTTGTCATTTGATACAGACAACACACTACTGCCTGAGTTTGGTCCCCTGGGTGACTAGTAGAGATCCCAGACTGCCTCTACAGCACTAACTGAGGTGCTTTAATAAATGTGAGTTCAATCCACGTACATCTTCACATATATCTTTGGACCAAACAATATTGGGCCATGTGGCGCATCTGTCTTCTTTTATCTTTGTAGATTGCTGCTTTGGATCCCGGCCTGGATCTTTACAGATAGCTGCCTTGATCTTCACTTCAGAGACTCTCAGTACATAATACCAAGAGACTTTATATTTACCTTATTACCTCTCTAATCATGTTCATATTACACTGAGAGACTACACATTTAGGAACTGACACCTGTGCAATAATATATCTTTAATTATATATTTTTCTTTTAGGAGGTTGTTTGTTTTATATATTTTGTTTTTTTATTTTATGTTTACTCAGGTTATGTCACTTGCTTACTATTAATATTGTATACAACTCTACTAATATTTTTCTCTTAGGAGGTTGTAGATCATATATGTGAATCACTCACTTGGTATATTTAATATCTAGCATTTTATATTTACATTTATCTATTTTTATATTCTATTTGTTTTATCATCTATCTCCTTGTGAGGCCCAATCACATATTACCTATACTCAGCCCAATAAGGGTGTAGAGGATTGAGTAAAGTCACCTCTCATATAGTCCTTTTTATACTAGGGCGCCCCCTATATTTTGTATAGTTGTACGCTTAGCCAGGGTAGAAATAGCTCCCTCCACCTTAGGGACCGTATGCCATGAGTTCTTTATGGTGTCAGAAATGGGAAACATTTTCTTAAAAACAGTAGGGGGAGAGAACGGAATACCTGGTCTATCCTACTCCTTAGTAACAATGTCCGAAATCCTCTTAGGGACCGGAAAAACATAAGTGTAAACAGGAACCTCTAAATATTTGTCAATTTTACACAATTTCTGTTTGGAACCTCTAAATATTTGTCAATTTTACACAATTTCTCTGGAACTACAATAGGGTCACAATCATCAAGAGTCGCTAAAACCTCCCTGAGCAATAAGCGGAGGTGTTCTAGCTTAAATTTAAATGCCATCATATCTGAATCTGTCTGAGGGAACATCTTTCCTGAATCAGAAATCCCTCCCTCAGACAGCAAATCCCTCATCCCTACTTCAGAACATTGTGAGGGAATATCGGATATGGCCACTAAAGCGTCAGAAGGCTCAGCATTTGTTCTTAACCCAGACCTACTGCACTTCCCTTGCAACCCAGGCAGTTTAGATAAAACCTCTGTGAGGGTAGTATTCATAACTGAAGCCATATCTTGCAAGGTGAAAGAATTAGACGCACTAGAAGTACTTGGCGTCTCTTGTGCGGGCGTTAACGGTTGTGACACTTGGGGAGAACTAGATGGCAAAACCTGATTTCCTTCTGTCTGAGAATCATCTAATGCCAAACTTTTATAAGTCAAAATATGCTGTTTGCAATTTATAGACGTATCAGTACAAGTGGGACACATTCTAAGAGGGGGTTCCACAATGGCTTCTAAACAAAATGAGCAATGAGTTACCTCAGTGTCAGACATGTTTAACAGACTAGTAATAAAGCAAGCAAGCTTGGAAAACACTTTATTTAATAAAAAAAAACACAATTTGCAAAAATGGTACTGTGCCTTTAAGAGAAAAAAAGGCATACACAAACTGCAAAACAGGTTAAAATTGCTTCAATTTTTCCGAAATTTTAACAGTGTACCCACTAAGCTTTAGAAGGATTGCACCACGAGTTAATAAGCAATAAACCCCCAGATGAAAAAAACAGATTGAAACTTGTCTAAAACCGGTTAAAAACCCCTATAAGCACCTTGCCACTGCTGTGGCCCTACCTGCCCTTAGGAACGATAATATGGGGTTAAAGCTTCGAATAGGCCCTCAGAAGACTAACCAGACCTCAGGAGAAGTTGCTTGCTGTTTGTCTGTATAACTAAATGCGCAACTGAGGGGCGAAAATAGGCCCTGCCCACCTCACTCGATGTTGCTGGGGTCTACACAAATCTAACAAACTTAGTTTGAAAACCATGTGGGTTATAACAACCCCAAATAGCTAAATGACCCTTCAAGCAAACGTCCTATAAACATAAAAAACGTTACTCCCAGAACACACAAACGTTTGTCCCAATTTTTCATAAACAAACTGAGTGCCCAAAAAACTTAGCCCTTTATGCAAGCTAGTAAAGCCTCTTTCACACTAGGATTACTGCTTACCCTTCCCCTAATGGGGATACTGTCAGCCTTTCTGAGTTAACACAGTCTCTGCAAAAAAATGACTGAACATACCTCATTGCTGTATAGCAAGAACCGTTCCTCACACTGAAGTTTTCCTGTACTCCTCAGCTTCTGTGGGAACAGCAGTGGACCTTAGTTACAAATGCTAAGATCATCATCCTCCAGGCAGAAATCTTCATCTATGTCCTGCCTGAGAGTAAATAGTACAACACCGGTACCATTTAAAAATAACAAACTCTTGATTGAAGATAAAATAAAAACTAACAGTTTATCACCTCTTCTCTTTACCCTTCCAGCTTAGAGCCAGCAAAGAGAATGACTGGGGGGTGGAGTTATTGGAGGAGCAATATAGACAGCTCTGCTGTGGTGCTCTCTTTGCTACTTCCTGTCAGGAAGGACAATATCCCACAAGTAAGGATGAATCCGTGGACTCGGTACATCATGCAAAAGAAATAACCTTAATAGCTGACTAGAGATGTCGTATGGGTCACCCTAAAAAGATTAAAAAAAAAATTAGGAAGATTTACAGTAATGCTGGTAAGAATTGTGTATGGGAGACTCTCTAACATACCACCTGTACCACAAAAACATTTAGAAAACAAGAGTTACCGACAGTTGCTTACTATGTTGTATTGTAATTAGCATATCAGAAGATCTCCCACTATATCCCCCAGCGGCATTACATTTTAGGTTGTGAGAAGGATCCCATAATGTACCCAATATAAATGTATAAGAACAATAGTAAAATATATATATATACTTTGTATATATATATATATATATATATATATATATATATATATATATATATATATATATGTATATATAAATAAATAAAAAATGGACATTCAAATTAGCGAAATTGCATCAAAGATATACATGTCATTTGCAAAAACTAATACCTGCCAGGGAAAGAGAATATTTCTAGCTAGTGGCACTGTGCATAATGTAACAATTGAAATAGCTTATGATACTCAGCTGTAAAGCTAAACAAGTATTCTGCGGTAATAAAAAGTTAAACTGTTATGCAACACAGCAATAGAACTAAGCAAGCAGTTATGTATCAGTCAATCAGTAAAGGGCAGTAGGTAAGGAGATGAAAAGCATAAAGGCACCATGAAATGGCAAACACACTTTACCCTACTCCAATTTTTAACAGAGGGTAGTTCCCACAAATGTCCAGTTGCAGTATTTCTGTTTAATAAGGAACGCTTGAGCGTTTCAAGGTAAATGAGAAGCGTTCTCTAATGCTAATTAATATGAAGGTTATAGTGGAGATACCTTGTTGGGGAGTCGCAACAATAAAATACGTACATTTATTAGAGTTCAAGTCTTAGCATAGACATGCTAGCGAAAGGAACCGCTACAGGGGAAGATAACATCTTTCCATATATTTAACCAATTCAGGAGCGAGCCAGATGTACCTGATCAAGTGTCCCAGCCCATCAGCCGTTACAAGAGAGTATGAAAGTCCCATATCTATTCTTTTTTAGAAAATAGAGCCATGGACGTGGACTGGTAGCATAGAAGAACTCTATGGGGGGTTTTAGATGCCAGGGTCCAGATCGTGCTAGGTAAAGCAAGTGCAGATCCATAGATAGTTGTGCCTTCCCAGGGAGTACATGATCAGTCTTTACAATGTTGGGTGGTGTTTTGGTCTTGCTGTTGTGTCTTCTAGTACAAAGGTTGTCTTGTCTGCCGATATAATCCCCTTCACTAGCGTCTTGATCCCTATACAGGCATATTCTGTGGAGGTCAGTGGCTCCTGATCGATCTTGTTGGCACTTGCGGTTTGGGAGGAAGACTTTGACTCAGGGTATGTTAACATGCTCTCAACTCGTGGGGGAAGCGTTTCATGAAGGTGTACTACAGGAGTTAAAGTTATAGGTTGGAACGCTGACTCTCCCCTATGTTCTTCTAGTGCTTCTTCCAAGGGTTGTAAAAGTTGCCTATTGTGGTTGTTGGGTGCTACGTTTTCCACTCCAGTCACCATCTTTAATCTGGCAATTTTCAGGTAGTATAGTAGTGTTCAATATGGGGTATATGTGCTCCATCTTCTCGGTAGCAATAATTGCTAATTTTGTAACCTCCCAGACCCCGGTCTCCTTGTTGTGGGGTAGTAGTAGTAGCATGGTATACCACTGGCGCCTGGTCTGGGTAGAGACGAAAGCTGTTTTCATTGAGTCAGTGTAGCTTTGCATAATGAGCTTCCAATAAGTCATATATAGCCTCTTTGAACTTTTGTGGCTTCACTGCCATGCTGGTTCTGTACTTGATGTGTTTTACAGATGCCATGTTGATTTCGGACTCTATTATCTTATTTCAAAGATTGAGTAAAGAACTGTCCAGTTACAGTTGAACTGGTTTGGTAACTCAGAGTCCTGGAGGGGCATACATGTGGTTGCTTTAATAACACTAGCAGTAAATCCATAAAGGCCTCCCAACCTCGTGGCTAGTAGCAGTGCAGTCAGCTAAGGAACAAAGGTAGGTCCGTATTGTGCAAGGTTGTGTGGCTTATGTTTTCCAATCAGAAGATTAAATTAATGTTAAGAAATAACTCCAAAATAACTGATTAAGACCAGGAGCTCTTCATATACACATCCTACCGCAACAGTTATAGGCTCCGTCCCCAGTTCATTGTATTTTAATTGTAAATCTTATTTTTGTAGTACAAATCAAATTGAGCAAGAATAACCTCAATTTCCATGTATACCTGGGAGATTCTGGCAGTATCGCAAGATGGACCAACCAAATGTCAGATAATAGCTTAAAGGACCCCTCAATGCAGTACAATTACATAATTAACAAGTTCATAGTAAAAAGACAATGCAATAGCTCTTACTCAAATAAGCAGTAGATTTTTATCTGACAAATTTATGTTTTCTCCCATTTTCCGGCCCCCTTTATCATGTGACAGACATCAGCCAGTCACAGAATAGTATACATATACCCTGCAAGCTTGTGCATATGCTCAGTAGGATTTTGTTCCTCAGAAAGTGTGAATATAATAAAAAAACTGGAAAATTTTAGGGAGTGGGAGTAAAGACATTAATCTGTCAGATACATCAAAATTACTGACTAAATAAGAGTACAATATTAAATATTTGAAATGAAAGATTTTACATGTTGTTAAATATAAGGGAGAAAAATGTTGTAAAAGCTGATAGATAAGGAAGCTTGGGAGACTGTGAAAAAGTTTGGACAAATATGGAACATGCTTGGAAATTTGGCTAATGCATTGCCTGCCAAAAAGTCCCATTTATCTGTAAAATCTCTAAGAGCAATGGAGCATTCAAGCTGATTGTTTAACTCTTTAGAATTGACAGATAAAATTGTCAAATGTGGATTAGCATAGTTTTATGCATAATTTTACTCTTGGTAATAATAGATTTTACATTTTATTTGCCCAGTCCTCAAGTTTTTTAATATCACTGCTACTTTGATCCACTCCTCCTGGATCATCAACTCTGTTACTCATTTTTGTATCATCAGCAAACAAGCAAACCTTCCCCTAGAGCCCACTTCCAATATCACTAATGAACATGTTAAACAAAACAGTCCCAAGAATCGACCCTTGGGGGATACCACTAGTAACTGTCCCCTCATTTGAATGTACTCCATTAATTGAAACCCTCTGCCTTCTATCCTTAAGCCAGCAGTCTACCCACTTAACAATCTTAGCATCTGCTTCACGACAATACATTTTGGGCCAGATTGGAGCACTAACAGTTATGTGCAAGCAATAAGGGGGTTACCACTAGTGTTTACGATCCTCAGGTTTACCACTTGTATTACAAGTTGAAAGTAAACGCAATTGCTTGAGCTCCATTTCAATTTATGCCAGATTGTTTACCGCATCCTCGGGGCTCTGGTTAAAAAAGTTGCTCAAAACACATCAAAAATACATTATAAAGTACACCTAGGCCTTGATTTGTTAAAGCGTCAACTGATAATACGCTTAAATTCCGTGTTGTATTTGTCGCAAGATTGATCCGCCGTAGTTATCAAAGCGTCAAGATCGGCAAAGGGAAGTTAGGGTACTGGTGAGGAGTACAACAGAAATATTAAGAGTAGAGGTGCGCTAGAACAGAGGATATCATACACTCCCCTAGAAAGACAATATCCCCACTAAATTGTCTTAAAGTACAGTAGGTGAGAAAAAAAGGTAAGATAAAGGGAGGCGCTCAGAGCCAAAGATATCAACACTAATATCATATATTAAACAATTTATTCAAACATTAAAAAGTAATTAAAAAGTTCTACACATAAACTTTAAATAAATTCCTAACACCAATGTTGGACAGTTATCGTCCTTTTCTCTGCATATCAACACCCAATATACACAGCTGATATTTGTATTACTATATGAATTGTGAACTTGCTCGTTTTGACAGAGTGTAACGAGTGAGGAGCTAATAAGAGACATTGTTTCTAATCCAATTTGTCTGCAATCGTAAGGTCCTAACTTAACCAATCATTAAGAACAGCATCTTTTGGTAATATATATTACTTGAGAATTGCTCTTAAGAAAAATTATTATGCTAGCCTAGCAATATTCACACTTTTGTTTTTAGGAATTTATTTAAAGTGTATGTGTAGAACTTTTTAATTACCAGGGAGACGTCCCTTTTATAATCTGGAATCATTTTAATGATTGAATAAATTGTTTAATATATGATTATTATTATATGATCGGAACAGCCAATAGAATGCAAGCTCAATCTGATTGGCTGATTGGATCAGCCAATTGGATTGAACTTGAATCTGATTGGCTGATTCCATCAGCCAATCAGAATTTTCCTACCTTAATTCCGATTGGCTGATAGAATCCTATCAGCCAATCGGAATTCGAGGGACGCGATCTTGGATGACGTCATTTAAAGGAACCGTCATTCGGCAAGTAGGCGTCAGTAGAAGAAGATGGATCCGCGTCGGCTGGAAGAAGATGGCTCCGCTCCGCTCCGGATGGATGAAGATTGAAGATGCCGCTTGATAGAAGACTTCAGCCCGATGATGGACCTCTTCAGCGCCTGCTTGGATCAAGACTTCAGCCCGATGATGGACCTCTTCAGCGCCCGCTTGGATTAAGACTTCAGCCGGATGATGGACCTCTTCAGCCCGATGATGGACTTCTTCAGCCCCCGCTTGGGCTTGGATGAAGACTTCGGAGGCTCCTCTGGACGGATCGGTGATACCCGGTATGGTGAAGATGAGGTAGGGAGATCTTCAGGGGCTGAGTGTTAGGTTTATTTAAGGGGGGTTTGGGTTAGATTAGGGGTATGTGGGTGGTGGGTTGTAATGTTTGGGGGGGGTATTGTATGTTTTTTTTTACAGGCAAAAGAGCTGAATTCTTTCCCGCAAAAGGCCCTTTTAAGGGCTGGTAAGGTAAAAGAGCTTTTCTATTTGTATTTTAGAATAGGGTAGGGCATTTTTTTATTTTGGGGGGCTTTGTTATTTTATTAGGGGGCTTAGAGTAGGTGTAATTAGCTTAAAATTGTTGTAATCTTTTTCTAATGTTTGTAAATTATTTTTTTATTTTTTGTACTTTAGTTAGTTTATTTAATTGCATTTATTTGTAGGTATTTTATTTAATTAATTTATTGATAGTGTAGTGTTAGGTTTAATTGTAGATAATTGTAGGTATTTTATTTAATTAATTTATTGATAGTGTAGTGTTAGGTTTAATTGTAACTTAGGTTAGGATTTATTTTACAGGTAATTTTGTAATTATTTTAACTAGGTAGCTATTAAATAGTTATTAACTATTTAATAGCTATTGTACCTGGTTAAAATAAATACAGAGTTGCCTGTAAAATAAATATTAATCCTAAAATAGCTACAATATAATTATTATTTATATTGTAGCTATATTAGGGTTTATTTTACAGGTAAGTATTTAGCTTTAATTAGGATTAATTTATTTAATAAGAGTTAATTTATTTCATTAGATAAAAATTATATTTAACTTAGGGGGGTGTCAGTGTTAGGGTTAGACTTAGCTTTAGGGGTTAATACATTTAATAGAATAGCGGTGAGGTCCGGTCGGCAGATTAGGGGTTAATACTTGAAGTTAGGTGTTGGTGATGTTAGGGAGGGCAGATTAGGGGTTAATACTATTTATTATAGGGTTAGTGAGGCGGATTAGGGGTTAATAATTTTATTATAGTAGCGGTGAGGTCCGGTCGGCAGATTAGGGATTAATAAGTGTAGGTAGGTGGCGGCGACGTTGGGGGCGGCAGATTAGGGGTAAATAAATATAATATAGGGGTTGGCGGTGTTAGGGGCAGCAGATTATGGGTACATAGGGATAACATAGGTGGCAGCGGTGTCCGGAGCGGCAGATAAGGGGTTAAAAAAAATATGCAGGGGTCAGCGATAGCGGGGTCGGCAGATTAGGGGTTAATAAGTGTAAGGTTAGGGGTGTTTAGACTTGGGGTACATGTTAGGGTGTTAGGTGCAGACATAGGAATTGTTTCCCCATAGGAAACAATGGGGCTGCGTTAGGAGCTGAACGCTGCTTTTTTGCAGGTGTTAGGTTTTTTTTCAGCTAAAACGGCCACATTGTTTCCTATGGGGGAATCGTGCACGAGCACGTTTTTTAAGCTGGCCGCGTCCGTAAGCACCGCTGGTATTGAGAGTTGCAGTGGCGGTAAATTATGCTATACGCTCCCTTTTTGGAGCCTAACGCAGCCCTTCTGTGAACTCTAAATACCAGCGGTATTTAAAAGGTGCGGGAGAAAAAAAGCATGCGTAGCTAACGCACCCCTTTGGCCGCAGAACTCTAAATCTAGCCGTATGAAAAGAGCGATATGATACACTGTTATCAATGCTTCCGGTGTTTTCTGAATAAAATCTCCAATTTCTTCAAGTATCCCTGTGAGCATGTTCCTTTTAGTGCGGTTTGCTAAGCAATATTGAACTATTGTTGGCATTTTCTTCTGAGGTTTTCTGCTGAGACCTGGGTGGGAGAAAGAGGTTTGGCAAGCTCCTTGTGAAAGATTGCTCCACCATCTAAAAAACAGTTCTGTGCAGATGGTAGAGGAGTAAACAGGGCTGGCAACATCTTGAAATAAAAGGGAAGTCATTGTGATTTTTATTTTTCTGTATTTTCACTAATAATTGGAATAGTTATAATAATCATTTATCATTAAAATTGATTGTCATCACAATGACTTAACATCAACAATTATGCAAATAAATACCCATATATAAATATCAGACTATTTGAAAAGTACACATAATAAATAAAATCCAAAATATATGGTAACAAAAAAACACATTATTATATGTAAAAAAAAATGTTTTATAGAGAGCTACATTCTCTTGATGTTGCAGCTTTCAGATACATGAACGTCTTAGAGTAAAGAACTTGTATCGAGTGAGAAAAAACTATATATAATCCATCTTTCATGCCGTTGTTAATAGGCATTGTTTACAACCAATGATAATCGTGCTCAATGTTGATACCCGTCAAAGCATATTGATTGACAAGAAAGTAGACCACAATAGCAAAGTTCTAAAAAGTTATTGGTTCATACAATATGATTGGCAGATTGACATACCAATCAAAGGTTTTGGCTATATATTTTGTAGATCACTTATTGGTAAACTATCCCTAAAAATACTAAACTTATAATACAATTCAATGATCTTTCTAGAGCATTGTCCCCTAACATAAAGGATTGCTTTCTAATATAGTGTGATAGACACAGTGCTAGACACTTCACATAAAAACAGTGCTAGACCCTTCACATAAAAACTACCTTCCACTATATTATTTGATAAGTAGCTTTCCACTATAGTATCTAATTTATCCGCCGCAAAATAAATAATCACTAAACAGAGTTTTACACAGAAAAAAAAATAAATATAAGATACTAAATTGTATAGGATACTAATAAAAAAAATATATAAACCCTATCTTAAATGCATTTATAAAAATTCCACTTAGATAGGATAATTTTTTCTATAGTTTTATAAATATTTGTTTATAAAGCAAAAATAGTAACTTTAACCCTTAATCTATACTATAATCACGTTTGTAACGCGTCCGTCGATGTCGCCAGTTGCACACGCATCCTCAAAGGGATGTTGGCTGCGCAAGGCAGCCAAAAGAATTTTGGCTGCGGGCACAGCCAAAATAAATCACATAGATGCAGCGAAGCTGCATCCCCTGCCATTTTTGGAATCCACCTGGATGCAGCAAAGGCAAACAGAGCATTAAAAAAAACAAAAAAAAACCTAACCACCCGCAATAAGTATTAAAAAAAAAACTAACCGCCCGCAATAAGCATTAAGAAAAAAAAAACAAACCAACTATCTAATAAAATTATTAACCCCTAAACCGCTATTAACCCACATCGCTATTTCACCTAATAAATGTATTAACCCCTAAACCACCATTAATCCACATCACAATTAACATAATAAATCTATTAACCCCTAAACCGCCAAACCCTACAATGCAAATAACTAATCACTAAGCCCCCTAACCTAACACCCCCTAAATGAACCCCATTACATAAATTAAAATAATCCTAAATTACAATCCATCTGATGAAGTGGAGCCTTGATGCCGCTGAGGAACGTCCCCTTAGCCAAGGACCGCCGCCGCCGATGACCGCCACCCCCGATGACCGTCGTTGAGGACCGCCGCTGAGGATCCAGGCAGTGGGAACACAGCTCCACACCTCCGCTCCGTGCCGCCTTCACTCCGGATGAAGATAGAAGATGATGAATTCGTCTGGAAGAAGAACTTCTCCACCGGACTTCAGGAACTGTGAGTACCTATTTGGGGCTTAGGTTTAGGCTTTTTTATTTTAATCTTTGGGTGGGGTTTTTTTTTAGATTAGGGGTTTTTTTGGGCTTGAAAAAGAGCTGATTTTTTTTATTTTGGATACCTTTGTTTATTGTTTTCTGTAATTTTATTTATTTTATTTTTGTTTTACTTTAGCTTGGGGGGTTGCAGTTTTTAAACATAGACTGCCCTCTGGGTACGCTTATCTCCTAGTCTTATATAATCCCATTAAATCTTAATTGCACTTGTGAAAAATTTCATATATAAAATCTAAAACTGATAATAATATCAGAAATGTGTTTATTAAATTAAGTGTGATGGCATGTATCTATGAGATATAAGGTATTGGCAAGTCCAGCTGGCTCAGAGTCGCCAGTACCCTACCTCCTGCAAACATGAATAGTATCAATTACTTTAACTACTAATAGCCAATAGTGAAAAAATATTTAGTTTTTTTACTCTTTTTCTATTTGTTTTTTTTGTTTTTTTTACTTTTTTTTGTTGCTATTACCTTCTATTAAAAAATGTGAAAATATAATGTATTTATTTATTATATTTATATTAGGAAATGTGAACAATATTGTTTAGTTTATAACATTGGTTCCCAAACTTTTTCCAGCCACTGCTTGGTTCCATAAACGTATCCATAAACTTATCATGAGCGCCCCCTAGCTTACCTATGAAAATAAACATTTTAATCAAATTTTAAATTACATTTTTTAGTTTCATTAATTAAAATTGTATTTAGTTGATATTGTAATACAAGCTTTTTAAAGTTGAGAGTCTTAAATACTACATTTAGTATCTATTCAAAAATGTGGTGATGTGATGGATAGGCTTGATTAAATGATACCAGTTTCTCAGTGACTGGTTTTATGTCACTTAGTAGGAGTCTTAAATTACCATGTATAGAAATCTGGAGTTAATTTCTTTGCTTGGAGCATAGTTGTAGAACTGCCCTTTATTAGCAATTCTCCAGTTTTGCTTTACCAACACTATTAAATGAATACACCTTCTACCTCAGTGATTACCTTATATCTAAGCTTATGTCATGTAGTGTGCACTGCACAGTTTATTTCTGGTGACAGAAGACTAGAAAACCATCGTCAGATGACTGTGCAGAGCTACTCAGAAATGCACAACAGGCCTTTTGCTATGTTTCCTGCTACTACACACAATAATTCTGAACGATAAAATTAACAAAACGTGGGGGGGGCATGTCTGAACATCGACCAAGATGGCTGCTTTGTAAAAACAGCTGAGCACAGGAACTGGTAAACCGTTACACAATACACAGAGATTAGGGTTCTTTGGGAGTTCCAGCTATATTAGAGGTATAGTGTGAGTCAGAATATTGTATATTTTTTTTCAGCTAGTAAACCGTTGCTTATCACCCACTAGACCCAACATGCTAGTTATTATTGAGTGTTGATGTGCAGATCAATACTTGAGGATCAAATTGTGGCACATTTTACATAAAACCTCAGTCAGACAGTCCCGAATAAATAAAGTGCGTAGTGGAGGCCTTCTACCGGCCTGGCATACTATTTACCCCCCTAATTTCCTGGTACACCAGGCCAAGCAGCTGTATACGCTGAACTGAAACTCTCAGACATACCTTACATATGCAGTACAATAGCGGATCAGGTTTAACAGATATATTATACACCACTGATCCCATTTAACCATGGAGGACTTATCGTTAGCTATTGAAACTCTGATGAAGAGCTTTGAGGAACAAATCTACTCTCTGTTCACTTCTGCTTTTTTCACCACAATGTTTACCCAACCTGAAGCCCAATATAGTCCTGCAAGGTCATACCATCCGGAATGTCACACTATCGGTTGCAGATGGCAACCTGGCTCAGATTGTCAAAGTTGGCCCGGATGAGCTTACCATATACACCTCTTTGGACACCAGCAGCAGCCCTGAGGACAAGAATGTCAGAGAAACCCAGAGTGGAGTGGATGTCTGGCTACACTCTGAAACCATGGCTTGCCCTAGTAATCAGAGCCATATTATTGTTTATGGAGATGCACCACACATGTCACCAGGATCCATTTGCAAGCTGATTAGGGGCATCAGGCTGCAGCATGGGGCGCTTCTTGTCCATGGAACAAATATTCCTCAGAGCGAAGGGCATGTACTGTTCTCTCACTACGTCTTTTTGTTTTCCATCGCAAACAAGTACTATACTATACCTGCCTACAAGATTGGTGTGGGGTGAAGCAGCGTGAAGAATGTCCTGTAGGGAGGGCAATCTCCCTCTTAAAATTCTTGCTGGACTTCACTGAACACTTATACTGGCTCAAATTTTTTGTGAGGTTCAGAAATTTGAGTTAGGGTGTCCATCCCTCCCAAAGTTCAATGCCCAGTTATGTCTCTTTGATATATATAATAGTGTTTCTTAATAATTGTGCAGGATGGTTTATTTATTATACTAATTTTGTCTAAGATGCTGAAAATTTTATTGTAGCTGACCTTAACTGGTTAAGTATTAATAAATGCAGAACATTGAATATTTATATAGGTTATATCTACTATGCCCATTTATCTTAGAATGTCTTTGTATAGCCTCTCTTGAACTGTGTTAGAATGATAATTTTTGAGGGCTGCCAATGTTTTGCTGTCAGCGGCTGAGGCAGCGAGACATATTCTCAATTAATTACAACTTTTCGTGTTGCAAGCTATAACCTCATTAATACCCTCAATTATTAAGCATAGTCTATGCCTCTAACTGGAACTAACAAACATACATACTAGTAACACTAACTAACCCCATCTCTTGTACTTTAATGATGATATGGTCCTCGATTCTAAGGGAAATTTCTACCTCTTTTACAACACACTTAGCTCGTGCTAGACCTGCAATCCTAACTCCTCATTGGGAATCTAGGCTTGATTGGCCACATAAAACGGTACTTATTTTCTGCCTATTTAATTCAATGCCCCAATATCCTGTACTACATACTTTATGATATACTATCATAGTCTTGAAAGGGGGACGTAGCGGGTTTTGAGTAAAATGTATATAGTGTACACCTTCCCTGAGCCCTAAACGTATATCCATTAAATTAATGAGATGTTACTTTCAATGGTTATTCCATTGTTGTGTAACCTATTAATGCCTGTTCATTTTTGTATTATATATATCATTACATGTGAGGCCATTAACGCCCCAAGACTGCTGGATACAAAACTATGCTAAAATGTATCTTTATACCAATACACATGTGCAAGCTTTTACGTTAATATCTAGGGGAGTCTTACCTTTGCGCATAGTGGGGCATTTTCTCACAGAGCAACTGCTTTCATTTTTGTTTTTTGTTCCTTTGTTTTGTTATACTGAATCCAGGCTATTTTTCTTAAACATCAGTACTTCATTATCAGGTAGATTACGAGTTGTGCGTTCGTCTTTTAGCGCTGAAAAAATGGTTAATATAGCGTTAAAACAGCAATGCAGCCATTACAAGTCTTGTCGGTATAGCTGTACCGCAAGCCTTTTAGCCTGTAACGCAACGTCAGTTCCGAACTCGTAAAAACGACACAACCATTACAAGTTTTACTGTGAGGGTAAAAAACTTGCGTTACACCCTATAACGACAAGTTCCGTACCGCTATCTGAGAGTAGTTGTTATGAATTTTACGCAACAAAACTGTTACATAAAACTCATAACTAAACTGTCACAAAGTACACTAACACCCATAAACTACCTATTAACCCCTAAACCGAGGTCCTCCAGCATCGCAAATACTATATTAAAGTTATTTACCCCTAATCTGCCGCTCCGGACATCGCTGCCACTAATAAAATGTATTAACCTCTATTCTGCTGCTCCCCAACATCGTCACCACTATAATAAAGTTATTAACCCCTAAACCGCCACCCTCCCGCATTGCAAACACTATTAATCTGCCCACATCGCCCTAACTATACTAAAGTTATTAACCCCTATTCCGCCGCTCCCCGACACCACCGCCACTATAATAAACCTATTAACCCCTAAACCGCAAGCCCCCCTCAACAAAATATAATAAATTAAACTATTAACCCCTAAACCTTACGCCCCCTAACTTTATATTAAATTACAATTTCCCTATCTTAAATTAAATCTTACCTGTCAAATTAAAAAAAAGTTTAAACTAACAATTAAACTAATATAACTTTTAAACTAAAATTAAACTAACTACCAATAAAAGAAAACTAAAATACACATAAAAAAGATCCTAACACTACTATAAAAATTACAAAGTATCTAATTACAAAAAATAAAAAGTACTAAATTACAAAAAATAACAAACATTAAATTACGAAAAAACAAAATGTATGCTTACCTGATAAATGTCTTTCTTTTGCGATGTACCGAGTCCACGGATTCATCCTTACTTGTGGGTATTATCCTTCCTAACAGGAAGTGGCAAAGAGAGCACCCCAGCAGAGCTGTCTATATAGCTCCCCCCTTAACTCCACCCCCCAGTCATTCGACCGAAGGCCAAGGAAGAAAAAGGAGAAACTATAAGGTGCACAGGTGACTGAAGTTTTCAATAAAAAATACTATCTGTCTTGAATAGACAGGGAGGGACGTGGACTCGGTACATCGCAAAAGAAAGAAATTTATCAGGTAAGCATAAATTTTGTTTTCTTTTGCAAGATGTACCGAGTCCACAGATTCATCCTTACTTGTGGGATACAATACCAAAGCTTTAGGACATGGATGAAGAGAGGGACAAGACAGGAGCCTAAACGGAAGGCACCACTGCTTGCAAAACCTTTCTCCCAAAAATAGCCTCCGAAGAAGCAAAGGTATCAAATTTGGAAAATTTGTAAAAGGTATGGAGCGAAGACCCAGTCGCAGCCTTACAAATTCAACAGAAGCATCATTTTTAAAAGCCCATGTGGAAGCCACCGCTCTAGTAGAGTGAGCAGTAATTCTTTCAGGAGGCTGCTGTCCAGCAGTCTCATAAGCCAAACGGATGATGCTTTTCCGCCAAAAGGAAAGAGAGGTAGCCGTAGCCTTTTGACCCCTACGTTTTCCAGAATAGACAACAAACAAAGAAGATGATTGACGAAAATCTTTGGTTGTCTGCAAATACCACTTCAAAGCACGAACCACATCCAAGTTGTGCAATAAACGTTCCTTCTTAGAAGAAGGATTAGGACACAGAGAAGGAACAACCATCTCCTGATTGATATTCCTGTTAGTAACAACCTTAGGGAGGAACCAAGGTTTGGTACGCAAAACCACCTTATCAGCATGGAAAACAAGATAAGGCGAGTCACATTGTAATACAGATAATTCAGAAACCCTTCGAGCTGAAGAGATAGCAACTAGAAACAGAACTTTCCAAGATAGAAGCTTAATATCTATGGAATGCATGGGTTCAAACGGAACCCCCTGAAGAACATTAAGAACTAAATTTAGACTCCATGGCAGAGCAACAGGTTTAAACACAGGCTTGATTCTAACTAAAGCCTGACAAAAAGCCCGAATCTTTGGGACATCTGCCAGACGCTTTAGATTTGGATGCTTGAACGGACCTTGAATCAGAAGGTCCTGTCGCAGTGGCAGAGTCCATGGTGGCAGAGATGACATGTCCACCAGGTCTGCATACCAAGTCCTGCTTGGCCATGCAGGTGCTATCAAAATCACCAAAGCTCTCTCCTGTTTGATTCTGGCAATCAGACGCGGAAGGAGAGGGAAAGGTGGAAACACATAAGCCAGGTTGAACGACCAGGATACTGCTAGAGCATCTATCAATACTGCCTGAGGATCCCTGAACCTGGATCCGTAACAAGGAAGTTTGGCATTCTGACGAGATGCCATCAGATCCAATTCTGGTGTGCCCCATAGCTGAACCAGTTGAGCAAACACCTCCAGATGGAGCTCCCACTCCCCCGGATGAAAAGTCTGACGACTTAGAAAATCTGCCTCCCAGTTCTCTACCCCTGGGATATAGATCGCTGATAGATGGCAAAAGTGAGTCTCTGCCCATCGGATTATCCTGGAAACTTCTATCATCGCCAAGGAACTCCTTGTTCCCCCCTGATGATTGATATAAGCTACAGTCGTGATGTTGTCCGACTGAAATCTAATGAATCCGGCCGAAGTCAGCTGAGGCCACGCCTGAAGAGCATTGAATATCGCTCTTAATTCCAGAATAATATCCAGAGTCCACAAACCCTGTGCTTTCAGGGAATTCCAGACTGCACCCCAGCCCAGTAGGCTGGCGTCCGTCGTCACTATAACCCACGCTGGCCTGCGGACACACATTCCCCGGGACAGGTGATCCTGTGACAACCACCAAAGAAGAGAGTCTCTGGTCTCTTGATCCAGATTTATCTGAGGAGATAAATCTGCATAATCCCCATTCCACTGTTTGAGCATGCATAGTTGCAGTGGTCTGAGATGCAAGCGAGCAAATGGATCTATGTCCATTGCCGCTACCATAAGTTCGATTACCTCCATACACTGAGCCACTGACGTCCGAGGAATGGAATGAAGAGCTCGGCAGGTGGTTAAAATCTTTGATTTCCTGACCTCCGTCAGAAAAATTTTCATGTCCACCGAATCTATCAGAGTTCCCAGGAATGGAACTCTTGTGAGAGGAATAAGAAAACTCTTTTTCACGTTCACCTTCCACCCATGAGATCTTAGAAAGGCCAACACTAAGTCCGTGTGAGACTTGGCTAGTTGGAAAGTCGACGCTTAAATTAGGATGTCGTCTAGATAAGGCGCCACTGCTATGCCCTGCGGCCTTAGGACCGCCAGAAGGGACCCTAGCACTAGACATGTGCACCGCTAAAAAATTCGGTTCGTTTTCGGTTCGGATCGATTCAGACTTTTAGAATTTCGTTTCGGATCGAATCTGATTCGGCAAAATTTGAATAAATTCGTTTCGGATTTATTCGGATCCGAATAAATTCGTTTCGGATTTATTCGGATTCGGCTGAATTCGGTTCTATTCCGTTCCGAAATTCGGTATGTTTTTAGTACACTAACACCCATTTAGTACACTAAGTCACTAACACCCATAAACTACCTATGAACCACTAAACCGAGGCCCCCCCACATCGCAAACCCTATAATAACATTATTTAACCCCTAATCTGCCGATCGGATATCGCCGCCGCCTACATTATAGCTATTAACCCCTAATCTGCTGTCCCTAACACCGCCGACCCCTACATTATAGTTATTAACCCCTAATCTGCCTCCCCCAACGTCGCCGCAATCTAACTATAAGTATTAACCCCTAATCTGCCGACCCGATATCGCCGCCGCCTACATTATAACTATTAACCCCTAATCTGCTGTCCCTAACACCGCCGACCCCTACATTATAGTTATTAACCCCTAATCTGCCTCCCCCAACGTCGCCGCAATCTAACTACAAGTATTAACCCCTAATCTGCCGACCCGATATTGCCGCCTACATTATAGCTATTAACCCCTAATCTGCTGTCCCTAACACCGCCGACCCCTACATTATAGTTATTAACCCCTAATCTGCCCCCCCAACGTCGCCGCAATCTAACTACAAGTATTAACCCCTAATCTGCCGACCGCAAATCGCCGCCACTATAATAAATGTATTAACCCCTAAACCGCCGCACTCCCGCCTCGCAAACACTATAATACATTTTATTAACCCCTAATCTGCCCTCCCTAACATCGCCGCCACCTACCTACAATTATTAACCCCTAATCTCCAGCCCCCATCGTCGCCGCTACTATAATAAGGTTATTAACCCCTAAACCTAAATCTAACCCTAACCCTAACACCCCCTAACTTAAATATAATTTAAATAAAACGAAATAAATTTACTATAGTTAAATAAATTAATCCTATTTAAAACTAAAGACTTACCTGTAAAATAAACCCTAAGACAGCTGCAATATAACTAATAGTTACATTGTAGCTATTTTAGGATTTATTTTTATTTTACAGGCAACTTTGTATTTATTTTAACTAGGTACAATAGTTATTAAATAGTTAATAACTATTTAATAACTACCTAGCTAAAATAAATACAAATTTACCTGTAAAATAAATCCTAACCTAAGTTACACTAACACCTAACACTACACTATCATTAAATTAACTAAATAAATTAATCATATTTAAAACAAAATACTTACCTGTAAAATAAACCCTAATATAGCTGCAATATAACTAATAGTTACATTGTAGCTATTTTAGCATTTATATTTATTTTACAGGCAACTTTGTATTTATTTTAACTAGGTACAAAAGCTATTAAATAGTTATTGACTAATTAATAGCTACCTAGTTAAAATAATTACAAAATTACCTGTAAAATAAATCCTAACCTAAGTTACAATTAAACCTAACACTACACTGTCATTAAATAAATTAACTACAAGTACCTACAATTATCTACAATTAAATAAACTAAAGTACAAAACCCCCCCACTAAATTACAAAAAAAAACAAACACTAAATTACAAAAAATAAAAAAATATTACAAGAATTTTAAACTAATTACACCTAATCTAAGCCCCCTAATAAAATAACAAAGCCCCCCAAAATAAAAAAAATGCCCTACCCTATACTAAATTACAAAAGTTAACAGCTCTATTACCTTACCAGCCCTGAACAGGGCCCTTTGCGGGGCATGCCCCAAAGAAAACAGCTCTTTTGCCTGTAAAAAAAAAAACACAATCCCCCCCCCACATTACAACCCACCACCCACATACCCCTACTCTAACCCAAACCCCCCTTAAATAAACCTAACACTACCCCCCTGAAGATCTCCCTACCTTGAGTCGTGTTCACCCAGCCGGGCCGAAGTCTTCATCCGATGGGGCAGAAGAGGACATCCAGACCGGCAGAAGTCTTCATCCAAGCGGGGCAAGAAGAGGTCTTCCATCCATCATACAAGTACCAAAATACAAACAAACACTAAATTACAAAAAATAATAAAATATTACAATAATTTTAAACTAATTACACCTAATCTAAGCCCCCTACTAGCTATTAATATAGCTTCAATATAACTAATAGTTACATTGTAGCTATTTTAGGATTTATATTTATTTTACAGGCAACTTTGTATTTATTTTAACTAGGTACAATAGCTATTAAATAGTTAATAACTATTTAATAACTACCTAGCTAAAATAAATACAAATTTACCTGTAAAATAAATCATATTCTAAGTTACAATTACACCTAACACTACACTATCATTAAATTAACTAAATAAATGAATCCTATATAAAACTAAAGACTTACCTGTAAAATAAACCCTAATATAGCTGCAATATAACTAATAGTTACATTGTAGCTATTTTAGCATTTATATTTATTGTACAGGCAACTTTGTATTTATTTTAACTAGGTACAATAGCTATTAAATAGATATTTACTGTTTAATAGCTACCTAGTTAAAATAATTACAAAATTACCTGTAAAATAAATCCTAACCTAAGTTACAATTAAACCTAACACTACACTATCATTAAATAAATTAACTACAAGTACCTACAATTAAATACAATTAAAAAACTAAACTAAAGTACAACCCCCCCCCCCACTAAATTACAAAAAATAAAAAAATATTACAAGAATTTTAAACTAATTACACCTAATCTAAGCCCCCTAATAAAATAACAAAGCCCCCCAAAATAAAAAAAATGCCCTACCCTATACTAAATTACAAAAGTTAACAGCTCTATTACCTTACCAGCCCTGAACAGGGCCTTTTGCGGGGCATGCCCCAAAGAAAACAGCTCTTTTGCCTGTAAAAAAAAACACAATCCCCCCCCCCACATTACAACCCACCACCCACATACCCCTACTCTAACCCAAACCCCCCTTAAATAAACCTAACACTACCCCCCTGAAGATCTCCCTACCTTGAGTCGTGTTCACCCAGCCGGGCCGAAGTCTTCATCCGATGGGGCAGAAGAGGACATCCAGACTGGCAGAAGTCTTCATCCAAGCGGGGCAAGAAGAGGTCTTCCATCCATCAGAAAAGTACAAAAAAACAAACAAACACTAAATTAGCAAAAATAATAAAATATTGCAATAATTTTAAACTAATTACACCTAATCTAAGCCCCCTACTAGCTATTAATATAGCTACAATATAACTAATAGTTACATTGTAGCTATTTTAGGATTTATATTTATTTTACAGGCAACTTTGTATTTATTTTAACTAGGTACAATAGCTATTAAATAGTTAATAACTACCTAGCTAAAATAAATACAAATTTACCTGTAAAATAAACCCTAACCTAAGTTACAATTACACCTAACACTACACTGTCATTAAATTAACTAAATAAATTAATCCTATATAAAACTAAATACTTACCTGTAAAATAAACCCTAATATAGCTACAATATAACTAATAGTTACATTGTAGCTATTTTAGCATTTATATTTATTTTACAGGCAACTTTGTATTTATTTTAACTAGGTACAATAGCTATTAAATAGATATTTACTGTTTAATAGCTACCTAGTTAAAATAATTACAAAATTACCTGTAAAATAAATCCTAACCTAAGTTACTATTAAACCTAACACTACACTATCATTAAATAAATTAACTACAAGTACCTACAATTAAATACAATGAAATAAACTAAACTAAAGTACAAAAAAACAAACACTAAATTACAAAAAATAAAAAAAATTACAAGAATTTTAAACTAATTACACCTAATCTAAGCCCCCTAATAAAATAACAAAGCCCCCCAAAATAAAAAAATGCCCTACCCTATACTAAATTACAAAAGTAATCAGCTCTATTACCTTACCAGCCCTGAACAGGGCCTTTTGCGGGGGCATGCACCAAAGAAAACAGCTCTTTTGCCTGTAAAAAAAAACACAATACCCCCCCCCCACATTACAACCCACCACCCACATACCCCTACTCTAACCCAAACCCCCCTTAAATAAACCTAACACTACCCCCCTGAAGATCTCTCTCTACCGTGTCTTCACCCAGCGGGCCGAAGTCTTCATCCGATGGGGCAGAAGAGGACATCCAGACCGGCAGAAGTCTTCATCCAAGTGGGGCAAGAAGAGGTCTTCCATCCATCAGAAGTCTTGATCCAGGCGGCATCTTCTCTGTTCATCCATCCGGAGCGGAGCGGCAGCATCCTGAAGACATCCCACGCAGAGCATCCTCTTCTTTCTTGATCCGACGACTAGGTGACTGTACCTTTAAGTGACGTCATCCAAGATGGCGTCCCTTGAATTCCGATTGGCTGATAGGATTCTATCAGCCAATCGGAATTAAGGTAGGAAAAATCTGATTGGCTGATTCAATCAGCCAATCAGATTCAAGTTCAATCCGATTGGCTGATCCAATCAGCCAATCAGATTGAGCTCGCATTCTATTGGCTGATCGGAACAGCCAATAGAATGCGAGGTCAATCTGATTGGCTGATTCCATCAGCCAATCGGATTGAACTTGAATCTGATTGGCTGATTAAATCAGCCAATCAGATTTTTCCTACCTTAATTCCGATTGGCTGATAGAATCCTATCAGCCAATCGGAATTCAAGGGACGCCATCTTGGATGACGTCACTTAAAGGTACAGTCACCTAGTCGTCGGATCAAGAAAGAAGAGGATGCTCTGCGTGGGATGTCTTCAGGATGCTGCCGCTCCGCTCCGGATGGATGAACAGAGAAGATGCCGCCTGGATCAAGACTTCTGATGGATGGAAGACCTCTTCTTGCCCCGCTTGGATGAAGACTTCCGCCGGTCTGGATGTCCTCTTCTGCCCGATCGGATGAAGACTTCGGCCCGCTGGGTGAAGACACGGTAGAGAGATCTTCAGGGGGGTAGTGTTAGGTTTATTTAAGGGGGGTTTGGGTTAGAGTAGGGGTATGTGGGTGGTGGGTTGTAATGTGGGGGGGGTATTGTGTTTTTTTTTACAGGCAAAAGAGCTGTTTTCTTTGGGGCATGCCCCGCAAAAGGCCCTGTTCAGGGCTGGTAAGGTAATAGAGCTGATTACTTTTGTAATTTAGTATAGGGTAGGGCATTTTTTTATTTTGGGGGGCTTTGTTATTTTATTAGGGGGCTTAGATTAGGTGTAATTAGTTTAAAATTCTTGTAATTTTTTTTATTTTTTGTAATTTAGTGTTTGTTTTTTTGTACTTTAGTTTAGTTTATTTCATTGTATTTAATTGTAGGTACTTGTAGTTAATTTATTTAATGATAGTGTAGAGTTAGGTTTAATAGTAACTTAGGTTAGGATTTATTTTACAGGTAATTTTGTAATTATTTTAACTAGGTAGCTATTAATTAGTCAATAACTATTTAATAGCTATTGTACCTAGTTAAAATAAATACAAAGTTGCCTGTAAAATAAATATAAATGCTAAAATAGCTACAATGTAACTATTAGTTATATTGTAGCTATATTAGGGTTTATTTTACAGGTAAGTATTTAGTTTTATATAGGATTAATTTATTTAGTTAATTTAATGACAGTGTAGTGTTAGGTGTAATTGTAACTTAGGTTAGGGTTTATTTTACAGGTAAATTTGTATTTATTTTAGCTAGGTAGTTATTAACTATTTAATAGCTATTGTACCTAGTTAAAATAAATACAAAGTTGCCTGTAAAATAAATATAAATCCTAAAATAGCTACAATGTAACTTTTAGTTATATTGTAGCTATATTAATAGCTAGTAGGGGGCTTAGATTAGGTGTAATTAGTTTAAAATTATTGTAATATTTTATTATTTTTGCTAATTTAGTGTTTGTTTGTTTTTTTGTACTTTTCTGATGGATGGAAGACCTCTTCTTGCCCCGCTTGGATGAAGACTTCTGCCGGTCTGGATGTCCTCTTCTGCCCCATCGGATGAAGACTTCGGCCCGGCTGGGTGAACACGACTCAAGGTAGGGAGATCTTCAGGGGGGTAGTGTTAGGTTTATTTAAGGGGGGTTTGGGTTAGAGTAGGGGTATGTGGGTGGTGGGTTGTAATGTGGGGGGAGGGATTGTGGTTTTTTTTTACAGGCAAAAGAGCTGTTTTCTTTGGGGCATGCCCTGCAAAGGGCCCTGTTCAGGGCTGGTAAGGTAATAGAGCTGTTAACTTTTGTAATTTAGTATAGGTTAGGGCATTTTTTTTATTTTGGGGGGCTTTGTTATTTTATTAGGGGGCTTAGATTAGGTGTAATTAGTTTAAAATTCTTGTAATATTTTTTTATTTTTTGTAATTTAGTGGGGGGGGGTTGTACTTTAGTTTAGTTTTTTTAATTGCATTTAATTGTAGGTACTTGTAGTTAATTTATTTAATGATAGTGTAGTGTTAGGTTTAATTGTAACTTAGGTTAGGATTTATTTTACAGGTAATTTTGTAATTATTTTAACTAGGTAGCTATTAAATAGTCAATATCTATTTAATAGCTATTGAACCTAGTTAAAATGAATACAAAGTTGCCTGTACAATAAATATAAATGCTAAAATAGCTACAATGTAACTATTAGTTATATTGCAGCTATATTAGGGTTTATTTTACAGGTAAGTCTTTAGTTTTATATAGGATTCATTTATTTAGTTAATTTAATGATAGTGTAGTGTTAGGTGTAATTGTAACTTAGGTTATGATTTATTTTACAGGTAAATTTGTATTTATTTTAGCTAGGTAGTTATTAAATAGTTATTAACTATTTAATAACTATTGTACCTAGTTAAAATAAATACAAAGTTGCCTGTAAAATACATATAAATCCTAAAATAGCTACAATGTAACTATTAGTTATATTGAAGCTATATTAATAGCTAGTAGGGGGCTTAGATTAGGTGTAATTAGTTTAAAATTATTGTAATATTTTATTATTTTTGGTAATTTAGTGTTTGTTTGTATTTTGGTACTTGTATGATGGATGGAAGACCTCTTCTTGCCCCGCTTGGATGAAGACTTCTGCCGGTCTGGATGTCCTCTTCTGCCCCATCGGATGAAGACTTCGGCCCGGCTGGGTGAACACGACTCAAGGTAGGGAGATCTTCAGGGGGGTAGTGTTAGGTTTATTTAAGGGGGGTTTGGGTTAGAGTAGGGGTATGTGGGTGGTGGGTTGTAATGTGGGGGGGGGGATTGTGTTTTTTTTTTACAGGCAAAAGAGCTGTTTTCTTTGGGGCATGCCCCGCAAAGGGCCCTGTTCAGGGCTGGTAAGGTAATAGAGCTGTTAACTTTTGTAATTTAGTATAGGGTAGGGCATTTTTTTTTATTTTGGGGGGCTTTGTTATTTTATTAGGGGGCTTAGATTAGGTGTAATTAGTTTAAAATTCTTGTAATATTTTTTTATTTTTTGTAATTTAGTGTTTGTTTTTTTTGTAATTTAGTGGGGGGGTTTTGTACTTTAGTTTATTTAATTGTAGATAATTGTAGGTACTTGTAGTTAATTTATTTAATGATAGTGTAGTGTTAGGTTTAATTGTAACTTAGGTTAGGATTTATTTTACAGGTAATTTTGTAATTATTTTAACTAGGTAGCTATTAAATAGTTATTAACTATTTAATAGCTATTGTACCTGGTTAAAATAAATACAAAGTTGCCTGTAAAATAAATACAAATGCTAAAATAGCTACAATGTAACTATTAGTTATATTGCAGCTATATTAGGGTTTATTTTACAGGTAAGTCTTTAGTTTTAAATAGGATTAATTTATTTAGTTAATTTAATGATAGTGTAGTGTTAGGTGTTAGTGTAACTTAGGTTAGGATTTATTTTACAGGTAAATTTGTATTTATTTTAGCTAGGTAGTTATTAAATAGTTATTAACTATTTAATAACTATTGTACCTAGTTAAAATAAATACAAAGTTGCCTGTAAAATAAAAATAAATGCTAAAATAGCTACAATGTAACTATTAGTTATATTGTAGCTATCTTAGGGTTTATTTTACAGGTAAGTATTTAGTTTTAAATAGGATTCATTTATTTAACTATAGTAAACTTATTTCGTTTTATTTAAATTATATTTAAGTTAGGGGGTGTTATGGTTAGGGTTAGATTTAGGTTTAGGGGTTAATAACCTTATTATAGTAGCGGCGACGATGGGGGCTGGAGATTAGGGGTTAATAATTGTAGGTAGATGGCGGCGATGTTAGGGAGGGCAGATTAGGGGTTAATAAAATGTATTATAGTGTTTGCGAGGCGGGAGTGCGGCGGTTTAGGGGTTAATACATTTATTATAGTGGCGGCGATTTGCGGTCGGCAGATTAGGGGTTAATACTTGTAGTTAGATTGCGGCGACGTTGGGGGGGGCAGATTAGGGGTTAATAACTATAATGTAGGGGTCGGCGGTGTTAGGGACAGCAGATTAGGGGTTAATAGCTATAATGTAGGCGGCGGCGATATCGGGTCGGCAGATTAGGGGTTAATACTTGTAGTTAGATTGCGGCGACGTTGGGGGAGGCAGATTAGGGGTTAATAACTATAATGTAGGGGTCGGCGGTGTTAGGGACAGCAGATTAGGGGTTAATACATTTATTATAGTGGCGGCGATATCGGGTCGGCAGATTAGGGGTTAATACTTGTAGTTAGATTGCGGCGACGTTGGGGGAGGCAGATTAGGGGTTAATAACTATAATGTAGGGGTCGGCGGTGTTAGGGACAGCAGATTAGGGGTTAATAGCTATAATGTAGGCGGCGGCGATATCGGGTCGGCAGATTAGGGGTTAATACTTGTAGTTAGATTGCGGCGACGTTGGGGGGGGCAGATTAGGGGTTAATAACTATAATGTAGGGGTCGGCGGTGTTAGGGACAGCAGATTAGGGGTTAATAGCTATAATGTAGGCGGCGGCGATATCGGGTCGGCAGATTAGGGGTTAATACTTGTAGTTAGATTGCGGCGACGTTGGGGGGGGCAGATTAGGGGTTAATAACTATAATGTAGGGGTCGGTGATGTTAGGGACAGCAGATTAGGGGTTAATAGCTATAATGTAGGTGGCGGCGATATTCGGTCGGCAGATTAGGGGTTAATAAAATAATGCAGGTGTCAGCGATAGCGGAGGCGGCAGATTAGGGGTTAATAAGTGTTAGATTAGGGGTGTTTAGAGACTCGGGGTACATGTTAGGGTGTTAGGTGCAGACTTAGTGTTTCCCCATAGGAAACAATGGGGCTGCGGTGTTAGTTTTTTTTCAGCCGAAACTCCCATTGTTTCCTATGGGGAAATGCCGAATCTTAACGAGCTAATTCGGATTTATTCGGAGATACGGCAGCTATTTCGGATTCATTCGGTAGATTCGGAAGTATTTTAATTCGGAAATCCGAATCGATCCGAATCTCCGAATTTACCGAATTTACCGAATTTCCGAATTAATCCGAAACGAACCGCACATGTCTACCTAGCACCTTTGTGAAGATTCTTGGTGCCGTGGCCAACCCGAAGGGAAGAGCCACAAACTGGTAATGCCTGTCCAGAAAGGCAAACCTGAGGAACTGGTGATGATCTTTGTGGATAGGAATGTGTAGATACGCATCCTTTAAATCCACGGTGGTCATATATTGACCCTCCTGGATCATTGGTAAAATAGTCTGAATGGTCTCCATCTTGAAGGATGAAACTCTTAGGAATTGGTTTAGGATCTTGAGATCTAGAATTTGTCTGAAGGTTCCCTCTTTTTTGGGAACCACAAACAGATTGGAGTAGAAACCTTGTCCCTGTTCTGCTTTCGGAACTGGGCAGATCACTCCCATGGTAAAAAGGTCTTCTACACAGCGTAAGAACGCCTCTCTTTTTGTCTGGTTTACAGACAATTGAGAAAGATGGAATCTCCCCCTTGGAGGAGAATCTTTGAAATCTAGAAGATACCCCTGGGTTACAATGTATACGGCCCAGGAGTCCTGAACGTCTCTTGCCCAGGCCTGAGCAAAGAGAAAGAGTCTGCCCCCTACTAGATCTGGTCACGGATCGGGGGATACCCCTTCATGCTGTCCTAGTGGCAGTAGCAGGCTTTTAGGCCTGCTTACCCTTGTTCCAAGCCTGGTTAGGTCTCCAGGTTGGCTTGGATTGAGCAAAGTTCCCCTCTTGCTTCGCAGCAGGGGAAGAGGAAGCAGGACCACCCTTGAAGCTTCGAAAGGAACGAAAATTATTTTGTTTGGTTCTTATCTTATTTGACTTATCTTGGGGGAGGGCATGACCCTTCCCCCCAGTGATGTCTGAAATGATCTCTTTCAGTGCAAACCGAATAGGGTCTTACCATTATGGCTTACCAAGGGATGGTCAAAAGCTTAGATTTTGATGACACATCAGCCGACCAGGACTTAAGCCATAATGCTCTACGCGCTAAAATGGCAAAACCTGAATTCTTTGCCGCTAACGTAGCGAGATGAAAAGCGGTGTCTGTAATAAAAGAATTAGCTAGCTTAAGAGCCTTAATTCTGTCCAGAATATCATCTAGTGGGGTCTCCACCTGAAGAGCCTCTTCTAGAGCCTCAAACCAAAAGGCAGCTGCAGTGGTTACAGGAACAATGCACGCTATAGGTTGAAGAAGAAAACCTTGATGAACAAAAATTTCTTTAAGAGACCCTCTAATTTTTTATCCATAGGATCAATGAAAGCACAACTGTCTTCAATAGGTATAGTTGTACGCTTAGCCAGAGTAGAAATAGCTCCCTCCACCTTAGGGACCGTCTGCCATGAGTCCCTCATGGTGTCAGATATGGGAAACATTTTCTTAAAAACAGGAGGGGGAGTGAACGGAATACCTGGTCTATCCCACTCCTTAGTAACAATGTCCGAAATCCTCTTAGGGACCGGAAAAACATCAGTGTAAACAGGAACCTCTAAATATTTGTCCATTTTACACAATTTCACTGGAACTACAATAGGGTCACAATCATCCAGAGTCGCTAAAACCTCCCTGAGCAATAAACAGAGGTGTTCTAGCTTAAATTTAAATGCCGTCATATCTGAATCTGTCTGAGGGAACATCCTTCCTGAATCAGAAATCTCTCCCTCAGATAGCAAATCCCACATCCCTACCTCAGAACATTGTGAGGGAATATCGGATACGGATACTAAAGGATCAGAAGGCTCAGCATTTGTTCTTAACCCAGAGCTACTGCGCTTCCCTTGCAACCCTGGCAGTTTAGATAAAACCTCTGTGAGGGTAGTATTCATAACTGAGGCCATATCTTGCAAGGTGAAAGAATTAGACGCACTAGAAGTACTTGGCGTCGCTTGTGCTGGCGTTACTGGTTGTGACACTTGGGTAGAACTAGATGGCAAAACCTGATTTCCTTCTGTCTGAGAATCATCCAATGCCAAACTCTTATAAGTCAAAATATGCTGTTTGCAATTTATAGACATATCAGTACAAGTGGGACACATTCTAAGAGGGGGTTCCACAATGGCTTCTAAACAAATTGAGCAATGAGTTTCCTCAATGTCAGACATGTTGAACAGGCTAGTAATGAGACAAGCAAGCTTGGAAAACACTTTATTTAATGAAAAAAACACAATTTTCAAAACGGTACTGTGCCTTTAAGAGAAAAAAAAGGCATACACAAACTGCAAAACTGCCTCAAATTTTCAGAAATTTTTACAGTATACCCACTAAGCTTTAGTAAGATTGCACCACAAGTAATTAAGCAATAAACCCCAAATGAGAAAACCGGATTGACAAATGTCCAAAACCGGTAAAAAAAAATTGTCAGCACTTTGCCACAGCTCTGCTGTGGCGCCTACCTGCCCTTAGGGAACGATAATGTGGGGATAAAGCTTTGATTAGGCCCCAGAAGTGTACCAGGACCTCTGGAGATGTTGCTTGCTGCTTGTCTGCATAAACTAAATGAGCAACTGAGGCGCGAAAATAGGCCCGGCCCATCTCACTCGATGTTGCTGGGGCCTACACAAAATCTACCAAACCTTTTTTGTAAGCCATGTGGGTTATAAAAACCCTAAATAAGCCAAGTGTACCCTCAATATATCATATACAAACTGAGTGCCCATACGATTATCCCTTTATGCAAGCTAGTAATGCCCCTTATAAAACTAGGATTACTGCTTACCCTTCCCCTAATGGGGATACTGTCAGCCTTTCTGAGTTAACACAGTCTCTGCAGAAAAAATGACTGAACATACCTCATTGCTGTATAGGAAGAAACCGTTCCTCACACTGAAGTTTTCCTGTACTCCTCAGCTTCTGTGGGAACAGCAGTGGACCTTAGTTACAAATGCTAAGATCATCATCCTTCAGGCAGAAACCTTCATCTATGTCCTGCCTGAGAGTAAGTAGTACAAGACCGGTACCATTTAAAAATAACAAACTCTTTATTGAAGATAAAATAAAACTAACAGTTTAACACCTCTTTCACTTTACCCTTCCTGCTTAGAGCCAGCAAAGAGAATGACTGGGGGGTGGAGTTAAGGGGGGAGCTATATAGACAGCTCTGCTGTTGTGCTCTCTTTGCCACTTCCTGTTAGGAAGGATAATATCCCACAAGTAAGGATGAATCCGTGGACTCTGTACATCTTGCAAAAGAAATAATAAACGAAATTATCAAAAATAAAAAAGAATTACACCTGATCTAAAAGCCCTATAAAATAAAAAAGCCCACTCAAAATAAAAAAAAATCCTAGCCTACAATTAACTACCTTAAAAGGGCAAACAGCTTTTTTACCTGTAAAAAACCCCACAAAGACCCCACAACAGTAAAACCCACCACCCAACCAACCATCCAAAATAATAACCCTAACTCTAACAAAAACCTAAGCTACCAATTGCCCTGAAAAGTGCATTCAGCTATTTTGCTTGCCCTGAAAAGGGCATTCAGCTCTTTTAAGAAAAGCTCAAACTCTAAACTAAAAAAAAACACCCAAAAAGTTTAAAAAAATCCTAACACTAACCCCAGAAGATCCATTTACAGTTCCTGAAGTCCGGACATCCAGGCGGCGAGAGGTCTCCATTCAGACGGCTCCATCTTCATCCATTGTGAGACCGGCATCTTCTTCATCCCTGCAGAGGCGGAATGGTCAATGTGTGGAGGTCCAGGCGACGGTCCAAGGCGGAGGTCCAGGCGAAGTTCCAAGGTGGAGGTCCAGGCTGTCAGGGTATCTGAATGTTATTAAATAATGTATATATACATATGGCTGTCTACACCAAATGATTAATTTATTTTTCAGACATTAGATGCCTGGCTGACCACAATTCAATCCTCCCCCACTCAATATGCAAAATTATAATGCATCCAGGTGAGAACAAATGGAAGACATTTGGTCTAGTTTATTTCAGGCAGTCATTTCAAAGAAAGACAAATGACTTCAAAAAGATGATCATCTATATGGTTGTGTATTGCAAATCTTAGATAAGACAGTTACTTCAAAGTAAATATTAGCATAATGGGGCCTCAGAAGTATATGCCCAAATATGGGCTTCCTGCCCAAGATGGATAATGAACTCACAGGCCCCTGTGGGGAATAGACGGTCCGTCTGTGGGAATGGTTGAATATACAAACATGCTCAAAGAATTGTAGTTTTTACCATCTACATGATAAATTATCCCTGCTGAGATCTAAACACACAAGTTACCAACTGACATGGGTAATTAGATCTCAGATATATAAATTGTGCCTAATCTTCATGTAAATTTTAGATACTCAAATGAATATATTCAGACAACATATTAAATATAACCGCATGAATCTGGGAGATTGTCTATGCCTAAGAAGGATAATATTGGAAGCTGAAAACCTCAGAATCCGAATTTCAGCATATCTTAACCTATGTATTTTTTTTAAAAAGCATTGAATGTTTTAAGGATTTAAAATGGCCAATTTTAATAACCTATTTATTTTTATTTTTTCAGGCAAATACATGTGTGGTCGTCCCATAAATCGTGTAATATGTTTCACACAATCAGAAAGAGGTGTACCGTATGTGTAATATGCTATGTTGTTATATGAATATAAGGAAATAATCAAATGCAATATGAAATGGATTTTAAGATAATAATAATATGATGTTAGAAATAATACTGATGTTTCATATTGAAATAATCAGGAAAAATTACAAAATATTATCCATGTATATTAAAATATGACCAGACAGATTTATTAATATAAAGAAATAGTGTATTTGATAGACATTTTATAAGATTGGATAATTTAACTGCAGTAATATTTGAATAAAACTGTTGTCTCTGTCTGCTGCCCCCGATGGCCTAAATCCGGTATTAAAGCCAAAAGGCATTTGGCTGTTGAAAATGACATTTCCCATGTAGCCAATCAGAGAAAAGTGCATATCAAATCTATTGAATGATTAAGAGATGAGGAGGAGTCTTGGCTCAGACAAAAACTCCTTGCACAGAGAGAGGAGGATCTTGGTGGAAAAATTTTGGTTGGTAACTGTTGCAATCTTGCTTGCTGCCATTTTGCTTATAAGAGAGACCAGTGTACGAACACAGTTTTCTGTAAGACAAATACGTTAGGACACTCTTTGTGGATAAGAGACTATCAAGATTAATTCTCTTAAAATGTGCATAATTCCTCTAAGACATATGACGATAGACATATTTAGATATTAACTGAATTCTCAAACTGGTGAGCTGGTAAAGTATAAGAAATTGTTAAGTATATAATTTGATATTTTAAAGAAAATACATTCATTATTGCTACAGTCAAATTGCAGTTAATAGATTTAAATGGGCACTTAGTATTTTAAGCTTGTGTTTCATAGTCCTATGTAGTCTTAACTAGTCATTATTGCTAAATAACGGCTAGATTTAGAGTTTTGTCGGTAACGACCCGTGTAGCTAACGCTGGCTTTTTTCAGGCCGCACCTTTAAAATAACTCTGGTATTGAGAGTCCACAGAATGGCTGCGTTAGGCTCCAAAAAAGGAGCGTACAGCATATTTAACGCAACTGCAACTCTCGATACCAGAGTTGCTTACGGAAGCGGCCAGCTTCAAAAACGTGCTCGTGCACGATTCCCCCATAGGAAACAATGGGGCTGTTTGAGCTTGAAAAAAACCTAACACCTGCAAAAAAGCCGCGTTCAGCTCCTAACGCAGCCCCATTGTTTGCTATGGGGAAACACTTCCTATGTCTGCACCTAACACTCTAACATGTACCCCGAGTCTAAACACCCCTAACCTTACACTTATTAACCTCTAATCTGCCGCCCCCGCTACCGCTGACCCCTGCATATTATTATTAACCCCTAATCTGCCGCTCCGTAAACCGCTGCTACTTACATTATCCCTATGTACCCCTAATCTGCTGCCCCTAACACCGCCGACCCCTATATTATATTTATTAACCCCTAATCTGCCCCCCACAATGTCGCCTCCACCTGCCTACTAGCTATTGTACCTGGTTAAAATAAATACAAAGTTACCTGTAAAATAAATCCTAATATAGCTACAATATAAATTATAATTATATTATAGCTATTTTAGGATTTATATTTATTTTACAGGTAACTTTGTATTTATTTTAACCAGGTACAATAGCTATTAAATAGTTAAGAACTATTTAATAGCTAAAATAGTTAAAATAATTACAAATTACCTGTAAAATAAATCCTAACCTAAGTTACAATTAAACCTAACACTAGACTATCAATAAATTAATTAAATGAAATACCTACAATTACCTACAATTAAACCTAACACTACACTATCAATAAATTATTTAAATACAATATCTACAAATAAATACAATGAAATAAACTAACTAAAGTACAAAAAATAAAAAAGAACTAAGTTACAAAAAATAAAAAAATATTTACAAACATTAGAAAAATATTACAACAATTTTAAACTAATTACACCTACTCTAAGCCCCCTAATAAAATAACAAAGCCCCCCAAAATAAAAAAATGCCCTACCCTATTCTAAATTACAAAAGTTCAAAGCTCTTTTATCTTACCAGCCCTGAACAGGGCCCTTTGCGGGGCATGCCCCAAAGAATTCAGCTCTTTTGCCTGTAAAAAAAAAACATACAATACCCCCCCAACATTACAACCCACCACCCACATACCCCTAATCTAACCCAAACCCCCCTTAAATAAACCTAACACTAAGCCCCTGAAGATCTTCCTACCTTATCTTCACCCTGCCAGGTTCACCGATCCGTCCTCGGAAGTCTTGATCCAAGCCTCGGAAGTGTTGATCCAAGCCCAAGCGGGGGGCTGAAGAGCGACGTCCATCCTCGCGCATCTTCAATCTTCTTTCTTCTGGAGCAGAGCGGAACCATCTTCTTCCAAGCCGACACGGAACATCCTCTTCAACCGATGACTAGACGACGAATGACGGTTCCTTTAAATGACGTCATCCAAGATGGCGTCCCTCGAATTCCGATTGGCTGATAGGATTCTATCAGCCAATCGGAATTAAGGTAGGAATATTCTGATTGGCTGATGGAATCAGCCAATCAGAATCAAGTTCAATCCGATTGGCCATAGGTAAAGATAGCTTGTCCATTCAAGTGGGCCAACTCAGTACGCAAGTTAGTCAACTATGTACACTATTTACTAATATGAGTCAAGCTATAACGGCTCAGCAACCTAACAATCCTTTTTTAGAGGTACAGCCAGTGGTCAGCAGTGGGCCACAGGCACAGTCATAAATACTGCAGTATTACCTGAAAGAGGGGGGAGAGATATACCAAATTAAATGATAAATGTCAATAATGGTACTAATCATATTCTCTCCCTACAGACCGGAAACTGACAATTTAGCTGTGACGAGCAACCTCAGCCGGGAAACCCTAACAAAGCTCTTCCTTTGCAGTATTCTCTTAACCTTATTTCCACAGATGCAGTACAAAGGAACCCAATCAGCCCTATTATAAAGGACGTGAATGGTGAGCATGAAAATTCTCCTGCATCAGGTAACATGGCAGTTTCAGGTAACACGTGGCGAAGCCCACAGATGTATGATAATGCCAATTTTATGTGTGAAATGGTAGAAACTGCAGGGAGATATTATGTATTAGCTGAGCTCCAGGATTCAGTCTCCAACCCTATCATGGGATTAATTGATACTTGGTCTCAGGCAACTATTTTATCCCACAGGTACTACACACAGCTAAATGAGCTAACACCCCACAAACCTAAAATAAAAGAATTTGATGGTTCACTAATAGGTGTTGGGGGTGACTCTCTAAAAGTCTACGGTACGGCATGGTTAAAACTAAGGCTGGGGAACAGGGTTATAAGACACCCTGTCATTATAGTGCATCTGCCAACTGATCGTTTAATTATTGGTAGTGATCTCCTGAAGCGATTAAGCACCATAATTGATTGCATTAATAATGAAATTTGGTCACAACACAAGTAAAAAAGCCTATTAATTATGAGAAATCCGGTATATCTCGCACCCAACATAACTGTCACGTGGTGGAAGAGAAGCCAGATGCTGTGGAGATTCATTTCAGGAATAACTCTATACCTGAAATCACTATCCTACAAATAGATGATCAGACTCCTTTAAGCGGCTCCGATGGTAATAATTTTAAAATTTTGCCTGGAAAGATAGCGAATATTTCCTTAGACGGCGATGTATTAACCATTTAAGCAAACAAAGCCAGTATTTGGCACTTAAGGTCCTGGAACGTTTGTGGGAGTAAAACAGGTTTCTCCTTTGAGCTGGAAGAGGAAATATTCAAGCTGCTTGCATATACATTGCGAGTCCCTCCTTCCGGGTACGAGAGTGACCAGACGCTGCCTGTGACATGTGATGGATTTCCGTCAATCACATCAGAGTAAAGAAGTGCTGAAAAAAGAAAGAATGGGACAGGCGCAGCCTGACTCAAGTGAAGTACAATTTATTGAACGATAAGTTCGCTAAACAAATGGCTACTTACAAACTTAAAAACATATTGGGCAATTATGGAATCGAATTCCAAACTGGAGACTACTGCAAGAGTCCACAATCCACAGGTGTAGTCCAACTTGTAACATCCACCTCAGCCGTAACTTATAACCAAGTGCGGTAATTGATGGCAGAATACCTTCAAAGTTTTGGGAGTGGATAATCTTATGTGCAGAGAGTCATAGAACATGAAACAAAAGTCTCGTGGATTGTGGACTCTTGCAGTAGTCTCCAGTTTGGAATTCGATTCCATAATTGCCCAATATGTTTTTAAGTTTGATGTATTAACCATGTCTCTCCACAAGGGGGACCTTAAATCCCCTAAAGGGGGATGCCACACTCAATACCTCGCAGAAATTGAGAAAGTTAAAGAGGATCTATTTATCTCTATGCAAGTGCATGTCCTTGGTAAAACCAAATATGCTAAATTGAACTTAAAGGGACAGTATACACTCATTTTCATATAACTGCATGTAATAGACACTACTATAAAGAATAAGATGCACAGATACTGATATAAAAATCCAGTATAAAACTGTTTAAAAACTTACTTAGAATCTGTCAGTTTGGCTCTGTTGAAAAGGCAGCTGGAAAGCCCACTGCAAGTGGCAAATAAGACACTCCCCCCTCCCCCTTCTTTTGCATATGAAAAGACCTTTTACACAAACAGGAGCAAGCTGGAGAAGGTAGCTGACGGTATTCACATAAAACTTTGGGGCTGGGGGCGGAGCCAACCGCCGATGAGCATGGCCACACATTTGTAGAGCTCCGCAATAGAAACCTAAGAAAAGTGACAAAAATGCTCAATGGGACTCTCTAAAACCCTCACTTGAAGATAACAAGGCCTCCTGGACATATCTAGAAGGGACAGCACAAACTATGTAATAGTACATAGACTCGAAAACAGAATTTATGTTTACCTGATAAATTACTTTCTCCAACGGTGTGTCCGGTCCACGGCGTCATCCTTACTTGTGGGATATTCTCTTCCCCAACAGGAAATGGGATATTCTCTTCCCCAACAGGAAATGGCAAAGAGCCCAGCAAAGCTGGTCACATGATCCCTCCTAGGCTCCGCCTACCCCAGTCATTCGACCGACGTTAAGGAGGAATATTTGCATAGGAGAAACCATATGGTACCGTGGTGACTGTAGTTAAAGAAAATAAAATATCAGACCTGATTAAAAAAACCAGGGCGGGCCGTGGACCGGACACACCGTTGGAGAAAGTAATTTATCAGGTAAACATAAATTCTGTTTTCTCCAACATAGGTGTGTCCGGTCCACGGCGTCATCCTTACTTGTGGGAACCAATACCAAAGCTTTAGGACACGGATGAAGGGAGGGAGCATATCAGGTCACCTAAATGGAAGGCACCACGGCTTGCAAAACCTTTCTCCCAAAAATAGCCTCAGAAGAAGCAAAAGTATCAAACTTGTAAAATTTGGTAAAAGTGTGCAGTGAAGACCAAGTCGCTGCCCTACATATCTGATCAACAGAAGCCTCGTTCTTGAAGGCCCATGTGGAAGCCACAGCCCTAGTGGAATGAGCTGTGATTCTTTCGGGAGGCTGCCGTCCGGCAGTCTCGTAAGCCAATCTGATGATGCTTTTAATCCAAAAAGAGAGAGAGGTAGAAGTTGCTTTTTGACCTCTCCTTTTACCGGAATAAACAACAAACAAGGAAGATGTTTGTCTAAAATCCTTTGTAGCATCTAAATAGAATTTTAGAGCGCGAACAACATCCAAATTGTGCAACAAACGTTCCTTCTTTGAAACTGGTTTCGGACACAGAGAAGGTACGATAATCTCCTGGTTAATGTTTTTGTTAGAAACAACTTTTGGAAGAAAACCAGGTTTAGTACGTAAAACCACCTTATCTGCGTGGAACACCAGATAAGGAGGAGAACACTGCAGAGCAGATAATTCTGAAACTCTTCTAGCAGAAGAAATTGCAACTAAAAACAAAACTTTCCAAGATAATAACTTAATATCAACGGAATGTAAGGGTTCAAACGGAACCCCCTGAAGAACTGAAAGTACTAAATTGAGACTCCAAGGAGGAGTCAAAGGTTTGTAAACAGGCTTAATTCTAACCAGAGCCTGAACAAAGGCTTGAACATCTGGCACAGCAGCCAGCTTTTTGTGAAGTAACACCGACAAGGCAGAAATCTGTCCCTTCAGGGAACTTGCAGATAATCCTTTTTCCAATCCTTCTTGAAGGAAGGATAGAATCCTAGGAATCTTAACCTTGTCCCAAGGGAATCCTTTAGATTCACACCAACAGATATATTTTTTCCAAATTTTGTGGTAAATCTTTCTAGTTACAGGCTTTCTGGCCTGAACAAGAGTATCGATAACAGAATCTGAGAACCCTCGCTTCGATAAAATCAAGCGTTCAATCTCCAAGCAGTCAGCTGGAGTGAAACCAGATTCGGATGTTCGAACGGACCCTGAACAAGAAGGTCTCGTCTCAAAGGTAGCTTCCAAGGTGGAGCCGATGACATATTCACCAGATCTGCATACCAAGTCCTGCGTGGCCACGCAGGAGCTATCAAGATCACCGACGCCCTCTCCTGATTGATCCTGGCTACCAGCCTGGGGATGAGAGGAAACGGCGGGAACACATAAGCTAGTTTGAAGGTCCAAGGTGCTACTAGTGCATCCACTAGAGCCGCCTTGGGATCCCTGGATCTGGACCCGTAGCAAGGAACTTTGAAGTTCTGACGAGAGGCCATCAGATCCATGTCTGGAATGCCCCACAGCTGAGTGACTTGGGCAAAGATTTCCGGATGGAGTTCCCACTCCCCCGGATGCAATGTCTGACGACTCAGAAAATCCGCTTCCCAATTTTCCACTCCTGGGGTGTGGATAGCAGACAGGTGGCAGGAGTGAGACTCCGCCCATAGAATGATTTTGGTCACTTCTTCCATCGCTAGGGAACTCCTTGTTCCCCCCTGATGGTTGATGTACGCAACAGTTGTCATGTTGTCTGATTGAAACCGTATGAACTTGGCTCTCGCCAGCTGAGGCCAAGCCTTGAGAGCATTGAAAATCGCTCTCAGTTCCAGAATATTTATCGGTAGAAGAGATTCTTCCCGAGACCAAAGACCCTGAGCTTTCAGGGATCCCCAGACCGCGCCCCAGCCCATCAGACTGGCGTCGGTCGTGACAATGACCCACTCTGGTCTGCGGAATGTCATCCCTCGTGACAGGTTGTCCAGGGACAGCCACCAACGGAGTGAGTCTCTGGTCCTCTGATTTACTTGTATCTTCGGAGACAAGTCTGTATAGTCCCCATTCCACTGACTGAGCATGCACAGTTGTAATGGTCTTAGATGAATGCGCGCAAAAGGAACTATGTCCATTGCCGCTACCATCAACCCGATCACTTCCATGCACTGAGCTATGGAAGGGAGAGGAACGGAATGAAGTATCCGACAAGAGTCTAGAAGTTTTGTTTTTCTGGCCTCTGTCAGAAAAATCCTCATTTCTAAGGAGTCTATTATTGTTCCCAAGAAGGGAACCCTTGTTGACGGAGATAGCGAACTCTTTTCCACGTTCACTTTCCATCCGTGAGATCTGAGGAAGGCCAGGACGATGTCCGTGTGAGCCTTTGCTTGAGGAAGGGACGACGCTTGAATCAGAATGTCGTCCAAGTAAGGTACTACAGCAATGCCCCTTGGTCTTAGCACAGCTAGAAGGGACCCTAGTACCTTTGTGAAAATCCTTGGAGCAGTGGCTAATCCGAAAGGAAGCGCCACGAACTGGTAGTGTTTGTCCAGGAATGCGAACCTTAGGAACCGATGATGTTCCTTGTGAATAGGAATATGTTGATACGCATCCTTTAAATCCACCGTGGTCATGAATTGACCTTCCTGGATGGAAGGAAGAATAGTTCGAATGGTTTCCATCTTGTGGAACCTTGAGAAACTTGTTTAAGATCTTGAGATCTAAGATTGGTCTGAACGTTCCCTCTTTTTTGGGAACTATGAACAGATTGGAGTAGAACCCCATCCCTTGTTCTCTTAATGGAACAGGATGAATCACTCCCATTTTTAACAGGTCTTCTACACAATGTAAGAATGCCTGTCTTTTTATGTGGTCTGAAGACAACTGAGACCTGTGGAACCTCCCCCTTGGGGGAAGTCCCTTGAATTCCAGAAGATAACCTTGGGAGACTATTTCTAGCGCCCAAGGATCCAGAACATCTCTTGCCCAAGCCTGAGCGAAGAGAGAGAGTCTGCCCCCCACCAGATCCGGTCCCGGATCGGGGGCCAACATTTCATGCTGTCTTGGTAGCAGTGGCAGGTTTCTTGGCCTGCTTTCCCTTGTTCCAGCCTTGCATTGGTCTCCAAGCTGGCTTGGCTTGAGAAGTATTACCCTCTTGCTTAGAGGACGTAGCACCTTGGGCTGGTCCGTTTCTACGAAAGGGACGAAAATTAGGTTTATTTTTTGCCTTGAAAGGCCGATCCTGAGGAAGGGCGTGGCCCTTACCCCCAGTGATATCAGAGATAATCTCTTTCAAGTCAGGGCCAAACAGCGTTTTCCCCTTGAAAGGAATGTTAAGTAGCTTGTTCTTGGAAGACGCATCAGCCGACCAAGATTTCAACCAAAGCGCTCTGCGCGCCACAATAGCAAACCCAGAATTCTTAGCCGCTAACCTAGCCAATTGCAAAGTGGCGTCTAGGGTGAAAGAATTAGCCAATTTGAGAGCATTGATTCTGTCCATAATCTCCTCAAAAGGAGGAGAATCACTATCGACCGCCTTTATCAGCTCATCGAACCAGAAACATGCGGCTGTAGCGACAGGGACAATGCATGAAATTGGTTGTAGAAGGTAACCTTGCTGAACAAACATCTTTTTAAGCAAACCTTCTAATTTTTTATCCATAGGATCTTTGAAAGCACAACTATCCTCTATGGGTATAGTGGTGCGTTTGTTTAAAGTGGAAACCGCTCCCTCGACCTTGGGGACTGTCTGCCATAAGTCCTTTCTGGGGTCGACCATAGGAAACAATTTTTTAAAAATGGGGGGAGGGACGAAAGGAATACCGGGCCTTTCCCATTCTTTATTAACAATGTCCGCCACCCGCTTGGGTATAGGAAAAGCTTCTGGGAGCCCCGGCACCTCTAGGAACTTGTCCATTTTACATAGTTTCTCTGGGATGACCAACTTGTCACAATCATCCAGAGTGGATAATACCTCCTTAAGCAGAATGCGGAGATGTTCCAACTTAAATTTAAATGCAATCACATCAGGTTCAGCTTGTTGAGAAATGTTCCCTGAATCAGTAATTTCTCCCTCAGACAAAACCTCCCTGGCCCCATCAGACTGGGTTAGGGGCCCTTCAGAAATATTATTATCGGCGTCGTCATGCTCTTCAGTATCTAAAACAGAGCAGTCGCGCTTACGCTGATAAGTGTTCATTTTGGCTAAAATGTTTTTGACAGAATTATCCATTACAGCCGTTAATTGTTGCATAGTAAGGAGTATTGGCGCGCTAGATGTACTAGGGGCCTCCTGAGTGGGCAAGACTCGTGTAGACGAAGGAGGGAATGATGCAGTACCATGCTTACTCCCCTCACTTGAGGAATCATCTTGGGCATCATTATCATTGTCACATAAATCACATTTATTTAAATGAATAGGAATTCTGGCTTCCCCACAATCAGAACACAGTCTATCTGGTAGTTCAGACATGTTAAACAGGCATAAACTTGATAACAAAGTACAAAAAACGTTTTAAAATAAAACCGTTACTGTCACTTTAAATTTTAAACTGAACACACTTTATTACTGCAATTGCGAAAAAATATGAAGGAATTGTTCAAAATTCACCAAATTTTCACCACAGTGTCTTAAAGCCTTAAAAGTATTGCACACCAAATTTGGAAGCTTTAACCCTTAAAATAACGGAACCGGAGCCGTTTTGAACTTTAACCCCTTTACAGTCCCTGGTATCTGCTTTGCTGAGACCCAACCAAGCCCAAAGGGGAATACGATACCAAATGACGCCTTCAGAAAGTCTTTTCTAAGTATCAGAGCTCCTCTCACATGCGACTGCATGCCATGCCTCTCAAAAACAAGTGCGCAACACCGGCGCGAAAATGAGGCTCTGCCTATGCTTTGGGAAAGCCCCTAAAGAATAAGGTGTCTAAAACAGTGCCTGCCGATATTATTATATCAAAATACCCAGATAAAATGATTCCTCAAGGCTAAATATGTGTTAATAATTGTGACAAAACCAATCTCGCCACTGTACATTGGAGGGCCTGTTATGGAACATTCTTTGGGCTGGAGGTACATGGGCTTAAGGATACCCAGAGACTGCATGGAAATATGGAATTTTATATGCTGGACACCCCATGTACTTTCATAACTCTGTCTTATGTCTATGTCACCCTGTATCCATAAATACAGGATGGGTACAGGGTGTGAGTGCCCCTTGTGGGAGCAATTGTGACTCTATAAGCCAAGTGGGCATAAAAGACTTTATAGCTAATAAGAACTGTTCCTATATTCAGTAATAAGATGTATTCTATGTATGTTTCAGATCTGATTGTGTCTCAGGAGTCTGTCTGGGTAAACTGATTGTGTCCTTGTGTGATTATGTTAACTAGACTGCCCAACATCAGATTGTCTGAGTAAACGTTCTTCCCTAGTTAATTAACTTAATATGTTAATCTGTTTTACCTGTGAATAGACAATTGTTTGATGCATTGTTCATATGTTTGCTTTACTGTTAAACCAATGCCCTTTGTAACCTGAAGCCAGGGTGTATAAATCTGTGTGCTGCCTTCAAATAAAGCATATATTCTGTTTAAACCTGAAAACTGGCTGGTTTGTGAATTGCTGATTCCCTATGCAGGACGTTGTTCCCTGGTATTAACCCTTGGTACACTGTTGGTACCGTAACATTGGTGGCAGCGACGGAATGAACCTTATCGCCCAGAAGAGCAACTACACAAGCCAGTAACCTCAGGAAGAGGGGGATTATTACAATACTGACTAAGATGGAAAAGAGAAAAGTAAATTTTGCAGCTTTTAAAAACTTCCTGGAAACAGAAGGAGAGATTGATGGGTACCTTGCGGATTTTGAGAGGCAATGTGCACTACACAAGGTACCCGCAGAGGACTGGGTCACGATATTATCTGGAAAATTATCCGGCCGGGCCAGAGAGGCTTTTCGGGCCATTCCAGATGAGGAAGTCAGGGATTATAATACTGTAAAAGAGGCTCTGCTCTCCAGGTATGCGGTTACACCGGAGGCATACCGGAGACGGTTCAGAGACACTGTTAAATTAGCTGGAGATTCCTACCTTGAGTGGGCATGTAAGGTGCACCGCACAGCAGCTCACTGGATAGCGGGGTGCCAAGCCATATCTGGGGAAGAGGTGCTGCAGCTATTCCTGTTGGAACATTGCTTCGACAAGTTACCCGCAGGAGTTCGAGAGTGGGTTCGGGACCGTAAACCCTCCACCCTGCAGGAAGCGGCTCGCTTGGCAGATGAGTATACGGATGCCCGCAAACTGGACACTGCTACCACTAAGCCCCCTGCTAGAGTGGAGTACAGACCCCCAGTCACCCCAGCAGCTGCCAGTTACCAAACCCCGGCGCACCGCTATACCACACGGCCTCCGGCCACGAACTACCCTCAGAGAGCCCGGTTCAATTTGCGGTGCTACTCACAACCTATTCGGTGCTTTAGATGTAAGCAACTAGGGCACAAAAGACCAGAGTGTCCCCTAAACGCAGCGAACCAAGCGCAGTCCTGGAGAAGACCCGCCGGCGGAATCCCACGTAATCCTCAGCCTACGGCCCGCTACGTAGAGGCGCAAGAATGCTGGAGCATCTTACATGAGGCAGACCTTGTGCAAGCTGCCCATCGGAATAACCGGCAACTGGTTAAAGTGAATGGGAAGAAGGTCAGTGGTCTACGGGATACTGGTGCTACCATGACCTTGCTTCAAAAGAACTTGGTGTCTGAGAAACAGTACACGGGAGACACTGTGGCTGTGAGGTTAGCAGGGGGCGATGTGTTCAGCCTACCTGTTGCCAGGGTACATTTGGATTGGGGAGTGGGCGCTAGACCTGTGAATGTGGGGGTCAAGAAGGACTTACCTGCTGATGTTCTTCTTGGAAATGACTTGGCCCCCCTTGTTTCTGCCTACGCTCCTATGGGTCCCGCTGATGTTAACTCTGTGACTACCCGTGCCCAGATCCATGCAGCAGAGACTGACCCACCTGCTGCTAAGCCCCAGGACGATGAGCTCAGTAAATCTCTATCCGCTATTGATATGTGGAGGTCCCGTTACAATGCGCTGATGAAGGAGAAGAGGAGCGCAGAGGAAAAAGCACGTTTAGAACGTGAATCTCTGCTAGACAAGCTGCACCGACAGACTGCAGAAAACACCAGCTTGAGAGTGGGACATGAAACCTTAAAGACAAACTTAGCGACACTTGAGGAGAAGCTGACGCTGGCTCATAGTGAGGTGCAGCAACTCAAGGGCACCCTATGTCAGTATGAAGGGATTGTGGATACCTATAAAGAGCAGGTACAGAAAACTCGTAAAGAAGCTGATGGGATTTTGAAGGACTGTTTGGCCCTGGTCTGGGCACTGAGGAATTTGAACCCTTGTTTGTATGGACAGGAATTCTCTCTCATAACGGGAATCCAGATGGATTGTCCCAGCAAACTGACATGCCTACCAGGCGCTCTGGTGGTATATGGCACATTATATACCCTGGACAGCCGAGCATGACAAACCAGAGGGAGAGGAGTTTGATGGTCCTGGCTTGTTATGGGAGTCCTTTGCAGAGCCTGACTTTGGGAGCCCAGACTCCATTCCCCAGCGGCAGGCTGCGTTACAAGGGGTAGGGACAGTTGGTCCTGTCCCCCAGCAACACGGCTGTTTAGCCAAAGGGGAGACGAATGGTCTCCCCCTCCAGCAGCACAGCTATGTATCCAAAGGGGAGACAGTCGGTCTCCCCCTCCAGCAACCAGGCTCCCACCAGGCTACTTCCATGGTAGTGCTGGCACCCGGGCAGAGTACAGCTGGTCTCTGCCCACCTCGCAACCCACCAATTCAGCGTACCAGTCCCCCACACAGCTGTGGTGAGGTACCTGGACATGGACAAGTTTTCCCCGTACTCAGGTGTAGTAACCATTTATTGTGGGTGGGCTGTACTACTAATTGTGTTTTATGGGTGGGTTGCTGGACTAACCAGGGCACTGACCGGCAGGAGGTCAGATACCCTGTTAGTCTGTTTGGAAAAGGGGAGAGATGTGACAAAACCAATCTCGCCACTGTACATTGGAGGGCCTGTTATGGAACATTCTTTGGGCTGGAGGTACATGGGCTTAAGGATACCCAGAGACTGCATGGAAATATGGAATTTTATATGCTGGACACCCCATGTACTTTCATAACTCTGTCTTATGTCTATGTCACCCTGTATCCATAAATACAGGATGGGTACAGGGTGTGAGTGCCCCTTGTGGGAGCAATTGTGACTCTATAAGCCAAGTGGGCATAAAAGACTTTATAGCTAATAAGAACTGTTCCTATATTCAGTAATAAGATGTATTCTATGTATGTTTCAGATCTGATTGTGTCTCAGGAGTCTGTCTGGGTAAACTGATTGTGTCCTTGTGTGATTATGTTAACTAGACTGCCCAACATCAGATTGTCTGAGTAAACGTTCTTCCCTAGTTAATTAACTTAATATGTTAATCTGTTTTACCTGTGAATAGACAATTGTTTGATGCATTGTTCATATGTTTGCTTTACTGTTAAACCAATGCCCTTTGTAACCTGAAGCCAGGGTGTATAAATCTGTGTGCTGCCTTCAAATAAAGCATATATTCTGTTTAAACCTGAAAACTGGCTGGTTTGTGAATTGCTGATTCCCTATGCAGGACGTTGTTCCCTGGTATTAACCCTTGGTACACTGTTGGTACCGTAACAATAATGAATCGATTTAGCCCAGAAAAAGTCTACAGTCTTAATAAGCCCTTGTGAAGCCCTTATTTATGATCGTAATAAACATGGCTTACCGGATCCCATAGGGAAAATGACAGCTTCCAGCATTACATCGTCTTGTTAGAATGTGTCATACCTCAAGCAGCAAGAGACTGCTCACTGTTCCCCCAACTGAAGTTAATTGCTCTCAACAGTCCTGTGTGGAACAGCCATGGATTTTAGTGACGGTTGCTAAAATCATTTTCCTCATACAAACAGAAATCTTCATCTCTTTTCTGTTTCTGAGTAAATAGTACATACCAGCACTATTTCAAAATAACAAACTCTTGATTGAATAATAAAAACTACAGTTAAACACTAAAAAACTCTAAGCCATCTCCGTGGAGATGTTGCCTGTACAACGGCAAAGAGAATGACTGGGGTAGGCGGAGCCTAGGAGGGATCATGTGACCAGCTTTGCTGGGCTCTTTGCCATTTCCTGTTGGGGAAGAGAATATCCCATTTCCTGTTGGGGAAGAGAATATCCCACAAGTAAGGATGACGCCGTGGACCGGACACACCTATGTTGGAGAAATTAACTTCTCTACGTAAGGCCTATACTCCTTGCAGCTGGGAGTTGAATTTCATGGACTTTTGGCAGACAGGCGTCGCAGTGACTATAGAAGCACTGAAATATTCTCCACCGCTACTAACTGTTGCGAGCTATTGCACAGGAGGAATGGAGGCTACACTTCTACTATCTTTAAAAAGTTTAGGCGACAAAATGGATTTCCACTTTGCCCAGCTTACACGCTGTTTCTCTGAATATCACTGCCCCTGCAGCCTTCAAGATGGCGACTGGCTCTCTCCTATTCCGCCTGCTGACTCCTCAGAGCTCAACATTTCTGAAGCAGACTGGACAACGGGACAGAAGGCTTTCCCTCAGGTAGAGGTTAGAGATCCCGCTTCTGCGGGGACAGGAGTGCTGAGGAGAGAGACGGCAACTCCTTTACACTTAAGTCAGCAGAGTTCTGCAAACGAGACCCAGCACTTACCAGCGGGTTGGAAGCCCCGGTCATCAGACGCTGAGTTGCCGATCTCCGAGTCACAGCTGATAGGTGAGAGTAGCCCGGTTGGCCTCCCCGCTACTTATGCCCTTACCTCCGACATACAGGATCCTTATGTCTGCGGGGAGGTTCACAGTGGCTCAGTGAATTTGATGTCAGCCCAGCACTTCGGTATTCGCTACCCTAGGTTGCCTCCTCAGTTGCATATCAAGCCCCCGCTCCCGAAGAAAGAGAATGAAACCCTGCACCATCTTCTGTTTGCAGTGCTCACAGACCCAAGGCAGGCTAACCCGTCAGAGAGGGAGCTGATTTCTGAGGAACTGGAGTGTATCAGGGTAGAAGCACACTCAGGCCCCTGGAGGAACGACAAGATAGGTATAGGCTAAGCTGCATATAGCCGCTTTCGGGCTAATCATTAACTTTCAGTAACAGCAGAGACTTGTCGCTCGCAGTCACAGAGACCTGGTCGCATATGAAAACTCTACAGTTTGATACAACAGACTGAGTACGTCTCTCTGAGAAAGTGTTTTGTAGGACATGGTCCTTAGTTATTCTTTTTAATACCAGACGGGCTGTTCCTTTTTACTCCCCCACACTAAATGTTTTCTTATATGGATGTGTTTGGGGGGCAGTTTGAGACAGCCAATCAGCCCATAGTTATATATTATTAGTACTGTTTTACTGTATACCTGAGCCAGTACTTCTACCATTTATAGTGTCTAGAGGACCCTTTTTCCATTGAGGATTCTAAGTAACCCGGGGTTTTATCTACCCAGAAAGTCACTACTATATAAGTAGGTGGGGGTGTAGTTTCTGTACCTCCTAGAATTATATATAAGACTTCCCACCTTTATGATACCAGTCATCCTTAATCAATGGAGAATTACATTCTATCTCATGTACCTAACAAGATGTCTTCATGTTGTGTCTGTTCTATATTATTCCAATCCACTGTTATTAGTTGCTTGTACATGTTTACTTAGTTCAGCAATTCTCTTTACTTCAGTTAAATTGATAATACAGCACTGCTATATATTAATTAGTATAATAGCTTTATACACAGTACCTACACCACATATGAGAAAGTTGAATCTTTTCCCACTCTCTCCAGTGAATACAGCTATTCCCTTCATTTCAATACCCATACATCAGCACCCTTATTTGTGCGCTTCAGCTTCTATACAGCCCCCCCCCCTTTTCTTAGGACCTTAGTTTGGGAAACCCATTTATATGACGCTGTAAGGCTGAAATAGTGAACTGTCCTATACAAGGCAGCCAATATGCTGAATCTACATTGAGCCAAGTTAGACATCGTAGCATAATTTGTCTTTCTCAAGATTATGACTTCAAGCTCTTAGAATGTTCATATGGGGAACTCCTTCTATAAAGTCCATATAATATGTTCATGACTACTAGACCAGTCTACTAGACTGATATTTATAACTTAAACATCACCCCCTCTCAAGTTCTACAGGGGATCTAGACTCACAGTAGAGAGATTCACTCTTAGACTAGCAAATTAGTTACGGCACCCATATTTTAATACCCCCGTCCTATATTACTTATTCTGTCATTCGTTCGTCTTCTACTACACAACTTCCCCTAGGGTGCAAATAGTATGTTCAGACCTCCCTCCCCCTCCTTTACAACCACAGATATAACTACCTTTGCCTCATAAATACACATAGCACATAAGAAGTTCACAAACAGCTCCCTATTTTAGTCACTATTCAACTTACACATATAGCACACATGGTCCAATAAATAAGTCCATCCTAGTCACAGATGGCTCTGCCCTCCTCGCTTTTTCCTCTCCCTCCCCTTCCCTCCCCATAATTTGAGTGGCTCTCGCCCACTGTTACACCTCTTCTTTCCTGTTCTTTACGACCTACTCAGGGTCATTTTTAAGGCTAACTCTCCACACCATTGTAAAAAATTCCCACTTTAGTATTGTTATAGGTGTGGAGATCAGACACCGATCAGACTCCAAGCATTAAAATATAAAATGAAGTTATACCTCAGTTTGCCCAAACTTATACTTGACACCCCTCTAGACATAACATAGGTTTCCACTCATTAAGACCGTCCTTGTAATGTTCTGCTGCTATGTTTATCTCTGCAAGCCCTAATATTGACTCACTTGGATACTGAGAACAGTTATCCCACTACTAGCTGCATAGATAACTGCATAGATAACTTACTGGTCATAATATTGTGTGTCACACTTATGTTAATCTTATAGATGGGCAAACTTTGTGTTTTGTATTGTGTATTGTTTTTCTTTTTGAAACTTCAATAAAAAATTAAAATAAAAAAAATAAAAAACTTTGGGGCTTGGTTAGGAGTCTGAAAATCAGCAATGTTATTTAAAAATAAGCAAAACTATACATTTAATTTTTTTTAAAAACTTTATGGGCTTCATAAATAGATCATCTACAAAACATTTATGCAAAGAAAAAATGAGTGTATAATGTCCCTTTAAAACAGGAAGCTAGCTATATATTATTAGCGCAGATCGCTGAACCTAAGGTGATTAAATATCTTTCTCCCCAAGACCACTGTGTCCATGGCCTGGATGACAGGTCTGAAAGCTATAATATCAGAGCTAAGTGTTTATTATCTATCTCTATAGGTAATAAATCAGCAAAGCACCTGGTTTTAGTTTTAAATACTCCCCATAATCAAATATAGATTGGCAATGATCTCTTACATAGATATGCCATACAAATAGATTTGATTAACTCTTGCCTGTGAAGTAGTTTAAAGGGGGACCCTGAATTATTTCAGGATGAAAACGCAGCCCTGAAATCAAACCAGCAAATACCATATGCTGTGAATATGCAGGTGTCTAATGATGTTATAAACCCTGCTGGGGCTGATAAATTCCTCTTACCCTTACAGGCAAAAAGAGGTCAGAAATTTGCCTCTCCCATAGAACGCAATATCTGGGTATAAGATGCACTGGAATCAAGTTATTACACTTTTGGATTGCAGAATATCATAATTGGGCTAATACCTGAAAGATACTTAACTGAAGAACAATTAATAGAACAATCCTTTGCATCTATGCCAGAGGGACTATTTCCAATTCAGTCTATTTATCCCTTCAGCTCAGAGGAAGGCATCTGTAAAATTGAAGAAGCCTCCCTGGTGTTTGATCAGCCGATCAAACAGCAAGAATACCCCCATACCCAGAGTCATGGGGGCAATATAAAGTATAATCAAGGGGACCTCATCTCTGGGTTGGAAGAAGCCTATGAAATAGGACAGCCTGAAATCTTTCCAGGATTTTAGCAAATAGTCGAAGATAAAATATCTTTAGCTAATGGCTGTTCCATTGATGATGAACGCAGACCGCTACGAGAACTCCTAATGGAGTACAAGGATATTTTTGCTAGGGATTCTTATGACTGTGGGACTACAGACTTGCACATTGCAAGAATCCAAACAGATCCCAATGCACCACCTGTCTTTGTTAAACAATAGACTTCCTTTAGCATCATATGACTCTCTTGCAGAAATCATAAGGAACTTGGAAGAAAGAGGTATTATCAGACAGGATATCCAAGATTGGGAAAAAATAAGCGCTCCAAGCCCAGAAATATATAAAAAGTCAATTTTATTCCATACTGATTAAAACCATACAAAATAGAATAAAAAGTGAGGAACAGGTGCAAAAACAGCAAACGTTTCGTGCTCCACGCACTTGGTCACTGCTGATTGATGCACCTGTTCAGTGCTCCTTTTATTACCTGAAATCCTTAAAGTGAAATCACAAATTTTATTAACCTGTATTTTGCCATTCTGTGGGGGAGCCAATGACAAGAAACATTTTTTTATCTTCTATACACAAAATATTATATATAGATAAGCAAATTGATTCATGTTAAGTATTTAGTTATTATGCCCTAGGAAAAATATATCCTAAGTCAAATTTGATTATGTTTTACATTTTTTATCTCCTATAATTGGAAAATGTATACATATCATTCTATGAAACATTATTTCAAAGCCTGTATATAATCAAGGTCAATTCTCATATTCAATTTAGACTAATGAATTGAAGCATACATTTTGAACAGGATGGTACTGTGATTTGCAGAGAATGAGCCTATGACAAGACACTGAAATTTACATACATTTCTTTTAGATAGATACATATTAATTTGTGTTAGCCTTATGTGGGAGACTAAAATTAAGATAGATGAGGAGATATTTTGATATCAAATACTGTTTGTTGCTGTGAAAAAAAACAAGCATTACAGCTATGCATAAGAGCACATGACAAGAGCAATACCCTAAAGTTAAAGATTATTGTTATTTAGTGAATAGATCTAAATCCCTTCTCATGTTAAGGCCCTCAGGATGTGTAGTCTGTAAATTGAACATCCACATAACTTCCCTTTTATCAAGGGTTTTCTCTCTGTCACCTCCTCTTCTCCATTGTGGGACAAAATCTATCCCTTGTAAGATAAGAGCAGATGTATCTGCGTTGTGTAATGCCTTAAAATGCCTTGATACAGGTGTGTCTGAGTCCTTATCCTCTATGGAGCGCAAATGCTCCAAGAACCTTTCTTTTAGCGGTCTCTTTGTTTTGCCTGTGTATTGTTTATGACAAATTTTACACGTTAAAAGATAAACTACATGAGTAGTTGAGCAATTGATATAATGATATATCTTATAAGCTTTATTGGTAGTGGTTGAACTAAATTCAACCCCTTCCTTAACAAAATCACAGGTAGTACATATTGGACGCCTACACTTATAAAAACCCTTTCTCTGTTTTAGCCAGCAAGTTGTTCTATTAGTTCTTACATCTGATGGAGAAATGGAATTTGCAATCGTTTTGCCTCTTCTAGATACAAAATCACAGCCTTCTTTAAGGATCTCTTTAAGTATAGGGTCTGAGTACAGGATAGGTATAGAATCTTTAATAATACTGCACACCTTAGTGTATTCCATACTATAGGTTGTAATGAATTTAATCTTGCTACTTTCTGATGTTCTTTTCTGTTTTGTTCTGTATTTGAGCAATTCTTGTCTTGGAGTTAAATCTACACTAGTTTTTGCCTCTTTTAGCAACTTCTCACTATAACCCCTATCCAAGAACCTTTTTGTTGCTTCCTGTGACTTCACCTGATATTCTGCCTCCCTGGTGCAGTTTCTTTTAATTCTGGTATATTCCCCCTTAGGGATACCCTTCACAACATGTCTTGGGTGACACGAGTTGTACTTCAGGATGGTGTTCCCAGCCGTAGACTTCCTATATATGGTAGTCTCAACAGTATATTTGTCGGTGCTCATTAATGTAATATCAAGAAAATTTATTTCCTTTTCACTATGCTCACTAGTGAATTTTAAGTTGTAGTTGTTATCATTAAGATATTTACAAAAATCTTCTGCCTCTTGCTGATCCCCCTCAAATACAAACAATAGATCATCAATATACCTGTAAAACTGGATAATCCTATCCTTGAATGGATTTTTATCTCCATAGACGTGGAACAGCTCCCAAATTTCGCCCCCATAGCTGTCCCACGTCTCTGGAGATAAAAGCTGTTCTGAAACAGAAAAAAATTATGACGCAAAAGATATTCAATTGCCCTTATTATTAAAATTTTGGTTGGAGATGTAAAATTAGTGTTTTGTTCCAAAAAATGTTCTATTTCTTCAATTCCCTTATCATGTTGTATAGTTGTGTACAGTGAAGAGACATCAGCTGTAATGAATCTATATGTTGGTTTCCATTTTAGATTTTGAATTTTATTTAGAAGAGCCGTGGTATCCTGTATATAGCTAGGCAAATCCCTAACCAGGGGTTGTAAAAATGAATCAATTAATTCTGACATGGGTACATTCAAAGAGTCAATGCCCGCTATAATGGGCCTGCCCTGTGGACTCAAAAGATTTTTATGTGTTTTAGGAAGGTAATGAAAAACAGGAATGACTGGTAATTGCGGAATAATCCTTTCCTGAACTGATTTATTTATGATGTTATTATATCTTGCATACAAAACAAGATTGGTCAGTTCATTCCTGTACTTCACTGTGGGATTATCATTTAATTTAACATACACTTCCCTATCATTTAGTTGTCTCAAGGACTCTACAACGTAGTCATCCTTATTAAGGACGACCACATTGCCTCCCTTGTCAGATTGCCTTATGACAAGTGAATCATCAGATGCCAACCTTTTCATTGTTTCCCTCTCCTTTTGAGTAAAATTGGATTGAGGTTTGTTCCTCTTTTGAGTAGATTGTAATCCCCTCAATTTTTCCTCCACTGTTTTCTGAAATATATCCAGAATTTTAGGTCTAGTATGTATAGGATAAAAGTGACTCTTATGCCTTACATGTCTTAATGATATATCTGTCTCACATATTAGGCCCTCAATATGACTGTCACCTTCTTGTTGCAATTGTTCTAGATCTAAGAGACTGCATATATCTGAAAAATCACTTAAACCCTTGGGTTCACTCTTATCAATTTGGCTAACCTTATTTTCATTTTGTTCCTGATCTTCATTGAAACCAAAGTAATGTTTGCGCAAGATAAGTTTGCGTACAAACCTGTTAATATCAAGAATGGTTTCAAAAATATTAAAATGATTATCAGGAACAAAATTCAAACCTTTTGACAAAACCTGTATTTCAACATCATTAAGAGTTTTACTAGACAAATTTATAACATCATTGTTTAGGCATATTTTTTCTGAACAATCTGAGAGCGTGTGGGATAAATCCTGTGTGTCTTTTTCTTTTCTTCTCCTTTGTTGATTGACTTGATTTCTCTTGCTCCCTTTCCCCCTTCTGCCCCGGTGGGTTGTTTTTTTCTTACAGACGGTGCAGTCTGGCGTGTCTCGTTTTTTGAGACTGAAATGTCTATTTCAGCTACCTCAGACTGTCCTTCTCCTTCCAACATAAGCGCATACGATTCTTCTCCTGCTTCACCTTCAGAAGAGTCATATTCATACTCAGTGTCTGTATCTGCAAAAGTAACTACTTTGCCCTTTTTATTAGATCTGTTATTTTTGTTCTTATTGTATCTCCTATTGTATCTGGGTTTGGTCTGATCATCCTGACTCCAGCGATACACCTGTTGTTGGTCATAATCCCTCTTGTCTCTGAGCATTTTTCTAGACTTAAACTGCCAAAGTTCTTGTTTAAATGCAACCATATTTCTTTCAAACTGTTGATCATATTTTTTTTAATTTTGATCATGTTGGTGACATCTTAATTTGTTCTGTAATTCTTTTAATTCATTCATGATATCTTTCCTCTGTTCTCTCTTATATTGAATTAACAGATCAATAAGTGCAAAGGAGCAGGTGTCTAGTATTGTGTTCCATTTACTAATGAACTCAGAATTGTTGACAACAAAAGAGGGAAACTTGCGTATCCTAAGTCCCCTAGGTATACGCTTCTCATGAGTGTATAATAAAAAAGACCTTATATCCAGTTCCAATTTAATATCTTTTTCACGTAGTTCATCTATGTAAAAAAACAAACTGTCCAATGTGTATGCTATATCTTTATATAATTCTGAGGTTTCTTCCTTAAAATCACCCAGGACATATGAACCTTCAGTTTCTTGATCCATACTGGTTATCCTTACACAGAATGTATTAAAAATTATATTGTGCTATACCACTGTATTTGGTTCACTTGCAGTGAATAATTCTACCCTCCTCGTCTTCAGTCTATAACAATCCCTTGTTATCTCCTTATTCTCTCACTGTAGTTTATTAAACCACTGTTGCCTTGTATGTATATTCAATTATTTTCGCTTCATATACATTGATGTGTTGTATTATAATAATCCTGTTTGCTTCACATATGCAAAAAACAATCCAGGCAATAAAACCACAGTAGAACAGGTGATAAGTTTATAAGAGAATGTTACCTTATGTATAACATGCGCTCTGCAAAGACATGTTGAATGCTCCCTCTATGTCCTCAGCCGGTATCCAAGTAAGGCACTGCGATATTTTCCTCCGCCTTCCTTACTGTGTGGAAATCAAACTCACTGCAGTCTGACTGTGCTGCTGCGGTATGTGACGGTTACCCCCGGCTGCTCCTAGGCAGGTAATGCAGAACAATCCAAAGTACAAACAAACCTGCTCAATGGAGCGCCCCTGGGGTGTATAGTTGTAAATCCAATGAGGTAATAGGCACTGATAGAGAGAGGGTAGCAAGCAAATAAATGTTGTTCCCGGGCGGCAAACAAATATTCCCAGTGCGTCTGCACACGCACAAAAAGTAACAGTATATCCAAGATTGGGAAAAAATAAGCGCTCCAAGCCCAGAAATATATAAAAAGTCAATTTTATTCCATACTGATTAAAACCATACAAAATAGAATAAAAAGTGGTAAGCACTATTGTGCAAAAACAAGTTGAGGAACAGGTGCAAAAACAGCAAACGTTTCGTGCTCCACGCACTTGGTCACTGCTGATTGATGCACCTGTTCAGTGCTCCTTTTATTACCTGAAATCCTTAAAGTGAAATCACAAATTTTATTAACCTGTATTTTGCCATTCTGTGGGGGAGCCAATGACAAGAAACATTTTTTATCTTCTATACACAAAATATTATATATAGATAAGCAAATTGATTCATGTTAAGTATTTAGTTATTATGCCCTAGGAAAAATATATCCTAAGTCAAATTTGATTATGTTTTACATTTTTTATCTCCTATAATTGGAAAATGTATACATATCATTCTATGAAACATTATTTCAAAGCCTGTATATAATCAAGGTCAATTCTCATATTCAATTTAGACTAATGAATTGAAGCATACATTTTGAACAGGTTGGTACTTAGTCTAAATTGAATATGAGAATTGACCTTGATTATATACAGGCTTTGAAATAATGTTTCATAGAATGATATGTATACATTTCTCCTGTTAAGTGTAGTCAGTCCACGGGTCATCCATTACTTATGGAATATTTCTCTTCCTAACAGGAAACGGCAAGAGAATTACCCAGCAGAGCTTGCTATATAGCTCCTCCCCTCACCTATCATAGTCAGTCATTCGACCAAAGCAGACGAGAAAGGAGGAACCATAGGGTACAGTGGTGACTGGAGTTTAATTAAAATTTAGACCTGCCGTAAAAACAGGGCGGGCCGTGGACTGACTACACTACAGGAGAAAGGAATTTATCAGGTAAGCATAAATTATGTTTTCTCCTGTTAAGTGTAGTCAGTCCACGGGTCATCCATTACTTATGGAATACCAATACCAAAGCTAAAGTACACGGATGAAGGGAGGGACAAGGCAGGAACATTAAACAGAAGGAACCACTGCCTTAAGTACCTTTCTCCCAAAAATAGCCTCCGACGAAGCAAAAGTGTCAAATTTGTAAAATTTTGAAAAAGTGTGAAGCGAAGACCAAGTCGCAGCCTTGCAAATCTGTTCAACAGAGGCCTCATTTTTAAAGGCCCAGGTGGAAGCCACAGCTCTAGTAGAATGAGCTGTAATCCTTTCAGGAGGCTGCTGTCCAGCAGTCTCATAGGCTAAGCGTATTATGCTACGAAGCCAAAAAGAGAGAGAGGTAGCCGAAGCCTTTTGACCTCTCCTCTGTCCAGAGTAAATGACAAACAGGGAAGAAGTTTGACGAAAATCCCTAGTTGCCTGCAAATAGAATTTCAGGGCACGGACTACGTCCAGATTATGCAAAAGTCGTTCCTTCTTTGAAGAAGGGTTAGGACACAGAGATGGAACAACAATCTCTTGATTGATATTCCTGTTAGTAACTACCTTAGGTAAGAACCCAGGTTTAGTACGCAGGACTACCTTGTCTGAATGAAAAATCAGATAAGGAGAATCACAATGTAAGGCAGATAACTCAGAGACTCTTCGAGCCGAGGAAATAGCCATCAAAAACAGAACTTTCCAAGATAACAACTTGATATCAATGGAATGAAGGGGTTCAAATGGAACACCTTGAAGAACATTAAGAACTAATGCAAGTCAGTCATTCTCTTGCAGCCTAACTAGTAGGAAGCTGTGAGAGATCTGTGGTGTTTTTTTAACTTAGTTTATTTCTACAATCAAAAGTTTGTTATTTTTAAATGGCACCGGAGTGTGCTGTTTATTCTCAGGCAGCATTAGAAGAAGAATCTGCCTGGGTTTCTTTCTATGGTCTTAGCAGACGTAACTAAGATCCACTGGCTGTTCTCATCTGAGGCGTGAGGTACTTTCAGAGAAGGGGAATAGCATGCAGGGCTCCCCTGCAACAAATGAGGTATGCGCAGTAATTTATTTTCTGAGGAATGGAATTGACTGAGAAAATACTGCTGATACCATTGTAAAGTAAGTTCAGCCTTAAATGCAGCGATAGCGACTGGTATCAGGCTGATGTGTGTGTGTGTGTGCACTGAATGTATTTTCTAAGGAATGGAATTGACTCTGAAAATACTGTAAATACTGAAATAATGTATGAGCCTTAACTGCAGTAAAAGCGACTGGTAGCAGGCTTGTAAATAATAATACATAACTTTTAAATGTATGTTTAAAACGTTTTACTGGCTTGTTAATCGTTTTTGTGAGGTACTTGGTGATAAAACTTATTAGGGCATGATTTTTACCACATGGCCATTTTTGTTTTCTGCATAGAAACAGTTTCTGAGCTTCCCCACTGTTGTAATATGAGTGGGAGGGGCCTATTTTAGCGCTTTTTTACACAGTAAAAATTCAGTCACAATCTGTCTACTTCATCCTCCATGATCCAGATCGTCTCTAGAGAGCTCAGGGGTCTTCAAAATCCATTTTGAGGGAGGTAATCAGTCACAGTAGTCCTGTGACAGTGTATTTGACTGTGAGAAAAACGTTAATTATATAATTGTTATCCGTTTTTGGGTACTAAGGGGTTAATCATCCATTTGCTGGTGGGTGCAATCCTTTGCTAACTTAATACATTTACTGTGAAAATTTGGTTGCTATAACTATTTTTGATCATTGTTATTTCAACTGTGTTAGTTTTTCTGTGCTTCTTAAGTAACAGTAACGTTTTTTATATTGATTGTAAATTAATTTTGAAAAGTATTTCCAAGTTTGCTAGTCTCATTGCTAGTTTGTTTAAACATGTCTGACTCAGATGAATCTCTTTGTTCACTATGTTTAAAGGCCAATGTGGAGCCCAATAGAAATTTGTGCACTCAATGTATAGATGTCACTTTAAATAAAAGTCAAACTTTATATGTTAAGAAATTATCACCAGACAACGAGGGGGAAGTTATGCCGACTAACTCTCCTCACGTGTCAGTACCTTCGCCTCCCGCTCAGGAGGTGCGTGATATTGTGGCGCCAAGTACATCAGGGCGGCCCATACAAATCACTTTGCAAGACATGGCTATTGTTATGACAGAAGTACTGTCTAAATTGCCAGAATTAAGAGGTAAGCGCGATCACTCTGGAGTTAGAACAGAGCGCGCTGATAATGGTAGAGCCATGTCTGATACTGCTTCACAATTTGCAGAACATGAGGACGGAGAGCTTCATTCTGTGGGTGACGGGTCTGATCCGGGTAAACTGGATTCAGAAATTTCAAATTTTAAATTTAAGCTTGAGAACCTCCGCGTATTGCTAGGGGAGGTATTAGCGGCTCTGAATGATTGTAACACAGTTGCAATTCCAGAGAAAGTATGTAGGCTGGATAAATATTTTGCGGTACCGGTGTGTACTGACGCTTTTCCTATACCTAAAAGGCTTTCAGAAATTGTTAACAAGGAGTGGGATAGACCCGGTGTGCCCTTTTCACCACCTCCTATATTTAGAAAAATGTTTCCTATAGACGCCACCACACGGGACTTATGGCAGACGGTCCCTAAGGTGGAGGGAGCAGTTTCTACTTTGGCTAAGCACACCACTATCCCGGTGGAGGATAGCTGTGCTTTTTCAGATCCAATGGATAAAAAGTTAGAGGGTTACCTTAAGAAAATGTTTGTTCAACAAGGTTTTATATTACAACCCCTTGCATGCATTGCGCCTGTTACTGCTGCAGCGGCATTCTGGTTTGAGTCTCTGGAAGAGACCATTCGCACAGCTCCATTGGATGAAATTATGAACAAGCTTAAAACCCTTAAGCTAGCTAACTCATTTGTTTCTGATGCCGTCGTACACTTAACCAAACTTACGGCTAAGAACTCCGGATTCGCCATTCAAGCGCGCAGAGCGCTGTGGCTTAAATCCTGGTCAGCTGACGTGACTTCTAAATCCAAATTGCTTAATATTCCTTTCAAAGGGCAGACCTTATTCGGGCCGGCTTGAAAGAAATTATTGCTGACATTACAGGAGGTAAGGGCCATGCTCTACCTCAGGACAGGGCCAAATCAAAGGCCAAACAGTCTAATTTTCGTGCCTTTCGTAACTTCAAGGCAGGAGCAGCATCAACTTCCTCCGCTCCAAAACAGGAAGGAGCTGTTGCTCGTTACAGGCAGGGCTGGAAAGTTAACCAGTCCTGGAACAGGGGCAAGCAGGCCAAGAAACCTGCTGCTGCCCCCAAGACAGCATGAAGAGAGGGCCCCCTATCCGGAAACGGATCTAGTGGGGGGCAGACTTTCTTTCTTCGCCCAGGCTTGGGCAAGAGATGTCCAGGATCCCTGGGCGTTGGAGATCATATCTCAGGGATATCTCCTGGACTTCAAAACTTCTCCTCCACGGGGGAGATTTCATCTTTCAAGGTTATCAGCAAACCAAACAAAGAAAGAGGCGTTTCTACGCTGTGTACAAGACCTCTTACTAATGGGGGTAATCCACCCAGTTCCGCGGACGGAACACGGGCAGGGATTCTATTCAAATCTATTTGTGGTTCCCAAAAAAGAGGGAAGCTTCAGACCAATCTTGGACTTGGAAAATCCTAAACAAATTTCTAAGAGTTCCATCATTCAAAATGGAAACTATTCGAACCATCCTTCTCATGATCCAAGAGGGTCAGTACATGACCACGGTGGACTTAAAGGATGCTTACCTTCACATACCGATTCACAAGGACCATTACCGGTATCTGAGATTTGCCTTCCTAGACAGGCATTACCAGTTTGTAGCTCTTCCCTTCGGATTAGCTACGGCCCCAAGAATCTTTACAAAAATTCTAGGATCACTTCTGGCGGTACTAAGACCGCGAGGCATAGCGGTGACTCCGTACCTAGACGACATTCTGATACAAGCGTCAAGTTTTCAAACTGCCAAGTCTCATACAGAGATAGTTCTGGCATTTCTGAGGTTGCATGGGTGGAAGGTGAACGTGGAAAAGAGTTCTCTATTACCACTTACAAGAGTTCCCTTTCTAGGGACTCTTATAGATTCTGTAGAGATGAAAATTTACCTGACAGAGGCCAGGTTATTAAAACTTCTAAATGCTTGCCGTGTCCTTCACTCCATTCCACACCCGTCAGTAGCTCAGTGCATGGAAGTAATCGGCTTAATGGTAGCGGCAATGGACATAGTACCATTTGCGCGCCTGCATCTCAGACCTCTGCAATTGTGCATGCTAAGTCAGTGGAACGGGGATTACTCAGATTTGTCCCCCCTACTAAATCTGGATCAAAGGACCAGAGATTCTCTTCTATGGTGGCTCTCTCTGCCACATCTGTCCAAGGGGATGACCTTTCGCAGGCCAGATTGGACGATTGTAACAACAGACGCCAGCCTTCTAGGCTGGGGAGCAGTCTGGAATTCCCTGAAAGCTCAGGGATTATGGACTCAGGAGGAGAAACTCCTCCCAATAAATATTCTGGAGTTAAGAGCAATATTCAATGCTCTCCTAGCTTGGCCTCAGTTAGCAACTCTGAGGTTCATCAGATTTCAGTCGGACAACATCACGACTGTGGCTTACATCAACCATCAAGGGGGAACCAGAAGTTCCCTAGCGATGTTGGAAGTCTCAAAGATAATTCGCTGGGCAGAGTCTCACTCTTGCCACCTGTCAGCGATCTACATCCCAGGCGTGGAGAACTGGGAGGCGGATTTTCTAAGTCGCCAGACTTTTCATCCGGGAGAGTGGGAGCTCCATCCGGAGGTCTTTGCTCAACTGATTCGTCGTTGGGGCAAACCAGATCTAGATCTCATGGCGTCTCGTCAGAACGCCAAGCTTCCTTGTTACGGATCCAGGTCCAGGGACCCGGGAGCGGTGCTGATAGATGCTCTGACAGCCCCTTGGGTCTTCAACATGGCTTATGTGTTTCCACCATTCCCAATGCTTCCTCGTTTGATTGCCAAGATCAAACAGGAGAGAGCTTCGGTAATTCTGATAGCGCCTGCGTGGCCACGCAGGACCTGGTATGCAGACCTAGTGGACATGTCGTCCTGTCCACCGTGGTCTCTGCCTCTGAGACAGGACCTTCTAATTCAGGGTCCTTTCAAACATCCAAATCTAATTTCTCTGAGGCTGACTGCATGGAGATTGAACGCTTGACTCTATCAAAGCGTGGTTTCTCGGAGGCGGTTATTGATACCTTAATACAGGCTAGGAAGCCTGTTACCAGAAAAATTTACCATAAAATATGGCGTACATATTTACGTTGGTGCGAATCCAAGAATTACTCATGGAGTAAGGTTAGGATTCCTAGGATATTGTCCTTTCTACAAGAGGGTTTAGAAAAGGGCTTATCTACTAGTTCGTTAAAGGGACAGATTTCTGCTCTGTCTATTCTTCTACACAAACGTCTGGCTGAAGTTCCAGACGTTCAGGCTTTCTGTCAGGCTTTAACTAGGATTAAGCCTGTGTTTAAGTCTGTTGCTCCGCCGTGGAGCTTAAACTTAGTTCTTAATGTTCTTCAAGGTGTTCCATTTGAACCCCTTCATTCCATTGATATCAAGTTGTTATCTTGGAAAGTTCTGTTTTTGATGGCTATTTCCTCGGCTCGAAGAGTCTCTGAGTTATCTGCCTTACATTGTGATTCTCCTTATCTGATTTTTCATTCAGACAAGGTAGTCCTGCGTACTAAACCTGGGTTCTTATCTAAGGTAGTTACTAACAGGAATATCAATCAAGAGATTGTTGTTCCATCTCTGTGTCCTAACCCTTCTTCAAAGAAGGAACGACTTTTGCATAATCTGGACGTAGTCCGTGCCCTGAAATTCTATTTGCAGGCAACTAGGGATTTTCGTCAAACTTCTTCCCTGTTTGTCATTTACTCTGGACAGAGGAGAGGTCAAAAGGCTTCGGCTACCTCTCTCTCTTTTTGGCTTCGTAGCATAATACGCTTAGCCTATGAGACTGCTGGACAGCAGCCTCCTGAAAGGATTACAGCTCATTCTACTAGAGCTGTGGCTTCCACCTGGGCCTTTAAAAATGAGGCCTCTGTTGAACAGATTTGCAAGGCTGCGACTTGGTCTTCGCTTCACACTTTTTCAAAATTTTACAAATTTGACACTTTTGCTTCGTCGGAGGCTATTTTTGGGAGAAAGGTACTTCAGGCAGTGGTTCCTTCTGTTTAATGTTCCTGCCTTGTCCCTCCCTTCATCCGTGTACTTTAGCTTTGGTATTGGTATTCCATAAGTAATGGATGACCCGTGGACTGACTACACTTAACAGGAGAAAACATAATTTATGCTTACCTGATAAATTCCTTTCTCCTGTAGTGTAGTCAGTCCACGGCCCGCCCTGTTTTTACGGCAGGTCTAAATTTTAATTAAACTCCAGTCACCACTGTACCCTATGGTTCCTCCTTTCTCGTCTGCTTTGGTCGAATGACTGACAATGATAGGTGAGGGGAGGAGCTATATAGCAAGCTCTGCTGGGTAATTCTCTTGCAGTTTCCTGTTAGGAAGAGAAATATTCCATAAGTAATGGATGACCCGTGGACTGACTACACTACAGGAGAAAGGAATTTATCAGGTAAGCATAAATTATGTTTTTCCAATTATAGGAGATAAAAAATGTAAAACATAATCAAATTTGACTTAGGATATATTTTTCCTAGGGCATAATAACTAAATACTTAACATGAATCAATTTGCTTATCTATATATAATATTTTGTGTATAGAAGATAAAAAAAATGTTTCTTGTCATTGGCTCCCCCACAGAATGGCAAAATACAGGTTAATAAAATTTGTGATTTCACTTTAAGGATTTCAGGTAATAAAAGGAGCACTGAACAGATGCATCAATCAGCAGTGACCAAGTGCGTGGAGCACGAAACGTTTGCTGTTTTTGCACCTGTTCCTCAACTTGTTTTTGCACAATAGTGCTTACCACTTTTTATTCTATTTTGTATGGTTTTAATCAGTATGGAATAAAATTGACTTTTTATATATTTCTGGGCTTGGAGCGCTTATTTTTTCCCAATCTTGGATATACTGTTACTTTTTGTGCGTGTGCAGACGCACTGGGAATATTTGTTTGCCGCCCGGGAACAACATTTATTTGCTTGCTACCCTCTCTCTATCAGTCCCTATTACCTCATTGGATTTACAACTATACACCTCAGGGGCGCTCCGTTGAGCAGGTTTGTTTGTACTTATTATCAGACAGGTGCACAGCTCTTATAACAATCCTATTCTAGGTGTTCTTAAGCCCAATGGACAATGGCATTTGTATGCTGACTTAAGACAGCTAAACAAACGAGTGTACATGTCTGGCTGGCCTGTGCCATATATTGACCAGTGCCCCTGCGCAGATTCGGGGATCCAAAATATTCACTGCCATTGATTGTGCACATGGATATTGGACCATAAAGGTACATGAGGAGGACCAGTATAAGATGGCATTCTCATTCCAAAAGGTCCAGTATGCATTCCAGAGAGTCCCATTTGGATACATAAATTCAGGACATGAATTTGCTGTATTCATGCATAAGGCTATGCCTGATGCACTGGAAAGGGGAACCTTATCAAATGTTGATAATGTTTTAATCAAAAGCAGACTTTGAAAAACACATCACAGAACTTAAACACGTCCTCAGCCAACTTAAAAGGGCAGGCGTCAAATTATCCCTACAAAAAGCTCAATGGTGCCGCACTCATGTAAACTTCTTGGGACATGAAGTTACTTCTGAAGGGTTAAATCCTCAGTAGAAAAAGGTGGAAGCTATAATAAATTCTAAGAACCCAAATAACTTAAAGGAATTGAGATAATTCTGGGGTATGACGAATTATTCTCGCAAATGTATTGCTAATTATGCAGAATTAGTTAAACCACTGCTACTTCTTCTAAAGAAGGATGTGAAATGGCACTGGAGTGAGACTCAGGAGGCAGCCATCAGAGCTGAAGAGAAAACTCACTCAAGCACCTTGCTTAGCTTACCCTGAAGTTGGTAAACCTTTCTTCTTAGAGACAGGTTACACAGAAATAAGCATGAGTGCTGTTTTATACCAAGAACATGATAATTTAAGCAAAGTTATTGCTTATGCGAGCAAAACTCTATCCCCAGTAGAAATAAAATTTAGAGATTGCGAAAAAGCCCTCTTATCTACTGTATGGGCTCTACAAAATTTCCGCAGCTATATACAGGGCAAGAAACGGCCCACCAGCCTTTGCTATATCTGCAAAGTGAGAGAATAAGAGAGGGGAACTTGTCTAGTAGCCGCATAACAGCATGGACGCTTTCCTTACAAGGCTGGCCTTTAGAAATTCGCTACAAGCAGAATAAAAAGAATCCAGTTGCACAGGGGCTTGCTGAGCTCCACGACTGTACTGCTAAGGATCATGGGGAAGAAGTATTAGAAGATGGTTTCCTGGAGGAACAATTGCTTTCCCCATATAAAATATACAATGAGGACCATTGTCAAACATTACCTTGGGTATATGTTGATGGTTGTTCTTACCATGCCACTATTGAAAATGAGCGCAGATTAGTCACTGGCATTGGCATAACTTGGGCAAATGGATTCCCAAATATTTCTGTAGGTTTCAACATTGGACCAAGATCCAGCCAGGTTGCAGAACTAACTGCTGTTCTAAAAACCATTAAGATGGCTATTGAACACGGTATTCATGAATTTGTGATCATTACTGACTCAAATTATGTGCGTGACAGTTTTGTTGAATACCTGCCAACTTGGAAAAGAAATGGCATGCAGAAAACTAACAACAAACCAGTCAAACATGGCAAGTTGTTCTGTTAGATTGATAATCTGGTGGTGTCCAATGATTTAACCATACACTGGGAAAAGACCAAGGGTCATTCCAGGGTTCTAGGTCCTGATAAGGAAGGCAATGACTGGAGAAGTCCTTAATATCAACCATTTAATGGGTGCAATTCAGGTATAAGCCATTACCAGAAACCAGGCTAAACAACAGAGTGAACCTAACCTGGTACAATGGAGTCAGGATTCTTCTAGTGAGGACCTGATCACTAGTCAAAAAGAAGACCCCATTGTAGGCATCTTCTATAAACACATAGAAGATCCTGAAAGCAACCCCATCTCAAAAGATGATTGTATTGGCAAGGAAGATCGTAGAATCTTAATGAAGTCCAGATCACAATTCAAGTTACAGGATGGTTTGTTAATTAGAACCTCCAAAACTGGCATCCGGCAATGGGTGGTACCCACCAAGTTCAGAGGTCTAATGCTTCAACATGCCCATGATGCCCCCACATCTGGTCATCGTGGTTCCAAACTCATGAATGAAATATTGCGTGATTACGCATTTTGGCCGCACATGTTGAAAGATGTTTAAACCTACTGTCAAGGTTGTTTAATCTGTCCACAATTCCAACCCACTGCACCAGCGCATAGAGCTCCATTGCAGAAAAGGGGAATGGTAATGCCATGGTCAGATATACAAATTGATTTTATTGGTCCAGTAGATAAGTCATCAAGAGGTAACAAATAAATGTTAACAGTGACATGCCTGTTCACTAAATGGATAGAGTGCATCAGTGCACCTAACAATAGTGCTGAAACATGCGCAGCTTTGCTCATCAACCACGTGTTTTCCAGATTTGGTTTGCCCCAAAGAATCGAATCCGATCGGGGAACCCACTTCACTAGCGAAGTTATGACCAAAATGTGGAAAATACTAGGGAGTCAAAAGAAAGCTCCTGTCAGGTTAGGAAATGTCCAGAAGAAGACCCAAATGCTAGGGCGAACTTAAACAACACCCTTGCACTCTGAGTTTAATCCAGGACGTGACCCCACGGCAACCTCCAAAAAACAAAGTACTCACGATATGGAGCAGGGTTAGCCTGTGCCAAAGTAATTCATGATATCAGCCAGATAGACTTCTGAATAAGGAACTGGTTTCAGGAAATGTCTTCCACAGTATCAGGAGAGCAGGGATAGTCCACTTATACTCAGACAGAAGAAGGGTAAAACAGGAAACAGTTAATAATGCAGGAGTAGGTCATTTGTTATCAGGCAGTCTGAAGGTTAACACTGTGTAGACAGTCTTTGCAGAGTATGCAACAGGTAATCAGGCAGTTTGAGGGTTAACACTGAGTAGACAGAACTTGCAGAATTAACAACATGTAATCAGGTAGTTTGAAGGTTAACACTGTGTTGTCAGAACTTGCAGAGATAGCAACAGGTAAGCTGGTAGTTTGAAGGTTAACACAGATTAATCAGTACTTGTTGAGATTGGCAACAGGATATCAAGCAGTTTGAAGGTTTACACTGAATAATTGTATTTGCAGAGTTTGGAAACAGGTAAACATGCAGATTGAAGGTTTCACAGAAATAACAGTATTTGAATAGTTTGGCAGTAAACAGAGTAGTCTGAATATGCAGGGTTTGCAGCAGGTAAACAGGAAGTTTGAAAGTTTCACAAAACAAACAGTACTTGCATTGTTTGGAGACAGGTAAACAGGAGGTTGAAGGTTAATCCAGCATAGTAAATCCTTGAAGAGATTGGCAACAGAAAAGCAGCAGTTAGAGAGATTCCTCAGTGAAATCCTATCAGAAGCCAAAAAGTTAACAAACAAACTGGCACTGGAGAAACAGGAAGCCAAGAATAAAAAGCCTGGTTGTGACATCATCAGGAAGGGGTGGCTCAGACACCTGTCAATCAAGCACACAGAGAGGACTGCAGAGCTTCCCAGCAGCTGAGCATGACAGTGCCCCCTCCTCAAGGACCCCTCCGGGGGACCCGACCGGGCCTGGCAGGGTATTTCTTGTGAAAAGACTTGACAAGAGCTGGAGCATGAACATGAGAGGCCGGTTCCCAAGATCGTTCAGAGATAGGATAACCCTTCCAATGGACCAGGTAGTACAGCCGATTGCCCCGTAGCTTGGAATCGAGAATCTGGCTGACTTCAAACTCAGAAGTTCCCTCTACGGAAAGTGGAGGAGGTGGTTTACTCTTGATAGAGTACCGATTGTAGATGACTGGCTTGAGTAGGGAGACATGAAACACTGGATGGATCTTGAGAGTCTTGGGTAAGGCCAGGCGGTATGCAGAAGAACAAACTCTGGAAACAATTCGAAAAGGTCCAATGTACTTAGGACCCAACTTGGTACAAGGTTGTTTTAGACGTATGAATCTGGTGGATAAAAATACTCTGTCTCCAGTACGAAGTAAAGGAGCCTTGCACCTTCTGCGATCAGCATATTTCTTATGTCTTAAGGAAGAAGAGAGTAGATTTTGATGAATGAGTTGCCAGTGATTACTGAGATTTTTTACTATACGATCTGCTCCAGGGACTTCAGTAGAACTGGTAATCATAGGAAAGGTTCTAGGTTCAAATCCATAAGCTGCCTTAAAGGGAGAGGTCTGTAATGAGGCGTTATAACGTGAGTTGTGAGATAATTCCGCCAAAGGCAATAACTTAGACCAGTTGGAGTGGTGATGGTCTACATAATGTCTTAGAAAAGATTCCAAGGCTTGATTTACACGCTCAGTCTGTCCGTTGGATTGAGGATGGTGTGCAGTAGAAAGTGATATGTTGATTCCGAAGTGCTTACAAAAAGACCTCCAAAATTTGGAAACAAATTGGACTCCACGATCTGAGACTATGTCAGTGGGAAAACCATGTAAACGAGATATATGTAGAACAAAGAGTTCAGAAAGTCTTTGAGCTGAAAGCAAGCCTGGAAGAGGTATGAAGTGAGCAGACTTGGAGAACCGATCCACCACTATCCAAATGGTCGTATTTCCAGCAGAAACAGGAAGATCTGTAACAAAGTCCATGGATAAGTGAGACCAAGGGTAATGAGGAATAGGAAGAGGGTGTAATAGACCAAACGGTCGATGAGAAGATTGTTTGTTCGAAGCACAAGAACTACAAGCAGCAATATAATCCTTAACATCCCTCCTCATAGTGGACCACCAAACATGCTGCTTCAGTTTCCACAATGTATTGGTTATTCCCGGATGACCTGCTGAAATGTTGTCATGAGCCCAACGTAGAAGCTTAAGACGTAATCCTTTGGGTACATACAGGATACCAGAAGGTAATTTGCAAGAAGATGGTACCCGGACTTGAGCAGCATGTAAAGCCTGTACTGGAAAAGAGGATACTTGAGCCAAAACTTTGACTGGACGTAGTATAGGTTCTGAATCCAATGGAGAAGGTTCAGAAGATTGGAACTGCCTAGATAAAGCATCTGCCTTGGAATTTTTTGAACCAGGAACATAGGAAAGTACAAAATTAAACCTGGAGAAGAACAAGGCCCACTGAGCCTGACGAGGATTGAGACGTGTAGCTGTTTGGAGGTATAAAAGATTCTTGTGATCTGTCAGAATGAAAAAAGATTGACTGGTACCCTCTAACCAATGCCTCCATTCATCCAAAGCTAATTTTATAGCCAAAAGCTCCTTATTGCCCACATCATAATTTAACTCGGCAGAATTGAATTTCTTTGAAAAGAACGCCACAGGATGTATCTTGCTGGTAGTCGGATCACGTTGGGAGAGAACAGCTCCAGCTGCTATAGAGGAAGCGTCAACCTCCAAAATAAACTGGAAATCAGGAATTGGATGACTGAGAAGAGGTGCAGAAGAAAATGCTGATTTTAGCGTTTCAAAAGCCTGTACTGCCGAAGAGGACCAGTTCTTACAATTTTGCCCTTTCTTAGTAAGAGAAGTGAGTGGAGACGTGATGTCAGCAAAGTTCTTTATAAACTTTCTATAGTAATTGGCAAAGCCAAGAAACCTCTGCAGGGATTTGAGAGTAGTTGGTCTGGGCCAGTCCTTGATAGCCGACAGTTTAGCAGGATCCATCTCAAAACCTGATTCAGAAATGTTATACCCCAAAAAGGGGATGGAACTCTGATGAAAAGAGCATTTCTCCAATTTAGCGAACAGGGAATTGTCTCGTAACCTCTGAAGAAGCAGTCTTACATGATGTACATGTTCCTGTAATGTTTTCGAATAGATTAGAATGTCATCGAGGTAAATGATAACAAATTGATTTAGATAATCTCTGAAGATTTCGTTGACAAAGTGCTGAAATACTGCTGGTGCATTGCACAATCCAAATGGCATTACTAGATACTTGTAGTGACCAAATCTAGTGTTAAATGCCGTCTTCCATTCGTCTCCTTTACGGATTCTGACCAGATTGTAGGCCCCACGGAGATCTAACTTGGAAAAAATAGAAGCACCTTGAAGACGATCGAATAACTCAGAAATGAGCGGCAGAGGATAGCTGTTTTTGACAGTAATCTGATTCAAGGCTCGATAATCAATACAGGGACGAAGACCTCCATCTTTTTTCCCAATGAAGAAAAAACCTGCACCCACAGGTGAAGAGGAAGGACGAATGAATCCTCTGGCTAAGTTGTCCTTTATGTATTCCTCAAGAGAGACATTTTCTTGACGAGAGAGGGGATAGGTCCTTCCCTTAGGTAGAGGAGCCCCTGAATACAATTCGATAGGACAGTCAAATATCCGGTGTGGAGGTAACGTCTCAGCCTCTTTTTTAGAAAACACATCACAAAAGGCATGATAGTAATTGGGCAATGATTCAGGAACTTTCACCATAGCTACGACAGGACAGGATGGTTTAGAGGGATTTTGCAGGCAATGTTTGAAACAGGTAGTTCCCCAGGAAATAAGTTCTCCTTTAGACCATGAGAAAACTGGATCATGAAGCTGCAACCAAGGTAACCCCAGAATCAATGGTATGTGGGGAGAAGAAATCACATCAAAACGAATAATTTCAGAATGAAGTATGCCCACAGTCAAAAGAAGAGGAATGGTAGAATGTTGTATGATACCAGTACCTAGAGGCTGTCCACTGACAGTAGTTACCTTAATTAACTGTTTCTTGGCTTGAAGAGGAATCCTGAGAGAGTCAGCAAAGTTTGAATCAATGAATACTCCAGCAGCTCCAGAATCGAGAGAGCTTGAGCTCGAAACTTGGTGTTTCCAAAAGAGATAGTTACAGGAACAAAAAGTTTAGAATTGAGGGAAGACATGGGATTCTGGCTTAACTCTGTCCCTCTATCAAAAGTTAAGCCTTGGCTTTTACTGGCCGGATAGGACAGTCCTTCAGTAAATGTCCTTTGGTACCACAATACAGACATAACCCAAGAGTACGCCTTCTATGGCGTTCAGCTTCTGACAATTTAATAGCTCCTACTTCCATGGGTTCCACAGACTCAGGAGATTGGGAATTATTATTAGAAAGACTTGAGGTTCGAATAGGAGGACAAAAAGAAGATTTAACAAAGGATCTCCGATTCCTATCTCTCTCCTGAAGACGTTCAGAATGCCGGGCATCAAGAGTAATACATAAATTGATAAGACCCTCCAATGAATCAGGGAGTTCCCGAAATACAAGTTCATCCTTAAGGCGTTCGCAAAGTCCTTTGCGAAATGCTGCCCGTAAGGCTCCATGGTTCCAATCAGTTTCTGCGGCTAAAGTCCTGAATTCAATAGCATATTGAGCTACCGAAAGGGATCCCTGTCTCAGATCCAACAATCCTGCCTCAGCAGCTGCAGACCGCCCAGGCTTGTCAAAAACAGAAGAAAAAATGGACACAAATAATTCCACATCCTGTAGTAACGGATCATTCTTCTCTAAAAGAGGGGACACCCAGGCTAGAGCCTTACCCTTCAAGAGAGAAATAATAAAGGTGATTTTGGAAGTAGAATTGGAAAAAACCTGAGGATTGTTTCTGAAGTGTAAACGACACTGATTAAGGAATCAACGGCATTCTTCAGGGTTACCGTCATATTTATCTGGAAGTGGGATTCGTGGTATATTCTGTCCAACAGTTTGAGGTGGATTAAAGACAGCATTGGTGCTAGTAGCAGTGGCAGCAGGAGTCACCGTCGCTTGAGAAGGAGCAGAGAGGTTATGTAGCAGAGCAGTAATCTGGTCAAGCTTGGAATCCAAAGATTGCAAATGAGCAGAATGATTTCCTAGAAGTTGCCCTTGTAGAGCCACAGCCCTGGATAACTCGTCAGGGTCCATATTATGGCCAGTTTGTACTGTCAGGTTAGGAAATGTCCAGAAGAAGACCCAAATGCTAGGGCGAACTTAAACAACACCCTTGCACTCTGAGTTTAATCCAGGACGTGACCCCACGACAACCTCCAAAAAACAAAGTACTCACGATATGGAGCAGGGTTAGCCTGTGCCAAAGTAATTCATGATATCAGCCAGATAGACTTCTGAATAAGGAACTGGTTTCAGGAAATGTCTTCCACAGTATCAGGAGAGCAGGGATAGTCCACTTATACTCAGACAGAAGAAGGGTAAAACAGGAAACAGTTAATAATGCAGGAGTAGGTCATTTGTTATCAGGCAGTCTGAATGTTAACACTGTGTAGACAGTCTTTGCAGAGTATGCAACAGGTAATCAGGCAGTTTGAGGGTTAACACTGAGTAGACAGAACTTGCAGAATTAACAACATGTAATCAGGTAGTTTGAAGGTTAACACTGTGTTGTCAGAACTTGCAGAGATAGCAACAGGTAAGCTGGTAGTTTGAAGGTTAACACAGATTAATCAGTACTTGTTGAGATTGGCAACAGGATATCAAGCAGTTTGAAGGTTTACACTGAATAATTGTATTTGCAGAGTTTGGAAACAGGTAAACATGCAGATTGAAGGTTTCACAGAAATAACAGTATTTGAATAGCTTGGCAGTACACAGAGTAGTCTGAATATGCAGGGTTTGCAGCAGGTAAACAGGAAGTTTGAAAGTTTCACAAAACAAACAGTACTTGCATTGTTTGGAGACAGGTAATCAGGAGGTTGAAGGTTAATCCAGCATAGTAAATCCTTGAAGAGATTGGCAACAGAAAAGCAGCAGTTAGAGAGATTCCTCAGTGAAATACTATCAGAAGCCAAAAAGTTAACAAACAAACTGGCACTGGAGAAACAGGAAGCCAAGAATAAAAAGCCTGGTTGTGACACCTGTCAATCAAGCACACAGAGAGGACTGCAGAGCTTCCCAACAGCAGAGCGTGACAGCTCCATATTGCATATAGAGCTGCCTCAAGTGGTGGTGTAGAGTGTTACAACCAATCCATTGTGAAAATCCTCAAAAAGTTTGTAAGTGAAATGGGTAAAGACTGGGATGTAAAACTACCTCTAGTCCTAATGGAATTAAGAGCAAATCCAAGTAGTTCTACCAAGATGTCACCTTTTGAGTTGATAACTGGTAGAAGAATGGTTTTACCGCAGCATCTACTGTACTGTACATCAGACCAGAACTTGAAAAAAGCTGCCAATACACATCAATATGTGGAGAACCTAACGCCTAGATTTAGAGTTCTGCGGCCAAAGGGGTACGTTAGCTACGCTGGCTTTTTTCTGGCTGCACCTTTTAAATACAGCTGGTATTTAGAGTTCACAGAATGGCTGCGTTAGGCTCCAAAAAAGGAGCATATAGCATATTTACCGCAACTTCAACTCTCGATACCAGCTGTGCTTACGGACGCGGCCAGCTTCAAAAACGTGCTCGTGCACGATTCCACCATAGAAAACAATGGGGCTGTTTGAGCTGGAAAAAACCTAACACCTGCAAAAAAGCCGCGTTCAGCTCCTAACGCAGCCCCATTGTTTGCTATGGGGAAACACTTCCTACGTCTGCACCTAACACTCTAACATGTACCCCGAGTCTAAACACCCCTAACCTTACACTTATTAACCTCTAATCTGCCGCCCCCGCTATCGCTGACACCTGCATATTTTTTTAACCCCTAATCTGCCGCTCCGTAAACCGCCGCTACTTACATTATCCCTATGTACCCCTAATCTGCTGCCCCTAACACAGCTGACCCCTATATTATATTTATTAACCCCTAATCTGCCCCCCACAACGTCGCCTCCACCTGCCTACCCCTAACACTAACACCCCCCTAAGTTAAATATAATTTAAATCTAACGAAATAAATTAACTCTTATTAAATAAATTATTCCTATTTAAAGCTAAATACTTACCTGTAAAATAAATCCTAATATAGCTACAATATAAATTATAATTATATTATAGCTATTTTAGGATTTATATTTATTTTAAAGGTAACTTTGTATTTATTTTAACCAGGTACAATAGCTATTAAATAGTTAAGAACTATTTAATAGCTAAAATAGTTAAAATAATTACAAATTTACCTGTAAAATAAATCCTAACCTAAATTACAATTAAACCTAACACTACACTATCAATAAATAAATTAAATAAAATACCTACAATTACCTACAATTAAACCTAACACTACACTATCAATAAATGAATTAAATACAATACCTACAAATAACTACAATTAAATAAACTAACTAAAGTACAAAAAATAAAAAAGAACTAAGTTACAAAAAATAAAAAAATATTTACAAACATTAGAAAAATATTACAACAATTTTAAACTAATTACACCTACTCTAAGCCCCCTAATAAAATAACAAAGCCCCCCAAAATAAAAAAATGCCCTACCCTATTCTAAATTAAAAAAGTTCAAAGCTCTTTTACCTTACCAGCCCTGAACAGGGCCCTTTGCGGGGCATGCCCCAAGAAATTCAGCTATTTTGCCTGTAAAAAAACACATACAATACCCCCCCCCCGGCATTACAACCCATCACCCACATACCCCTAATCTAACCCAAACCCCCCTTAAATAAACCTAACACTAAGCCCCTGAAGATCTTCCTACCTTATCTTCACCTCACCGGGTATCACCGATCGGTCCTGGCTCCAAAATCTTCATCCAACCCAAGCGGGGGCTGGCGATCCATAATCCTGCGGCTGAAGAGGTCCAGAAGAGGCTCCAAAGTCTTCATCCTATCCGGGAAGAAGAGGCGATCCAGACCGGCAACCATCTTGATCCAAGCGGCATCTTCTATCTTCATCCGATGAGGAACGGCTCCATCGTGAAGACCTCCAGCGCGGACCATTCTTCTTCCGACGATGTCCAACTGAAGAATGATGGTTCCTTTAAGGGACGTCATCCAAGATGGCGTCCCTCGAATTCCGATTGGCTGATAGGATTCTATCAGCCAATCGGAATTAAGGTAGGAAAATTCTGATTAGCTGATGGAATCAGCCAATCAGATTCAAGTTCAATCCGATTGGCTGATCCAATCAGCCAATCAGATTGAGCTCGCATTCTATTGGCTGTTCTGATCATATAATAATAATCATATATTAAACAATTTATTCAAACATTCAAATGATTCCAGATTATAAAAGTGACGTCTCCCTGGTAATTAAAAAGTTCTACACATACACTTTAAGCCAATCAGATTGAGCTTGCATTCGGAACAGCCAATAGAATGAATTCGGATCAGCCAATCGGATTGAACTTGATTCTGATTGGCTGATTCCATCAGCCAATCAGAATTTTCCTACCTTAATTCAGATTGGCTGATAGAATCCTATCAGCCAATCGGAATTCGAGGGACGCCATCTTGGATGACGTCCCTTAAAGGAACCGTCATTCTTCAGTTGGACGTCGTCGGAAGAAGATTGATCCGCGCTGGAGGTCTTCACGATGGAGCCGTTCCTCATCGGATGAAGATAGAAGATGCCGCTTGGATCAAGATGGTTGCCGGTCTGGATCGCCTCTTCTTCCCGGATAGGATGAAGACTTTGGAGCCTCTTCTGGACCTCTTCAGCCGCAGGATTATGGATCGCCAGCCCCCCTTGGGTTGGATGAAGATTTTGGAGCCAGGACCGATCGGTGATACCCGGTGAGGTGAAGATAAGGTAGGAAGATCTTCAGGGGCTTAGTGTTAGGTTTATTTAAGGGGGGTTTGGGTTAGATTAGGGGTATGTGGGTGGTGGGTTGTAATATTGGGGGGGGGGTATTGTATGTGTTTTTTTACAGGCAAAAGAGCTGAATTTCTTGGGGCATGCCCCGCAAAGGGCCCTGTTCAGGGCTGGTAAGGTAAAAGAGCTTTGAACTTTTTAAATTTAGAATAGGGTAGGGCATTTTTTTATTTTGGGGGGCTTTGTTATTTTATTAGGGGGCTTAGAGTAGGTGTAATTAGTTTAAAATTGTTGTAATATTTTTCTAGTGTTTGTAAATATTTTTTTATTTTTTTGTAACTTAGTTCTTTTTTATTTTTTGTACTTTAGTTAGTTTATTTAATTGTAGTTATTTGTATTTAATTCATTTATTGATAGTGTAGTGTTAGGTTTAATTGTAGGTAATTGTAGGTATTTTATTTAATTTATTTATTGATAGTGTAGTGTTAGGTTTAATTGTAACTTAGGTTTTAACTATTTTAGCTATTAAATAGTTCTTAACTATTTAATAGCTATTGTACCTAGTTAAAATAAATACAAAGTTACCTATAAAATAAATATAAATCCTAAAATAGCTATAATATAATTATAATTTATATTGTAGCTATATTAGGGTTTATTTTACAGGTAAGTATTTAGCTTTAAATAGGAATAATTTATTTAATAAGAGTTAATTTATTTCGTTAGATTTAAATTATATTTAATTTAGGGGGGTGTTAGTGTTAGGGTTAGACTTAGCTTTAGGGGTTAATACATTTAATACAGTAGCGGCGAGATTAGGTCGGCAGATTAGGGGTTAATAATTGAAGTTAGGTGTCGGCGATGTTAGGGAGGGCAGATTAGGGGTTAATACTATTTATTATAGGGTTATTGAGGCGGGAGTGAGGCGAATTAGGGGTTAGTAACTTTATTATAGTAGCGGTGCGGTCCGCTCGGCAGATTAGGGGTTAATAATTGTAGGCAAGTGGAGGCGACGTTGAGGGGGCAGATTAGGGGTTAATAAATATAATATAGGGGTCGGCTGTGTTAGGGGCAGCAGATTAGGGGTACATAGGGATAACGTAGTTGGCGGCAGTGTACAGAGCGGAAGATTAGGGGTTAAAAAATTTAAATATAGTGGCGGCAATGTGGGGGGACCTCGGTTTAGGGATACATAGGTAGTTTATGGGTGTTAGTGTACTTTAGAGCACAGTAGTTAAGAGCTTTATAAACCGGTGTTAGCCCAGAAAGCTCTTAACTACTGACTTTTTTCTGCGGCTGGAGTTTTGTCGTTAGATTTCTAACGCTCACTTCAGCCACGACTCTAAATGCCGGCGTTAGAAAGATCCCTTTGAAAAGATAGGATACGCAAATGACGTAAGGGGATCTGCGGTATGGAAAAGTCGCGGCTGGAAAGTGAGCGTTAGACCCTTTCCTGACTGACTCCAAATACCGGCGGTAGCCTAAAACCAGCGTTAGGAGCCTCTAACGCTGGTTTTGACGGCTACCGCCCAACTCTAAATCTAGGCCTAAGAAAGCACCTGCAATATGCCTTTGCATTTGCTCAAAGGAACCAAGAGAAAGCTGCAACTGCCACTAAAACCTATTATGATCTCAAAACGTCAAAAAAGGAATATGAAATTAATGATAAAGTTTATCTTTATAACTTTGGAAGAGATCAGGTTAAGGAGAAGAAATTTCTTCCATCATGGAAGGGTCCTTTTGTCGTTACTGACAAAATATCTCCAGTCGCCTATAAAATTAGGATATCCAAAAATGATACTTTTATGGATAAATGGGTCCATATTAATCAGCTGCGAGCGTGCCATCCTAGGTCCCAACTACAAGTCATAGAGGGAGAATAAAATATCATATCCCCAAATACATTAGACATATTGTAGTTTAAAGATGCCTAGCTAATGAGCATAAGGGCTCAAATATGACGGACTCTCTTCACAGAAGACTGTCTAAGATGCATAGTGTCAATACACTCACCAAGTACCACTAACTTTAAGCCAATTCAAATACATGTGTCCTACATCTATTTAAAATTGGAAGGGGGATATATGTCAGGGTATCTGAATGTTATTAAATAATATATATATATATATATATATATATATATATATATATATATATATATATATATATATATATATATATATATATATATATATATATATATATGGCTGTCTACACCAAATTATTCATTTATTTGTAAGACATTAGATGCCTGGCTGACCACAGTTCAATCCTCCCCCACTCAATATGCAAAATTACAATGCATCCAGGCGAGAACAAAGGGAAGACATTTGGTCTAGTTTAGTTCAGGCAGTCATTTCAAAGATAGACAAATTACTTCAAAAAGATGGTCATCTATATGGTTGTGTATTGCAAATCTTAGATCAGACAGTTACTTCAAAGTAAATATTAGCATGATGGAGCCTCAGAAGTATATGCCCAAATAAGGGCTTCCTGCCCAAGATGGATAATGAACTCACAGGCACCTGTGGGGAATAGACGGTCCATTAGTGGGAATGGTTGAATATACAAACATGCTCAAAGAATTGTAGTTTTTACCATCTACATGATAAATTATCCCTGCTGAGATCTAAACACACATAGGACATCTGAACTCAAGTTACCAACTGACATGGGAAATTAGATCTCAGATATTGAAATTGTGCCTAATCTTCATGTAAGTTTTAGATACTCAAATATATATATATATATATATATATATACTGTATATATATATTCAGTAGGGGTGTTGAATATAATCATTTGTACGATGCATCGCGATGCAGCCTTCCACGATTCTGCATCGATGCAGTCAAGAGCCTGAATCAATTCATGCGATGACGTCATGTGACCCCGCCTCCAGGACCGACAACAGAGGCAAGAAAAAATACAGAGCGCTGGATTGGCGCCATTCGCCATTAATAAATATGTTTTCAATCCCTGCTAATGCATTACCACCACCAGTGTTCTCACCTATTCATTCTGCCCTTGGGACACATCAATTATTTCCCCATAACCGGCGCAGTATGCTAGTTAGCGCAGTGAATGACATTGTGTGGGGCTTCTAATGGGCGGTCCCTGGAATCTAGTGCTACCAATAGTGTTACGCTATTTCCGGTGTAGGGACTGGTGCTGAATCTGATAGTGTGTGTGATACGTAGTGGACCACAGTTACGCTATTTCCGGTGTAGGGACTGGTGCTGAATCTGATAGTGTGTGTGTGATACGTAGTGGACCACAGTGGCTAATTTTTATTTTGGTAGTAGAAAGCAAGAACTGTCCTACAGTGAGAATCACTATTGTCAAATTTAGGGAGCAATTATAAATAATCCCAGAAGCACTTTATGTTGGGAAGAGAAATACAGCAAGACTGGGATATGACTCAGTGTTCAATCAACTGTTCAGACATGAAAACAAAATCTGCAATGTGTTGGTGGCTATGGCTAATGTAATTTATGACATAAGTTCAATAAGTGATAATCAATAATTATATGAGTATTTATAAACATTTATAATACAATTTTCGTTTGAAGTATGTAGGGATTATTGTAGGTCAATTTTATATAAATATATATATATATATATAAATCATGGGCAGTAATCGTGATGCATTGTGATGCATCGCGGAATCGAATTGTTGAGAGGATAATCGTAATCGAATCGAATCGTGAGACCAGTGAAGATAAACACCCCTAATATTCAGACATATTAAACATAACCGTATGAATCTGGGAGATTGTCTATGCCTAAGAAGGATAAGATTGGAAGCAGAAACCCTCAGAATCTGAATTTCAGCATATCTTAACCTATGGTTTTGTTTTTTTTTAAAGCATAGAATGTTTTAAGGATTTAAAATGGCCAATTTTAACAACCTATTTCTTTTTATTTTTTTCAAGCATTTAACAAATACACGTGTGGTCGTTCCATAAATCGTGTAATATGTTTTACACAATCAGAAAGAGGTGTACTGTATGTGTAATATGCTATGTTGTTATATGAATATAAGAAAATAATCAAATGCAATTTTAATTGGATTTTAGGATAATAATAATATGATGTTAGAAATAATACTGATGTTTCATATTAAAATAATCAGGAAAAAAGACAAAATATAATCCATGTATATTAAAATATTACCAGACAGATTTATTAATATAAAGAAATAGTGTATTTGATAGACATTTTATAAGATTGGATAATTTAACTGTAGCAATATTTGAATGAAACTGTTGTCTTTGTCTGCTGCCCCCGATGGCCTAAATCCGGTATTAAAGCCAAAAGGCATTTGGCTGTTGAAAATGAAATTTCACAGTAGCCAATCAGAGAAAAGTGCATACCCAAATCTATCGAATGATTAAGAGATGAGGAGGAGGCTTGGCTCAGACAAAAACTCCTTGCACAGAGAGAGGAGGATCTTGGTGGAAAAATTTTGGTTGGTAACTGTTGCAATCCTGCTTGCTGCCATTTTGCTTATAAGAGAGATCAGTGTGCTAACACAGTTTTCTGTAAGACAAATATGTTGGAACACTCTGTGGATAAGAGAATATCAAGATTAATTCTCTTACAAATGTGCATAATTCCTCTAAGACATATGACGATAGACATATTTGGATATTAACTAAATTCTCAAACTAGTGACCTTGTAAAGTATAAGAAATTGTTAAGTATATAATTTGAAATTTTAAAGCAAATGCATTCATTATTGCTACAGGGAAATTGCAGTTAATAGATTTAAATGGGCACTTAGTATTTTAAGCTTGTGTTTCATAGTCCTGTGTAGTCTTAACTAGTCATTATTTGTCAGGTTTTCTCCTCTCTACCCCTTTAAGTTACAGTTCCACCTACTACCTTTTGATTGGTTGGCCCTCCTTTAAAACAGGTGTTCACACTACAGTATGTGCTTAGTATTGAAGATAGTAACCTTAGACTGTTGGATTACAAAGCCTGTTTCACCCTCTGAAAGGGTCATCTAACGTTATTTCCATTCTGCCTAGGAATCTCTATTTACCTCTCAACCCAAGCCACTGTTCCAGTCATACCAGGACTACCTTTCAACTTGGGAACTCTCAAGCATCAGTGGGGTAAAGTACTCTCAAGCATCAGTGGGGTAATATTGCTATTTACTTTTGCCGCAGTTCCTACCTGTGATCACTAACTCTGTACCAGCCTGTCAGCAGTATCGGAGGATCACGCTGATCAGTGACGTCACATCCGCTCTTTACCCGACCACAGCCGCAGCTCTGTAAGTCACAGTGATTCAGGAGTAAGACGCCAGATCTCTGCTGCTGTCTAAAGGACTCAGGTACACAATATCTTCTTGCTGTTTACCGCATCACTGCATAATATGTTGGAGGCTTAATCTTGGTTGCGGTCATCGTTTTTCCCAAGGTATAATTGATGAACTCTGCTTGTATTGCTTTTACCTGGCTGCTGTTCTTATTAATCAGTGTGCAAACAGGAAGAACTGACCTTTTTATTGCTCAATGAGAATCTGTCTTTGAACTGGTTTAGTACTGGTGATAGTCATACTTAGTATCAGCCAGTTATATTTTATCCTCATTCAGTTTGCCTCTGTCTGAGTTTTCAGCACTGTCATATCACATCCCCTGATTAAGCTCACTAGACTGAAGGAATCCTTTTCTTCCTATAGAGGATTTAGACAGTCTTGTGAAACAAACTATTACTATAACATAATATACTGCAGTTGTGTTCCACAAGCCAGACCATTACTGATATCTAACATAATACTAAGCCTAAAAAGTCATGGAACCAGCAGACCTTCGCCAGATTGTATACAACCTTACTCAAAAGGTTGATCAGCTAGCTCAAAGGGCTTCATGATCTGCAAATTGAAAATGCTGCTTTAAGGAATATCATAAAAGATTCTATTTCAGTAAAAGGTAATCAAAATTAAAGCATTATAGAACCTCAAGTCTCTATGCCAGATCTCTTTTCTGGTAACAGGAAAGCCTACAGGCAGTTCAAAAATGCCTGCCATCTGCTTTTTTCTATGAGACCTAGAACTTACCCCACTGAGAGAGTGAAAGTCTTGACAACTATCTCATTTCTCAGAGGGGACACAAGAAACTGGGCTGACAAGTTCCTAGAAACTCAGGATCCAATCTTGGCCTCACTAGAAGATTTCTTTGCCTCAATGGATGAGATGTTTCAGGACACAGACGTTCAGCTCACTGCTGAAACATGTTTGAGGAGTCTCAAGCAAGGAAAGAGACCCGTGGAAGAGTACATCACAGACTTTAAACAGTTTGCCACGGATTCTCTCTGGAATCCTTTTGCTCTCTGCAACCAATTTCGTTTGGGACTCTCTGAGGCATTAAAGGACGAATTCACCTGAATTGAATTGCCTAAGACCCTCAAACTCTTCATGAGAATGGCTATACAGATAGACCGCTGCTTGCGCAAGAGGAAAGCCGAAAAATACGCTACTGACTTGAAACCGAAGACCACTTATATTACAGCAACCCCCACTACTTCTACACCCCCTAAAGATCACGTGGAGCCTATGGACAGTGGCGGCTGGTGACTTTTGAAGATGGGGGAGCACTAGCCCCGCCCCTCAGATGGCCCCGCCCATTTTATTGTGTGTGTATGTATATATATATATATATACATACATACACACACATACATACACACACACTCTGCCAGTTACCTTAACACATCCTTGTACAAGGTGAGGGCAGTGTGTTATGTGTATTACTGTGTGTTGTATGTACATAACTAACCTGTGTATATTGAAAGACAAGAGCACCATATACACCCTGCAGTTACTATATATATATATATATATATATATATATATATATATATATATATATATATATATATATATATACTGGGTACAAGAGTCCTGTTACTAGGGCAGTATAAGGACATATATATATATATATTTATTTATTTATATTTATAAAGTCCTTATACTGCCCCAGTGACAGGACTCTTGTACCCAGTATATATATTAGTACATACACACCTCCAGTAACACATCCCTGCCATACATATGTAGTGCAACATCATCTCCAGCACTTACTGTCTGACATTCACATCACAGTATTAGCTCCTGCCTGTCTCTCACTGGCACATCATCCACATGAATCCATTAAACTTGGCTGAACAGACAGACACACACTTAGAATAGATTTGACACAGATGCCAGTGTCTCACTCAGCACCACTAATGAGAGCAAGTGTGATTCCACCCTGTGCCATGGGCTGAACATCTTTATTACCTATCTCCATCTCTCGGTGTCACCCCTCCCATCAGGATGCAGTGAGGATACTGTGATATCCAGAGCACAGCATCCTGATACAAACCCATCACTGTCAGCCTTTATGCTGCACACACACCCTCCTTACCTGTCCCACTTCCTGCTGCCTCTAACACCCCTTAAGCAGGGTCACAGCCGTCCCTCCATCCCCGGATACACTTGCAGGCTGTGCAAGGACAAGTCATCCATACTGCACTGATTGCAGGGATGTCCCAGGCTGCTGCATGTGATTCGCCTCCTGCTCCTCCCCCCCCAGCACCCAGATCCGCCAGTCTGAGCCCCCACCACATACCTGTTAGCCTGTGATGGTTTTAGAAGATTCCAGTTTCACTTTCACTTTAAACCCCGGGATTGCCCCTGCTGGCCACAATCAGCAGCAGAGGTCTCTTAAAGGGCCAGGCAGTGTGTGAGAAGTCAGTGCGAATCTTCAGCTTCCCTATTGTTTGTCTTCTATGCGTTGCTGTGTAACACAGCAACGCATAAAAGACAAACAATAGGGTACTACCCGGCAAAGTGGCGTGCAGGCGCAGCCTATCCGAGGGCACACAGGCAACTTGGCTAGAACGCCTGTTTGATGCGGGGGAGGAGCCGGTGATGCAGGGATACCTGCAGCCAATCAGAGCGCAGCTGAACTTGGCTCCTTGAAGTTGTCCCTCCCCACTCGCACACTTCAGCTTGTGCGAACAGGGATCTGAATGCAAGCAGTTTAAGCCTGGCCCACATGCCTGCAGTGAAATAGACTTCACTGACAGGCAGGGTATAGGGCTCTATCGCACGTGCGATTGCCTTAAAGAGACACACCAGGAACCAAATTTTTTTTACTGTAATAAAAAAAAAGCATCAGATTTTTTTTTTTGGGGGGTTAGAAATAAAATATAATTTTTCTAATAGGGGGCTATTGGAAAAATTATATTTTATTCAGCAAAAAAAAATTTTTTCCTCTGCATCTGACAGGGGGGCACGTGCTCATGTGCACAAATGGAGGAGCCTCCACTGCCTATGGATATTGGGTTCTTGAGAGGCCTTCTCACTCCAGAATAAAAGCAACGCAGAAGGGTTAAAAACCTTTGCATGTATTGCGCAAGTTCCTCCCACAACGTCCAGGATTGCTCACTCCTGTTGAAAAACAAGAAAAGTAAGTCCAAATACCTATTCACATCTTTTCAGTCACAAATACAACCTTCTTACTGCACTTTGTCTCTTTCCCTACAGCTGGAACGAAGTCTACTGAGGATTGAGGATGCCATAATAGATTCCAGTACTTCTGGGAACTATATCGATCACGATTTCTGTGTAAAGAACAATATTCTTCTCATCTTAAAGAAGACTCCCATACCCATCAAGGTTATAGATGGCTCTCTTATGTTTTCTGGTCCTATAACTCACGAGACTATACCAATACTGGTTAATATCTCTGGTCACATAGAATTGTTGTCCTTTGACGTTCTACCCTCACCCCATTTTTCTTTGGTTTTTGGCCTGAAGTGGTTACAACTTCATAACCCTAATATTGTTTGGTTCCCTTTTCAAATAAAGTTTCTTTCAGTTTATTGCAGAGACACATGTTTTCCTGGTCCTTTATTGTTGCATTCTACCTGTCACTATGACAGCCTACCTGTACAGTACATTGAATTCAAAGATGTTTTCAGTAAGATCGAGGCTGAGAACTTGCCTCCTCACAGGGTTTACGATTGCCCTATCGATCTTCAACCTGGTGCTCGGATCCCTTACGGACACCTCTACCCTTTAAGTAATCCTGAGTTAGAACATCTTAAGCTATATTTAGAAGAAAACTTAAAAAAAGCCTTTATCAGGCCATCCACATCCCCAGCTGGAGCAGGATTTTTCTTCGTCCGTAATAAAGATTCCAGTCTCAGGCCGATTATTGACTACCGAGAACTCTATAAGTGTACAATCAAAAATCGTTATCCATTGCCTCTAATTCCGGAAATGATTGAGAGACTCTCAGAAGCAACAATATTCACTAAGCTCGATTTAAGAGGGGCATATAACCTCATCAGGATCAAAGTGGGCCATGAGTGGCTGACGGCGTTCAGGACCAGATATGGTCTGTTTGAGTACCTGGTAATGCCGTTCGGCCTTTGCAATGCCCCTGCCACTTTCCAATATTTCATCAATGATGTGTTTCGTGATTTGCTGGACGTGTGTTTAGTTATTTATCTCGATGATAAACTTATATATTCAAGAACTTGGGAAGATCATGTGAAACACGTGCTTTCACGACTTAGAGCACACAAACTATACGCAAAGCTGGAAAAGTGTAAGTTCCACACAAAACAAGTATTTTTCTTGGGTTATAATATATCCCCATCAGGAATCCAAATGCAGAAAGAAAAGTTTGATGCTGTTGTAGTCTGGCCAGAACCAAAGTCTAGAAAGGAATTACAGCAATTCCTAGAATTTTCAAATTACTATAGAAAATTCATTAAAGGCTTTTCAAAGATAGTGAAACCAATCACACTGTTAACTGGTTCCTCAACACCATTCTCCTGGGGTACAGAAGCTAAAACAGCATTTCAATACTTGAAGACTAGGTTCACATCTGCACCCATTCTACAATTCCCCAATCCGCAGTTTCAGTATACTCTGGAAGTCAACTCCTCCGATTTCGCTATTGGAGTTGTGCTCTCTCAACAAAAATCCTTATGTGACCCTTTGCACCCCATTTCCTATTTTTCTAAAGTTATGTCACCTGCTGAAAGGAATTATGCTATAGGGGACAAGGAATTACTGGTCATTCGACGCTCACTAGAACACTGGAGACATCTCCTTGAGGGCACTACCATACCAATCAACATTTTCACAGACCATAAAAACTTATTTACAATCCAACAAAACCTTCTCAGCTAGACAGGTTCGTTGGAGCCTATATTTCGATCGTTTCAACTTCAGTATCATCTACAGGCCAGCAGATAAAAATGCAAAAGCTGATGCTTTATCTCGTTTACCTGAAAGACCGATTGACATACCCATCAGAAAGGACATTGTTTCACCACACTGCTTTGTTGGACTCACTACCCCCATATTGACAGAACTCAGGAACTACTGCAAAGAACAACCAACACCTCCTGAACCTAATCTCCTCAAATCATCTGGAATATATTACCAAGGGGAGAAGATATTTTTACCTCCCCAGATGAGATCACAGATAATAAAGACCTGCCATGATACACCTCTAGCTGGTCACCCAGGTCTCCATCGAACTTTGGAACTTATAAGTCGTACTTTTTGGTGGCCTGATATTAAATCCACTGTACTTGAATACATAACCACTTGCAGGACTTGTGCCACATGTAAACCCGAGCGGGAACCACCATTTGGTCTACTTATGCCATTACCAGTTCCTAACAAGCCCTGGCATCATGTTTCGATGGATTTCATCGTTGATTTGCCACCATCAAACAAACTACCATACTTGTTGTCATTGATCTTTTTACAAAGATGGCTCACTTCGTGCCATTCCATAAACTTCCTTTTTTTTTTATATATTTATTTTTATTATTGTTAACAACAGTACAGATCAAAAAATCCAAATTTTCTCTTGCATCACGCAGGATGCCTCGACAAATAATATTGATAGGAAACCAGACGAACATCACAGAATAAAATAAATAAATAAATAATCACAAAGACACTGTACCATGACGTCCGATTTACCATGAATCTATAACAGAATTATAAACTGAACAAAATACTTTTCATGTTACCATAAAAGAAAAAAAAGGAGACAACAATGATCAAACTGCCGGAACTCTTTTTTTTTTTTTTTTTATAAAACAAAAATAAAAAAAAGGGGGGGAAGGAAAAAAATGGAACATCGAACATCAAACACCTTCCGCGGCCGGGAACATCAACGCACCATCGATACATATCACAAGATCTCAATGTAAAGTTCTTGATACCCTGAAATTTCACTTCTAAGAAGTAATCTGTAATGTCCCTTTAACTGGAACTCCACCCCTAAAGCCTTTATAACCTCATTCTCACATCAACTCATTGCTTGATTATTTTGTTGCTTTGAGTAGTGCTAACCTTACTCATTTATTTGACGAGTTAAGTCTCTAATTCCTGAAAGGTGTAACTTTGCTTTGTGTTACTTCAAAACCTAGCTACCTAATTATTGCCTAATTTACACCTACCTGTTTGCTGATTCTGGTATTCATCTGAGTCTCCCTGTCAGCCCTGCACTACCTGTTTGGATCTACATTCCTGGCGTATTCATCCGCCTGTTTCCTTTCACACTGAGGATTTCACACGCTGTAGCAGCACGCTAAGGATCTCAGCCGCTGTTCCTGTTCTCTTCTGGAAGTCTGTCTCTCCTAGTATCTACACCGGATCATTCTCCTATTTTCCTAACTGTTCCACGCTAGAGCTACCGGTCACGCAAGTACTTTTGTTCTGAATACAAATTATTCTGCCATGCTGCTCTTTTCAATCATGCTTGCTAAATGTGCATTGTCTACACTGTCTGCAGTATACTTTGTCTAAGCAACTTAACTACAGCCTGTACTTACTACTAGCTCTCTGGGTCAATTGCTTCTATGTGTGCATAACTCTACTACCTGCTTCTCAAACCAGCCTGTGTATAAACCTGCTTGCTTCGACCTGCTAAGTGCTGCATATACAGACTTTACATTATTATTTGTGCATGCTACTTACCAACTACAGATAAATTAGTATTCAGACTCTTCTAATGAATCTTATTATTTAACTCATTCCACCTATACCTTCATATATATATATATTCCTTTATTCATATATATATATATATATATATATTCCTACTGCTGGGACTCAATTACTGAATTAACTGCTGTAATTAATTAACCCTTTTGTTACAGACATAACATAAGGTGTTCCACTTTACAGCTACAAATAATCTGTTTTCATTATATGAGAATTATAAACAGGTTATTACATAATCTCACGAAAACCCGTTATCCAGGCTGATGGAAATAAATTAGCTGTAACCATCTCAAGAAATGGAATAGTGTTTAAAAAGGGAAACATCTATGAGGAAGGATCCTATCCTACTTTCCACTAGAAATTTTGTATGGAAAGACTCAAATATAATCTGGGATTGGATTTCTTTAAGGAAACACGAAAAGCTTGGAGCTACATGATCTTTCCAGTTCTTAACTATTAACTGTCTTGCAATCAGAATAATTGTATTTAAAGGTTTTACCACCCTCTTGTGGGCCCACATCTCCGTAATGCTTACTGTACCAGTATCTAATCTTCTGCCAGAACTGTTGAATTTTGGGACAAGCCCGAAATATATGAAAGATATCGGCTTTATTCAATGAGCAACGAGGACAACCAAAAACTTGAGTAGGATAAAATCTAGCCAATTTATCAGGGGACTGATAATAGTTATTAATTAATTTTAAGTGAGTTTCTCTCCAGGATATAGATATCTGTAATTTTTCTAACTCTAAAAAGCTTCGCTCAATCCTGTTCTCCTCCAAACGCGGGAAAAACCTATCCCAGGAATTAAGTAATTTATTCATAAGTAATTCGCCCTGTTTAGCCAATAAGATATCATAAACGATATTGACGAACGTCACAGAGAGAATTGACAGATTACAGACTTAATATCCATCCATTTCAACAATGCTGAGACATCACATTTCTGTGAAACTACATAATGTTGCAACTGGAAATAAGCATATAAATGAGAACGGGGCAGATTAAACTTATGAAACAGCAGCTCTGATGTAAGCAGTTGATTGGAATCAAATATCTGATGCACATAACTCAGACCTAAATAAGCCCAGTATCTAAAAATCCTCTGCTTAATGCCAGGCGTGAATTGGGGGTTACCCATTATCGGGAGAAACTCTGAAAATAGCGGTGAAATTTTCAACACCCTACAGATTTTATGCCAGGCTAAAATAACATTTTTAACCAAGATCAATTTATCTATATTTGAGGGTAAATTTTTCACAGGGCAATGCAAAATCGCCTTCAGTGAAAAAGGAAAGACCAAAAACGTTTCCAACTCTAACGAAACAAACTTATTTAGGTCAGTAATCCAATCCAGCGCTAATTTAGCTAAAGAAGCCCAGTTATACAATCTTAGGTCTGGTAGAGCAAATCCTGCAAAACATTGTCTTTGCATCAGTCTGTTCAAGCCCAATCGTGGTTTTTTATTGCCCCAAATAAATTTAGATTGCCAGGACTGTAAATCCAAGATGTCCCTATTGGACAATAAGAGGGGCAGATTTTGTAAAAGATATAAAATTCTTGGAAAAATAATTGTTTTTATCAAGTTAACTCTTGCTGACAGAGAAATTAAAGAGGAGGACCAATTTTCTAGATCACTTTTAATTTTCTGAAGAACCGGGGGATAATTTAATTTATACCACTTTGCAGGATCTCTATTCAGGATAATACCTAAATACCGAAAGGATTCCACCACTTTAAACGGATGATCTACCCAAATAGAACCCTCTCTATGTAGCCAAAGAAGTTCACTCTTCTCATAGTTAATTTTATATCCTGAAAAAGAGGAAAATAAATTAAACAATTGTAAAACTAACGGGACAACATGTTGTGCATTGTCAAGAAAAATCAGTAGGTCATCTGCATACAGCAGACTTTTTAGCCTGGTGGAGCCAAGCAAGATCCCGGATAGGCTATCCCGCAGCAAGGAGGCAAAAGGCTCTAAAGCTAAGTTAAACAACAACGGGGAAAGCGGGCATCCTTGCCTAGTCCCTCTCTTAAGTACTATCTGAGCAGAAAGACAGCCATTGATGCAGAGATAAGAGATCGGGTTTTTATACAGGGAGTGCAGAATTATTAGGCAAGTTGTATTTTTGAGGATTAATTTTATTATTGAACAACAACCATGTTCTCAATGAACCCAAAAAACTCATTAATATCAAAGCTGAATAGTTTTGGAAGTAGTTTTTAGTTTGTTTTTAGTTATAGCTATTTTAGGGGGATATCTGTGTGTGCAGGTGACTATTACTGTGCATAATTATTAGGCAACTTAACAAAAAACAAATATATACCCATTTCAATTATTTATTTTTACCAGTGAAACCAATATAACATCTCAACATTCACAAATATACATTTCTGACATTCAAAAACAAAACAAAAACAAATCAGTGACCAATATAGCCACCTTTCTTTGCAAGGACACTCAAAAGCCTGCCATCCATGGATTCTATCAGTGTTTTGATCTGTTCACCATCAACATTGCGTGCAGCAGCAACCACAGCCTCCCAGACACTGTTCAGAGAGGTGTACTGTTTTCCCTCCTTGTAAATCTCACATTTGATGATGGACCAGAGGTTCTCAATGGGGTTCAGATCAGGTGAACAAGGAGGCCATGTCATTAGATTTTCTTCTTTTATACCCTTTCTTGCCAGCCACGCTGTGGAGTACTTGGACGCATGTGATGGAGCATTGTCCTGCATGAAAATCATGTTTTTCTTGAAGGATGCAGACTTCTTCCTGTACCACTGCTTGAAGGAGGGGTCTTCCAGAAACTGGCAGTAGGACTGGGAGTTGAGCTTGACTCCATCCTCAACCCGAAAAGGCCCCACAAGCTCATCTTTGATGATACCAGCCCAAACCAGTACTCCACCTCCACCTTGCTGGCGTCTGAGTCGGACTGGAGCTCTCTGCCCTTTACCAATCCAGCCACGGGCCCATCCATCTGGCCCATCAAGACTCACTCTCATTTCATCAGTCCATAAAACCTTAGAAAAATCAGTCTTGAGATATTTCTTGGCCCAGTCTTGACGTTTCAGCTTGTGTGTCTTGTTCAGTGGTGGTCGTCTTTCAGCCTTTCTTACCTTGGCCATGTCTCTGAGTATTGCACACCTTGTGCTTTTGGGCACTCCAGTGATGTTGCAGCTCTGAAATATGGCCAAACTGGTGGCAAGTGGCATCTTGGCAGTTGCACGCTTGACTTTTCTCAGTTCATGGGCAGTTATTTTGCGCCTTGGTTTTTCCACACGCTTCTTGCGACCCTGTTGACTATTTTGAATGAAACGCTTGATTGTTCGATGATCACGCTTCAGAAGCTTTGCAATTTTAAGAGTGCTGCATCCCTCTGCAAGATATCTCACTATTTTTGACTTTTCTGAGCCTGTCAAGTCCTTCTTTTGACCCATTTTGCCAAAGGAAAGGAAGTTGCCTAATAATTATGCACACCTGATATAGGGTGTTGATGTCATTAGACCACACCCCTTCTCATTACAGAGATGCACATCACCTAATATGCTTAATTGGTAGTAGGCTTTCGAGCCTATACAGCTTGGAGTAAGACAACATGCATAAAGAGGATGATGTGGTCTAATTTGCCTAATAATTCTGCACTCCCTGTATAGATTCCTAATAAATTCGAGAAACTGATTTTTAAATCCAAATCTCTCTAATGCTGTGAATAGGTAATTCCAGTTCACAGCATTGAAAGCCTTTTCTGCATCTACAGTGAGAATAGCTGCTTTACTAACCTTTTTAAATTCAACACTGTTTAAATCCAAATTCCACACATAGTCCAAAAGAGAGGTAACTTTACGAATGTTCTTAAGGGAATTTCTCTCTTTCATAAACCCTGTTTGATGTGGGTGGTTAACTTTATCTAGCAATTTTACCAGCGTAGCTGAAACAATTAATGTCAATAATTTGTAATCTGCGTTAAGAACAGATATCAGTCTGTAAGACCCTGGATCCTCTGGGTCCTTACCTTTCTTTAGAATCAATGAAATACCCGCCCCCGAGAAATAATTTGACATTGTATTGCTTGAGGAAAAATAAAAATTAAAAAGATTAACTAAAGGTATTTTAACTTCTTTTAAAATGTTATAGAACTCTACAGGGATGCAATCAGGACCTGGGGACTTATTACTACTAGCCGACTGTATAGCCTCTATAACCTCTTCCTCAGAAATGTATCTATTTAAGCCTATCAATTCCTCCTCAGAAATCTTTGGCAGATTAACATTAGCCCAAATATTTGCAGCATTATCCAGATTAATATTGGGTTCCGAATACAACCGTTGGAAGACCTTATAAAACTCTTTACTAATATCTTCTACGTTAGTATATTTTCTATTGTCCACTTTAATCGCAGAGATAAGATTCCTACTCTTCCTGATCTTCACTAATCTAGCCAAAAATTTAGCTGAGTTACCATAAGGACCCCTAAAATGATAATTAATTTTCTGTTCTTCTTCCAGGGATTTTTGTTTTAAAAAAAATATCTCTTTCCCTTTTATACTTGCAATATCTATCCCAATTATCCTTAGAAAAAAAAAAAAAGCTCTAACTTGGGCAGCTAATTTAGATTCCTGCACCAAGGCTTTCTTCTTCAAGCTACACAGATAGGCTTTAATTTCCCCCCTCAAAACCGCTTTGGCACCCTCCAAGAAAATTCAGGTTTAGTAAATTGACTTATATTAAAAGTAGTATAATCCTTCCATTTTTGTTTCAACCAGTTAACAAATCTGCGACTATCAGCCAAAAACCGAGGAAAAAAATTTAGTATTCTGTGTCGGGGGGGGGGGGGACAATGGGAGATAGAGAAAGAGATATTACGGCATGATCCGAGATCACGATATCGTAAATTTTAGATTCTGATCTACTCAGGGCTAAAGGTTTAGAAATCAGAAATAAATCGATTCTAGAAAATGTCATATGTGATTTTGATTCACATGTAAAGCTACGTAAATCTGGGTTTTTAAGTCTCCATATATCAACTAAGTTCAATTCAGAACAAAAAAATTTAAAATATTTTGCGATTCTATAATTTTCCCGTAAATTTTACCAGACAATCTATCAAGAATTGGGCATAAAGACATATCCCAAAAGACCGGAGAAAATGAGTTTGAGCCATATATATTACAAAAGACATAGTTACAGCCATTAATTTGAATCTGAAGAATCATAAATCTTCCCTCTGGATCCGTCTCTAGCTTAATAATGTTGTAATCTAAATTTTTATGCAACAATATTACGACTCCCAATCTCCTTTTAACTGCAGGGGCGGCCACACATTCACCCACCCATTTACATTTAAATTTAACTGATTCTGATTCTTTAAGATGCGTTTCTTGCAACATTACTACATCAGGACTAAATTTCGCTAGATACTTAATAATTAATTTACGTTTTCTGGGAGATGTTACACCCCCCAAATTCCACGAAAGAATATTAATCTTAGTCATCATCTAGAAAACACCTCATTCCATGCCTACAACAATCAATGACTTGTTTATCTAACTCTACGTAAAAGATGCTTCCGGCCGGCGGGAGGGGGAGTAGAAAAAAAAAAAAAAAGGAAAAAAGGAATTTTAAAAAATAAGAGATAAAAACTACAACTACTCATTCTCAATGCATATATCAAATCTTGCCTCATTTTAAGCATACAATATATTTCAACAAGTTTCCAAAAATTCATTTTTCTATATTTCTTTAAAGAATCACAAAAAAATACAGTCAGCAGGAAAATAGCAAATAAAACCAGGTCGGCTTTAGTCAGCCCAAACATATTAATCAAGTACATTTTAGATTCATATTTAATATCCGAAAAAACCTCCTCCAGGGCACTACAGACCACCAATAAATTCCTGAGCTTCTTGAGGATTATTAAGCATGTGTCTGATGCAGTTTTTTTTTCTACTATAATCTTTGCAGGGTATATTACCCATGCTTTCAGGCCTTTGCTGGTGATCCTAGTGCAGAAAGGAATCATTAACTTCCTCTTAGAAAAGGTTTCAACAGAAAAATCTTGAAAAAATAGTAACTTATTTTTCTCAAAAATAAATTCTTCTGACTTCCTGTATAATTTTAAAAATTCTACCTTGTCTTGAAATTTAAGCAATTTAAAAATACACATTCTGCTCCTGTTAGGGAAAACTGTGCTGGCTTTTCTTCAGCCAACCCTGTGTGCTCGTTCTACCGCTAGAGGGAGATTTTGTGCCGGGAAACCTAACGCCTTGGGTAATAGTAACGAGGTGACCTTCATAAGGTCCTCGTACTCAGGGGATTCTGGCAATCCCACAATTCTAATATTATTCCGCCTGGAGCGATCTTCCAGATCCTCCAGGCGGGATTGTAAGCTGGTGATTTTAACCTCCTGACTATGGGCTAACTCATCCTGGATGTTCGCTCGGTCCTCCAAATCTGAGATCCTGCTTTCTGCCTCATTTAATCTTGATGCAAATTGTTTAACCTCATTCGAAAGGTATACAATATCTATTGATATGGTACTAAGCTCTTTCTTAATGATGTCAAATTGTGGAGTAAATATATCAGTTAGTTGAGAAATTAAATTGTGTGTGTCAATGTGCAATGTGCCCCCATCTAAAGAGGGTTCTAATGTAGTGTCTACACTCTTAGCCTTTCTATCTTTACTTTTAGGAGGCATTATAGGAGAACTATGTTTTGCCTGTGTGATAAATCTTTCCATGTAGGTAGTGACAAAATAGGTGCACCAAACAACAAAAAATAATCAATAAAATAGAAAAATAGTGAAAACAAAACAAAGCACAGAATATGGTATCTGTGAAGCGATAACAATAAATGTGGATATTTTTTTATTTATTTTTTTATATAGTGATCCGACTAGGTGATTCATGAATAGTGAAATTCAAGGCCTTTCACAAAGAGCAATACATATTGTAGGGAGTAGACAAACAATAAATCAAGATTTATACCAGATATAGATCACTCCATCTCATTAATATAGTCCTAATTAATTCACAGACAGAAAAAGCTTAGATCGAATTTATAGTCCAGGCATGATAGAACAAAGAGGGTTGTCATAAAGTATCCGTGTGGCCAGTACACACCAAAGAACCACTTATGACTCTCTCTTTTTTCTCTTTTATCCCTCTTTTTTTCCCATCTTTCCCTTCCTCTCCTTTTCTGCTTCTCCCTTCTTTCCTCTCTTTCTCTCTCTCTCTCCTCCCCTTTCTTCTCTTTCTTTCCCCTTCTCCTTCTTCCCTCTTTCTTTCTTACTAAATCAAGCGCATTCAAAGATAGTATACAGAAGGAGGGAGTGTACCTTCTATTTTAAGCAAGAAATCCAAGGGGTAGATCAAAAAAGAAAAAACAGTGGCACAAGGTAAGGGGGGAGAGAAAGGGTATCCAACTTGCAAAGTTCCCCAGTAGTTTTGAATTTGTAAAAGCTTAACTCTGGGGACGATGGATTTATAACGGTGGGCTGAACCAGAATCTGGGAAGAGATAAACCTCCTTCAACAAATAATACTGTTCATGCACATAGCTGAATCAATACATTACGATCCTAAATCATTGTAATCTGCCAACTGATTTGTCCCAACAGAGCCGGGGAACCTATGTGCACCAATACCTTCCTCGACCACAGACTTCTCCGACGATATAACAGGGCAAAACAGGGAGGGCACTGGAAGTTCTTACCAGGATGCTTTTTGAGGCTTTACAAACCCGCCTAGGAATACCCTGCAGACAAGGGCCGATGTCTCCTCCGACCTCTTGACGGACTACCTCCTGTGGCCAAATGCTTTCTACCGCGAGGAAGGAGCGCTGCCCACAGATCCCTCCGCGGGCAAACGGCCCCGACCTACAAGCGGTTACGCCACTTTGGGGGCTGCGAAATTTAGCCAAGGTCAATTTGCTCTCCACCTCTCACCGGCGTGTCGCTCTTTTCCTCACTGTGGGCTTCCTCTGCGGTCAGTGCGGTCTCCACCGCCGGGCTTATCTGCCAAATAGAAGTTCCTCAGCACAGGCTGGAACAAAGCCAGGAAATCTGCTGCAGATCCCAGATCGACTGGGTATAGCGGCCAATGTGTGCTGGGGGAGATGTCAGTGTTCCAACACTCAAGAGCACCACGAGATGCACAGCGTGTCCAGCAGCTCCACCCCCACCGGAACCTCTTTACTTTTTCCGCAGTTCCTACCTGTGATCACTAACTCTGTACCAGCCTGTCAGCAGTAGTGGAGGTTCACGCTGATCAGTGACGTCACATCCGCTCTTTACCCGACCACAGCCGCAGCTCTGTAAGTCACAGTGATTCCGGAGTAAGACGCCAGATCTCTGCTGCTGTCTAAAGAACTCAGGTACATAATATCTTCTTGCTGTTTACCGCATCACTGCATAATATGTTGGAGGCTTAATCTTGGTTGCGATCATCGTTTTTCCCAAGGTATAATTGATGAACTCTGCTTGTATTGCTTTTACCTGGTTGCTGTTCTTATTAATCAGTGTGCAAACAGGAAGAACTGACCTTTTTATTGCTCAATGAGAATCTGTCTTTGAACTGGTTTTGTACTAATGATATTCATACTTAGTATCAGCCAGTTATATTCTATCCTCATTCAGTTTGCCTCTGTCTGAGTTTTCAGCACTGTCATATCACATCCCCTGATTAAGCTCACTAGACTGAAGGAATCCTTTTCTTCCTATAGAGGATTTAGACAGTCTTGTGAAACAAACTATTACTTTAACATAATATACTGCAGTTGTGTTCCACAAGCCAGACCATTACTGATATCTAACATTATTGATAAATAATTTATTTACTAGACAGGGTTTTATACTCCAGATTTATAGTCAGTTATTATAGTGAATTCTTTCAGAACTGTACATAAAAAGGTTATTGTGATTATATCCCTGGTAGTTATTAATTAAGATATATACAAAGACCCGGTGAGTCTCAAGGCACTGGTTGAGATAAAACAAACTTTATTGGAGATCATCTTCAAAAAACAAGTAAAACGCTTAAAACAAAGTGTGGTCCATAAGAACAGCTGAAGAAAAACTGTCTTATGCGTTTCAGCTATGTGGTAGCCTTACTCATAGACATACTAGTCCAGGTGTGTTCCGTGCTTAAATAGCCCGGTACTCTCTGCACTAATTGCCTCCAGCTGTTAATAATAAAAAAATTAAAAAAAAATGCCAATTGTTAGTTTAACCCCTAAACATGGATACAACCATTCTCTATCTTGTAAATATATAAAATGAGGATTAGATCTTGATGTAACCAAAAAGGTTAAATGTTGAAATGAGAGGTGGACAGTAGTAAATTCTCAACTAAGGGGCCAAGTTTTAACGGACTACTGTGTATATCGTATCAATATTAACATATAGACAGGATTTATGGTTAATTACATTTCTAGGCGCAGTATAAGCATACATGTGTATTAATAAAAGGGTAAATGTTCCATCAGTAATCAATGCCTCTTCTATACTGACTATTTAGAACATAATACAATGCTTTAGACCCCTGTGACCTGACTATAGGAGAGGGTGGACGGCCTAAAATAGATAATGAGAAGTAGATAAATCAATTTTAAAACATGTACAGAAATGTGCATAAATGTTACTAAGCATGTCATTTTTGTCGCTGCCAGAAGTTGATGACATCCCCATCTATGTTAAGACCTTCTGGTCTACGAGTTTTTAGTTGAAAAATCCAGTAGGCTTCTTGATAAAGGAGTTTATTATTAATATCCCCCCCTCTATCTGGAACTTTAACTTGTTCTATAATCTGCCACTGGAAACTGCTTACATTTTTGCCATGTTGGTAAATGAAGTGTCTCGCCAAATCTGAACACTCTATACCGTTGTCTATATTATTTAAGTGTTCTCTTATGAAGCATCCTACGTACTGCTTATTGCAAGTTGTACATTCTATCAAATAGATAACGTTGTGTGCGACAGTACAACTTTTTAGAAGATGAACTTTCTGTGTGATTTTTGATTGAAAACTTATTTGGATATTAACTGAATTCTCAAACTGGTGACCTTGTAAAGTATAAGAAATTGTTAAGTATATAATTTGATATTTTAAAGCAAATACATTCATTATTGCTACAGTCAAATTGCAGGTAATAGATTTAAATGGGCACTTAGTATTTTAAGCTTGTGTTTCATAGTCCTGTGTAGTCTTAACTAGTCATTATTGCTAAATAATTTATTTACTAGACAGGGTTTTATACTCCAGATTTATAAGTCAGTTATTATAGTGAACTCTTTCAGAACTGTATATAAACTGGTTATTGTGATTATATCCCTGGTAGTTATTAATTAAGCATAGTAAGTGGGTAATCCATATTGAGCATTAAACTAGAGTTATTGGTTAATAACAGAAAATTCTGGTATCTCATTGTGATATTTAAATGCAACTCTGAGTTGGGAGATTATTGTGAATAAGGTAATTTTTATGATCTTTGTATAGAATATTGTAACAGCATAAACGTGTATAGTTTGATTAATTTGTAACAAAGATCCCGGTCTCAGCAGAAATAAGCAAGGAGAGATTACTTCAAGGTTTAAAAAGTTCCATTTAATAGATCCAGTTTAAAAACGAAAAAGGCACAGCAAGACAGTTGATACAGCTGACGCGTTTTCTGCCTCAAGGGCAATTCATCAGAGCTGAGAAACAAGCATCACTAACAGCTGTTAAATCCCAAAAGGTGGCGGTCAATACAACCAATCAAAATACATTTCATGCAGTCATACAGGTTTAAAAGAAAAGATAAAAGTTCTTTGATGGTTGGCATTCTAATTAATTATATAGCATTTATCTTTTATATTTATTTACATGATTGTAACGATTCTTTATGGAACGATTTTCTATTATTATATATTTGATTATAACATGAATTAGTTGCATACTTTTCTCAAATTCTATTGTCACATTTTTAATGAGTTTTCAATATAGTTGTTAAGTAATAATGTATATATTTATTTCTATATATCATTGTATGTATGTGGGTGAAGGTTATGAATGGGTTAAACCTGTATGACTGCATGAAATGTATTTTGATTGGTTGTATTGACCGCCACCTTTTGGGATTTAACAGCTGTTAGTGACGCTTGTTTCTCAGCTCTGATGAATTGCCCTTGAGGCAGGAAACGCGTCAGCTGTATCAACTGTCTTGCTGTGCCTTTTTCGTTTTTAAACTGGATCTATTAAATGGAACTTTTTAAACCTTGAAGTAATCTCTCCTTGCTTATTTCTGCTGAGACCGCAATCTTTGTTACAATTGTTTCTCTTCGATTATTCTGGGGGTGTGGAGGATCCCAGCGGTCTCATTGGAGCAGCCGTTGCTGGCTGAGACGTTGCCGGCATCAGAACGAGGCTCTTTGCACTGCAGTAAGTTTGGCATTACACGCTGCACTACAAGAACAAGTGGTTACCTTATACATAAGGAGGATTTTAAAGAGACAAGTATTTAACTTAAATCTACTCAGAAGGGACCTCTACAAGTGTGGTAAGCCTCACAGTTCTAAATATTATCTTTCTTGGGAGAAATGTTGTAAACTTTCTATATACCCTGTGTTAACCGCATTATTGGGGCTCAAAGTGGAGCAGTATTCACAGGGTAATGTACATATGATCTGTCACACACACGCAGTTAAATATATTGTTGGACTAGTTTGATTCATATCTGGTTTTATATAAATATAATTCAATGTGTCTATAAATTTTAACTAATATAAAGAATTTAGGAATTTACATTAATTAATAAATTGTTTTGTATATGCATTTTATTGGGGGTTTGGTTTAAAGAATAATTATTAAATATATTGTATTATAACCCGGCCATATACTGACAAGGCGAAGGTCCAAGGCGGAGGTCCATCGATCCGACGTGAAGGTCCTCTTCATGCGATTGTCCGCCGCACACTAAGGATTGACATGAAAGGTACACCTTTTATACTGGGGGTACCATTGCATTCCTATTCGCTGAAAAAGAATCAGCCAATAGGAATTAGGGCTGCTAAAATCCTATTGGCTGTTCAAATCAGCCAATAGGATTTAAACAGCTCTCATTCTATTGGCTGATTCGAATCAGCTAATAGAATAAGAGCTGCTTAAGCTTGTTTCACTATCATCATGGCTCAAGAGTGGCCTATGAGACTTATTAGTCCCCTTTTTTTATGTTAATATGACAATACATAGGCCCAAGAGTGGCCTTCTGTCCAATGGGGGAACCCTAATAAGTAAAACCGAGGTTTAATTAAGGTTAGTTCACTCACTTTGTAGACACTATCTTGTGTCCTGATAATAAAGTTATTGTTTTTATTTATACACTTGCTGTCTTTGGTGGTGCTCATTGCCATACCACTTTTGGATTCTTTTGGATTTCATCTTATTATTTGCTGTGTTCAGTTATCTGGGAGGCTGTGAAGTCCCAGCCTGCTCTTATTGCACCTGGAGGTGCTTTTTATCCTGTAAGTGCAATAACTTGTCTTCTATCCTGTTGTCCCTGTCTATACGGTATTGGGCTATGGTTGTTTGTTCTCTATTCATACACAGATAATGGGATCACCTTCTCAAGTGTTCCAGACCTGATTTGACAGTCGGTTGGTATCAGTGAGCTGGACTACTGCAAAATTCCAGCCGCCCTACTAGCACCATTGGGTGCATCACACTTGTGAGTATATTGAAAACTTCAATAAAAAATATTTTTTTTAAAAATTACAAAAATTTAACAAAACGTGCTAACGTACAGAACTGGTAAAACAATGAATGCAAGCCTTCCGAACAAGAGGCTGAAATTTGTTGCATTTAGAAAGAGTATAAATTGAGGATAAATTTAAATTATCAAAAAAATGAAGCCTTAAAGGGACAATCAACTTTAAATGTGTTATTGTTTAAAAAGATAGATAATCCCTTTATTACCAATTCTCCAGTTTTGCATTACCAACACACGTTTTACCTCTGTGATTACCTTGTATCTAAGCCTCTGCAGACTGCCCCCTTATTTCAGTTCTTTTGACAGACTTGCATTTTAGCCAATCAGTGCTGATTCATAAATAACTCCACTAGAGTGATCACAATTATATATGCCACACATGAACTAGCATTGACTAACTGTGAAAAACTTTCACAATGCACTGAAATAAGAGGCGTCCTTCAACAGCTTAGAAATCAGTTTATGATTCTACCTAGGTTTAGCGTTTAACTAGAGCTGCAACAACTAATCGGCATAATCGATAATAATCGATTATGAAAATAGTTGTCAACGAATCTCATAATCGATTAGTTGGTTTGTAATTAGTTTGCACACAGCACCAGCTGCTTCACTCCAATGAGCTCTTGCACATGGTATTGTGTTTTATGGTTATGCCCTTAGCCTAAAGGACATCTATAGACATTTACTTTTCACTTCTTCAGGACAATATCAGTTTCTTTTTAAGTTTACAACTAATCATGTTTTATGTGCAACCCAGAAATAAAATAGGAGTCATTATTTGTATTGTTTATATTAAATCAGGTGATTTGGGACTATGCAAGCTTGTTATTTACACCTAACCCTAGATTGATGGTATTTGCTATATGAATTGATGTCACTATTACCTGTTTGCATAATTTTTAGTGGATCGCTTGCTATTGCTGATTTTATGTACTCTATAGATAAATGTGTAAGGGTGTGTCCTGTTTTATTTAAATATTTTTATTTATTTGGAATATGTACCAAATTCAACCTCTGTAATGATATATCTGTTAGTTTAAGAGTGGACCAAATATGTTTTTCCTCTAACCTTATAGCTGGTTGTTTACCATTGCATTGGTCAGAATGAAGGCCAGGCTTACTTTTTTAAGAGGCCCCTTGTATTGGTGAGAGCTAACAAAGATAAAAAGCCCATCTTGGTGAAATTGGCAAAACCCTACTTATGCATCTCAGGCACCTCAATACCATCTCAGCGCTTCTTCTCTGCTGCAAGCAAAATAGCTTGAAAAAAAGAGAGCCAGCCTCAGTCAGGAGCATGTGGACATCTTGACATTTTTGCATTTCAATGCAAAGTTTCTGAAATAGTGAATAACAGAATGTTATAAACAGTAGTAGTCTACCTATAACTAGTTCTACCTCTTTTCAAACAGTTTGTGGTTTTGTTTTGCTTAATTATAAAAAATTGTCCTGCTGCTTACAAAACTGGATCAACAGTTGTGTTAATATAAAGTTGTAAAGTTTTAGTCTGAAGTTTTTATTTGTAACACTCAGTATGTGGATTTTATTTTAAATGTAGGAAAAAATATTTATTTATTTTTTATCCGATTAGTCGATTAATCGAAAAAATAATCGTCCGATTAATCGATTATGAAAAAATCGTTAGTTGCAACCCTACTTTTAACAAAGAATACCAAGAGACTAAAGCAAATTTGATGATAAAAGTAAATTGGAAAGTTTAAAAATGCATGCCCTATTTTAATCATGAATGTTTAATTTTGACTAGACTGTCAGTTTAAAAGAAGAGAGAGGTAAAATGTCAAATACAAAGCAGGAAAGTTGTTTCACTTTAGACATCTATAGACTTAGGGGTAAATTTATCATGGTGAGGAAAGACATGATCCTCTATAGCGAATCATGTCGGCCGCACATTGATAAATGCCGACAGCATACGTTGTCTGCATTTATCATTGCACAGCAGTTATTGTGAACTGCTGGTGCAATACCGCCCCCTCCTGCTGGTGCAAGACCGCTGCTCCTTAACTTCCGCTTCAGGCAGAACTGAAGTGGAGTGGGTCGGAAGCAGCATCCGCTGCTTCATAAATCGACCCCTTAATCACACCTTATTGTGATAACTGTGCTTGAGGTAAACCACCAGTATAATCTTCCATTCTTTACCAACTAGTGGTAATCCCAGCACTCCCTTCCATCTATTATGTCTATCAGTGCCCCCCCCCTCTGTAATCCCACCGCCCACTTTGGAAACCACTGGTTTATAATGTAAAGTAAATTGTATGTTGCTTTGTTGTATCTAGATGTGTTATATTAAAAACTTGTTCATTCTGAACCCAATTTTTTTCTTTCATGATTCAGATGGAGCATGCAATTTTAAGCAACTTTCTAATTTATTCCTATTATCAATGTTTCTTCATTATCTTGGTATCTGTATTTTAAAAGCAAGAATATAAATTTAGGTTAATTTTTGGTTCACAACCTGGGTTATTCTTGATGAGTAGTGGATAAATTCACCTACCAATAAACAAGTGCTGTCCAGGGCCTGAACCAAAAATTGTCTGGCTCCTTATCTTAGATACCTTCTTTTTCAAATAAAGATAGCAAGAGAACGAAGAAATATTGATAATAGGAGTAAATAAGAACGTTGCTTAAAATTGCATACTCTATCTGAATCCTGAAATAAAAAATTGGGTTCAGTATCCTTTAATAAACAAACGAGTCCCTGGCGTCACGACACAAACATATTCCAGAAAAACAGCAATTAGCAACCAGTAAACAGTTGTACTCAGATATAACGCATTAAATAATTAACTTTTTTTTCATTAAGTGCATGAAATATTTACTATGATTCATCCAGTGTTGTTTGTTTGAACTTTTCTGCATGTAACATCAATTTTTCAAGAGCCATATTACTATGAATCATTTCTCCGTCAGAAAAATCCGTGTAAATAAAGCTTGATATAAAAAAAGACTCCTGGACAGACTAACTGAGGAGCCTGGTTTGATTGGCTGAGTCTAAAGTTACGTCAAAGGTTAACGCTGTGGTTACTTCTTTGCGGCTTTTGACGTAATTACGCGCTTCTCGTAACGTTGCACGCGCCGGTTACCTACGCACGCGGGAGCTCGAGTTTATCACCCGGTTTCTCCTTGCTGTAACTGTTACGTTGCATTCGCCGGTCGCCTGAATTCTACAGACATTTCCGCGCTTACAGATCCGTAAGGTTTCCGCACTATGCCGAAAAATAAAGGTTGGTGGTGACGGACTGTTGGAAGGCCTTGGGGGTCATTAAATCCTTAAGAATAGTGATTCTGGTCCGCTGAGGGCAGGCAGTGTGCGTGTTCTTTGCTTGAAATTTGCAACCGTGTTAGCACAGCTGGGGAGCTAGGCCGAACCTTGGGATTCTGCGGATTGCTAGGAAGGAAGGTCCCATACACCGCCCTGATTATTGCTCTCGGATCCCGATTCAACATTGATTCCTATGTACCTAAGCATGATTGTGTGTATATATATATATATATATATATATATATATATATATATATATATATATACACAACACATAATTACGGGTTTACATTTAAACATCAATATGACATTTTAGAATAGTGCAATATAAAAAAAACTTTCCATTATATTAAAACAAGTGAAGTTACACACTCGGCAAAAAAAAAAATCTAATCAACTACACTACAATTTGGATGCATGTATATGGTACTATTCTCCCCCCCCCCATTTTTAATTGTCTCATTCATAACTCTGATGGTTAAGATATTGATCTGCTTATGTTATCAAAATATGTTTAATTTACCAATTTGTCATCACTGGCTTTAGAGATCTTGCACAACAGAATGTCAGTCCTGTCCTTAGCATTAAATTACTTTTGCCTTTAGGATCGTAGAAAAGGGCTTGATATTAAATGTGAGAGCCTTTTTAGAGTGTGATTAACTCCCAAAAGTTGGTGGTCATAAGTAAAAATGTAACTCCTTAGCAAATGGTAACCCACCTGTTATCCTCAAGTGCTAAAATGTCTTTATGAAAATTGTATTTGTAATGTCCTGAATGTTCTTTTTTTTTGCTTGGTAACATCATTGTGCTTGCTCATCAATTCACTGTATATCTCTTCTGCTAAGCTGAGCTTCCCATTAGCTCATGGCAGTGACAGACAGTAGTTTCAAATTGTAAATTTCACCTCTTAAGTAATTTGCATAATCAATAATTTGCTATGCAGCTCAGTCTGTTCTTTTATTATTTTTTTTTATTGCTAACCAAATCACACTCTGAAATTAGGTAGTTTATCAGTCTGCCCAAAAGCAATAGTTTCTTTTTATATTTTTAATATGCAGTTAAAGGGATATAAAACCCCCAAAATTTTATTTTGTGATTCAGACAGAGCATACAATTTGTTTTCAATTTACTTCTGTTATCAAATTAGCTTTGTTTCTGTGTTTTTTGTTGAAGAAATACCTATGTAGGTGTCTGGAGCACTACATGATAGGAAATAGTGCTCTTGCATATGGATAGCATTCTTGTAAAACTGCTGCCATATGGAGCTGCAGACATGGGCTTGCTCCTGAGCTTCTGGCCCTACTTTTCAACAAAATATACCAAGGGAAAAAAGACAATTGCTTAATAGAAGTAAATTATAAAGTTGTTTACAATTTACTATCTCCGGGTCAACCTTGGGCCCCAGATGTTTTGGAACTACATTTCCCATGATGATGAGACACTCTCTAGGCTGCCTGAGCATTTAGGGGCCCAAGGTTGCTGACCCCTGCTCTCTCTGAATCGTGAGATGATTTTTTGGGTTCCATGTCCCTTTAACCCCCATTTTACCCAGTAGATGGTACCATTGCACAATGCAGTTGTAAATGCTTATAAACAGATTTTTCAGTAGTAGCATTTTTTGCTGCCGGTTCCAGTGTTTTACATTTTCTTATGTATATTTTTAAGGTAAGGGAGGTAAGAACAGAAGACGTGGTAAGAATGAAAATGAGTCTGAAAAAAGAGAATTGGTATTTAAAGAAGATGGACAAGGTAAGCATGTGAAATTTTATGAGAAAGGACAGGCTAGCTAAAATAAACTAGGGTGTAGTCTCCCCTCGTGGTCAAACACGGAAAGAAAGAGGCTCCATTAGAGCTATCGTCCCCCTTGACCAAAAGTATGTCTTTGTTACTGCAAATGATTGTAAGTTTTATAGTGATCAGCTGCATTTTAGAGGGACATAAAACTCCTTAAGTAAAAGGTAGATTCCCCTCATTTAAATGAGTTTCCATGTTCCTCAGTCAGGTGCGGGTGCTGAAAAATGCACTTTTGAAAATGGCACCCATGTGCGTCATAAGGGAGTATACAGGCAGTCCCCGGGTTACGTACAAGATAGGGACTTTAGATTTGTTCTTAAGTTGAATTTGTACGTAAGTTGGAACAGGCACTTTTTTTAGGTGAAACTCTAGCCAAACATTTTTTTTGTTTTGGATAGCATAGGATAAAGTTTGTTTTGCTATCTGAGCCCCTGTTCAGAAAATTTCACATCACTTTCTGTCCTTGTGACAATTGGATTTTCAGTATTTTGGATTATCCTGGAAAGGATTGTCGATAAAGCTCTATTTTCTCTGTATGTAAGTATGAGTTGTACTTAAGTTGGATGTCTGTAACCTGAGGACTGCCTGTATTTGATTTACGGATCTGTGTGTGAAGGCATCTTCTTTTGTCATGAAATAATGTCATATGGGAACTGGGATTATAGATTGAGGGACCAAAGATCCCTCATTCTACTACTATAGTAACAAAGATTTGGGGTATTGTTTAAATCATGACTCTACAAACCCCCGGGCTCCTAACATTTTGGTTAGTCTTTATATATCTGTTTGCAAATACTGCTCTCTGGCTCCTAAATTTGTCACCAACTGCATAAGACTACACATGGTCGTCATCCACACAGTGAGCATGGATGACAACCCACGTGTCATCATCTGGGAGTAACTTCCGGAGCTCATCATGCTCTTTCTCCAAACCCCCCCCCCCCCCCGCATTTACCCCCAAATTCCTGGTGGACCAGCATCACTGGTGGAGTCTACGGATCGTCACAACACATGGGCCCTAGGAACCAGGAGGTAGAAGTTGGTTCCATAGGACTTAAAGTGAAAGTCAATCCTAGTGTTTGTGAAACGCTAGGATTGACCATTAAAACAAAGGGGACTTTCATTCATGATGTTTAACATGCTTCATGCAGAAAGCTCCTTTATTTGTTTCAAGCGTTTACCGTTCTGAGCTGCTAAGGCAGCCCACGGCAGAACGCTGTTTTGCTTGAGGTGATGTTTTCACCTCTTAGCTAATAGCTGTGCGTTAAATCTGGCTTGTCTCCCTGTGGCGCCGGATTTCCCGCACGCTATTTGCTAAGAGGTAAAAATGTCACCTCTTAGCAAAATAGCATTCTTCCGTGGGCTGCCTGAGCAGGTCAGAGCGGCAATTGCTTGAAACAAAGGATCTTTTTGTATTAAGTTATACTTCATGAATGAAAGTCCCCTTTATTTGTTTCGATGGTCAATCCAAGAGTTTCACAAACGCTAGGATTGCCTTTCACTTTAAGGGAACTGGATGGTAGGTTAGTATTTAAACCCCCCTATTTCCACTCCGTTAGGACCCACCTTTTGAAAGACAATTGTCTTAGGGGTTAAATGTTAAACATTTATACTAAATAAAATCCCTGCACTGTTTCAAGGAACTTATGTTATCAAAAAGGCCTAGAGGCTTCAAGAAGCCTCTCTTTAAAACAGTCCCTGTACAGTTGTTTGTTTTTTATATCCAAGTGTCCACTGTGCTAATAGTGATCACCTGGCATATATAAATGTGCATTTATTTTAGTAGTGGTTCATGGGAGCCCTTAACTGCACATCAAATTTGCATGCGTGTACCCAAATGGCCTTTTTTACTTGTGGAATAACCCCTTCTTTTCTTGTTTCAACAGAGATTAGTAAAAACAAACTCTTTTTTTATGTTTATGAAAATTGTGGAGGGAAAGAATATACACATGTTCACGTGTCTTATCTATAATTTGGTGGTTTCACATGAAAAAATGACCTACAGAAGGGCTTAAAGGGACAATCCAGCCAAAATTCCAATCCGCATGGATTTATTTCATTTTCGAATAGAAGCATTTTTGTAATATAAATGTAGTAGCAAAAATGTTTCTGATAAAAGCTACAGCTTCAAAAGTGTATTTAAGTATGCACCGTGCACCAGCATTTTAATCACAGCACTTGCTCAGAGAGCGTAGGGTGCTTGTACTATCTGGTAATGACTCAGTTTGTTAATTGCTGACATGATAGAAGCCCCACTGGCGCTAAGAGCAGATAAAATGCTGGTGCACTGAGAATGTCTAGCTATGTTTCACGTGCACGTGCAGAGAAAAATGCTAACACTAAAACTGTAATAACTTTTACTAGAAGCATTTTTGCTAATAGATGTATATTGCAAATCTGTTTCTATTGAAAGATGTTATTTATCTATGTGCATTTAAATTTTGACCGGAATGTCAGCAGCATCAAAAAGCAGCTCAGCACATGGGTGGAAATGGCAAAGCTATTAAAGGTTTAAGGGCCTTGAAAACTAAAATCTATTTCATGATGCAGTTAGAATAAGATTTTTAAACAACTTTCTAATCAACAAAAGGATATCAAGACAATAAAGCAGAAGGAGCAGCCATGCACTATAGTGAGCTAGCTGAACACATCAGGTGAGCCAATGACCAACGGCAAATATGTGCAGCCACCAATCAGCTGCTAGCTCCCAGTTCACTGCTGTTCCTGATAGCAAGAAAATGAAGCACATTTGATAATTAAAGTAGATTGGAATGATTAAAATTGCATTCTTTCTGAATCATGAGTTTATATTTGACTTTACTGAATGCCTTTAAAGGGACATGAAACACATTTCTTTCATTATTCAGATAGAGAATATAATTTAAAAAAAGTCAAATTTACGTTTTTTTATTTATTTTTTAATTGTGTTCTCGTGGTGTTCTTTGAAGAGATACCTAGGTAGGTAGCGTGCACGTGCCTGAAACACTACATGACAGGAAATAATGCTGCCATATAGTGCTCTTGCATAACATTGTTGTAAAACTGCTGCCATATAGTTCTGCAGACACGTGCATACTCCTGAACTTACCGTAATGCTGCTTTCCAACAAAGGATAACCAAGAATGTGATAAAAGTAAATTGGAAAGTAGTTTAAATGTGTGTGCTGTATCTGAAGCATGAAAGAAGAAAAAAATTGGGCTCTATGTCCCTTTTTAGAGGGTGGCATGTAATCTGCATTCAATGAGTTAAAATTTAGACTTTCTTGAGAGCAGTGATTTTTTATTTTTTTTATTTTAATTTTAGAATTCGGCAAGTTGAGTACATACATTGTGGTTCTATGTAACATTGATCCCTGGTTTTTATTTATTAATTCAGATAGTATTTTTCCTCCCTTTTTTTTTTTTTTTTTTTTTTTTTTTTTTTTTTTGTGTGTGTTTCCAATGATTTATTTCACCTGCTGGAGCATATTGTTTACAGAAAGCTTTTTTTTTTTTTTTTTTTTCTTTTTTTTTTTTTTTTTTTTTTCATTTAAAATGGCTGCTTTTCCATTTTGTATCCCCACCTATACTAACACTTTCAATACTTAAAGCAATATTACGTTAAATACATTTTTTAAGCAATGTATTAAGGTTATTCCCCATCTTGCTCTAGTCATGGGTGCAGTCATGTCACAATCTAGCACTCACTGCATTACATTTCTGATGTTTGCACGTGTAACAACTCTCCTTCAGATAATTGTGCAGTATAACGTTGATCCAAAAAATGTCAGAACCCATAATTAGAGAGGTGCATGAAATGTATTTAGTGATTAAGTACCGGCTATAGATAAGATATGTGAACAAAGCTGTTTAGAAGAAATCATACTCCCAGTGGAGGTTAGATATACTCAAATGTTGATTTTCCATTTTCTTACTTTACATATAGTGGGAGATTTGTGTAAATATTAGATAAGCTAATAAGATCTACTCTTCAAATTCAGCCCATTCGATTGGTTTGTGGTTTAACAAACTATTTCATATGCAAAAATATACCTAAATGAGTAATTTCCCAAAGGTTTTTAACTCCACAGCTAGTATAACAAGTCATTGTCAACATGTAAAGGGGATACCAATTTTCCAGTGCACTGTCCATTCATTCCATTTCATATAGAACATGCAGTTTTAAGAGACTTTTCAATTTGTCAAATGTACTTTGTTCTTCTAGTATGATTTGTTGAAAAGCATACCTAGGTAGGCTCATGAGCAGAAATGCACTACTTGGATCTAGCTGGTGACTGCCTCTCACAAGTTATGTTCAGCTACGTCCTAGTAGTGAGTCACTGCTTTGGAACAGACGAAGTGATGGTAAATCCAAGCGTTTAACCAACTCTAGGATTTAACATCACTAAAAATCAAGCGGAGTTTAATTCATCAACTGAGTAAAAAAAGGTGCTAAACTCACCCTTTCCGTGCTGTTGCACAGCGCTAAATTCAGCGGCTCCGGCCGCCCAAGGCACAACTATCTTCTACCAATGAGGTGTCGCTTGCACCTCTAAACCAATAGCGGTGCGTGTCAACTTACAGGTTTCTGTATGCACGCACCGCTATTGGTTTAGCACCCTTTTTATTGCTCGGTTGATGAATGAAACTCCCCTTGATTTTTAGTGATGTTAAATCATAGCATTTGTTAAACGCTTGGATTTACCATCACTTTAACAGTGTTTAACCCCTTTTGTAGAGGCTAAACACACTTGCAATAAATAGCAGAATAATATCATCCTATAACACATTAGATCACTTTCTTTGTGTACTCTTGTCCCTTTTAACCATCAAACACATCCCCTTTTTTTGTATCACATTAGAATTCTTTAACTGTCAGAATAGCTTTAAGTTAATATTGATGTTATTACTCATGGACTGTTTTTGATTAACTTGTTTGCAGAATATGCACAGGTGATCAAGATGCTTGGAAATGGCAGACTAGAGGCTATGTGCTTTGATGGTGTAAAGAGGTTATGTCACATTAGAGGAAAACTACGAAAAAAGGCAAGTAGTTTTTGTAATACAAAGAGAAATGTGTTAAATACAGTAATCACTAAAAAAGCATGTGGATGCAGCACTCTTTTTCAGTAAAGAAATTCTGCAACAAGCTCATATATGCAAAAATAGAAATATATTTATTAATTACAAAGAGGGAAGTAACTTTAAAAAAGACAATATTAATCGCCTCAGGAAACACTAATAGTCCCCCCCCCCCCCCAACAAAAAAAAAATACAGGTGGGTATAGCCTGGGCAGTTAACAAAAAGGATCTATGTTGTCTGGTTTCATGCACCTCCAATGTAATGCAAGAATGCAGCCGTACGTTTAGGGCACTAGCACAATAAAAAACATTACATAACATATGGAGCATATTAATGATAGGATCAATAGGTCGAATGCAATTAGTGAGTTAGTATGTGGATAGTGGCGTTGCTGCGTAAGTGAAAGGATGGTTTCCTTAAAGAGCCATAAAAAATGCAGCAAATATAGAGAGCAAGGTGATCCAGGCAGAGTGTTGAAATTCAAACACCATATAGACTCGTATCACAAATAGCTTTCTTTTACAATATATGCAGAGTCCATGGGTTTCATCCTTGTGGGATTTATCCTCCTAACAGGAAGTGGCAAAAAGCACCACAGCAGAGCTGTTACATAGCTCCTCCCCTAACTCCTCCCCCAATCATTCTCTTTGCCTATGCTAGTAATAGGAAGGGTAAAATGATAGTTTTATTTTCTTCAATCAAGATGTTTTTTATTTTAAATGGTACTGGAGTACTATTTGGCTCAGGGGGGATATGGAAGATTTCCCCCTGAATTTGATGATTTTAGCAGCAGTTACTAAGATCAATTATGGTTCCCACAGATCTGAAGGTAATATGGGAAAATTCTTCAGTGTGGAGAACAGTCTCATGCAGCATTTGAGGTATGTTTCAGCCTTTTTACTTCTGAGGAGATTTAATATATCAGAACTGGCTGATTGGGTTCCTCATAGTGGGAACAGGGTAAGCAGTAGTCCTATAAGCAAAAGGCTGTTACTGTACTCCTGGGTGTGTGTTTTTCTATTACTTATGCAACTCAAAGGCAGCATATAATTAAGACACTGGGATATATTACTATTTTTTTATTATTTATCTAAACAAAAGTATGGCTTTTATTGTGTTTTGGGGACCACATGGCAGTTTAAAACCGTTTTACATGAGGTAGTTTAAATTTCAGTGCGACATCCATTGTGGGCGGGGCCTATTTTCACGCTTCTGATGCGCAGTTTACACTGAAGGAGACAGCAGACATTTGCTCCGGTTGGGTCCTATCTGTGTTCTATACTATCCGGATTGGTGTCGATTCATTTGGCAGTGTTCTGGGGCAGGTAGGCGCCACAGCAGAGCTGTGGCGAGGTGCAGGGGTCCTTATTTAGCAAAGTGTAATTTTTTTGCTTAAATGTTCCTCTAAAGTGTAAATTTCTGCCATTGATGCAATAATTTTTGGCAACTCTGCATTTATATTCATAGTTTTTTTTGAACGTTTATAGACTTCTTAGTGTGTTTGGGAAAAAATTGTGCGCTTTTATTTCTTAAAGGCGCAGTACCCGTTTTTTAAAAAAATTAATTTTTTTCAATAAAGTATTCACCAACTGTTGTGGTTATTACTAATTTGTTTAACATGTCTGACATTGAGGAAACTCATTGCTCTATGTGTTTAGAAGCCCCTGGAACCCCCTCGTACATTGTGTACCTCTTGTACTGATAGAGCCTTACACTGTAAGGCACATATTTTAGGAAATGAAAGTATGTCTAAGGATGATTCTCAGTCTGAAGAGAATCAGGATATGCCATGTCATTTTCCTCAAGTGTCCCAACCTTTAACACCCACTCAAGTGACACCTAGTACATCTAGTGCGTCTAATTCTTTTACTTTGCAAGATATGGCTGCAGTTATGTCAACTACTCTCAGAGGTATTGTCTAAACTGCCAGGTTTGCAGGGTAAACGCAGTAGGCCAGGTATTGACGTAAATACTGAACCCTCTGATGCTTTAGTAGCCATTTCCGATGTACCCTCACAATGCTCTGAATTGGGGGTTTGGGAATTATTGTCTGAGGGAGAAATTTCAGATTCAGGAAATATGTTACCTCAGACAGATACAGACTTAGCGTCCTTTAAATTTAAACGTGAACACCTTCGCCTGTTACTCAGGGAGGTCCTAACGACTCTGGATGATTGTGAACCTAATACAATTCCTCCAGAAAAATTGTGTAAGATGGATAAATATCTAGAAGTTCCTACTTACACAGATGTTTTTCCGGTTCCCAAAAGAATTTCAGAAATTGTTAGAAAGGAATGGGATAGACCAGATATACCGTTCTCTCCTCCTCCTAATTTTAAGAAAATGTTTCCCATATCAGACTCCATTAAGGACTCTTGGCAAAAGGTCCCTAAGGTGGAGGGAGCAATATCTACTCTAGCTAAGCGTACAAATATACCTATTGAAGCCAGTTGTGCTTTCAAAGACCCTATGGATAAAAAAATTAGAGGGTCTTCTAAAGAAATTATTTATTCACCATGGTTTCTTGTTACAACCTGCTGCCTGCATTGTTCCAGTAACTACGGCGGCGGCTTTCTGGTTTGACGCCCTTGAGGAGTCTCTGAAAGTAGAGACGCCCCTAGATGACATTTTGGACAGAATTAAAGCTCTCAAACTAGCTAATTCTTTTATCACAGATGCTGTTTTTCAGATTACTAAATTGGCAGCAAAAAAAGCAGGCTTTGCCATATTGGCGAGCAGAGCGCTATGGTTAAAATCGTGGTCTGCTGATGTATCATCAAAGTCTAAACTGTTAGCTATTCCTTTCAAGGGTAAAACTGTTTGGCCCTGAATTGAAGGAAATCATTGCGGACATTACTGGAGGTAAAGGCCACGCCCTACCTCAAGACAAACCTCTTAGGATGAAGGGTAAACAAAATAATTTTTGTTCCTTTCGAAGTTTCAGAGGAGTACCCTCTGCTTCCACCAATGAGCAGGAAGGAAATTTTGCTCAATCCAAGTCTGTCTGGAGACCTAATCAGACTTGGAATAAGGGTAAACAAGCCAAAAAGCCCGCTGCTACAAAGACAGCATGAAGGGGTAATTTGTCCAGTTCCAAAACTGGGACGGGTTTTACTCTAACCTTTTCGTGGTTCCCAAAAAGAGGGAACTTTCAGACCTCTTTTGGATTTAAAGTGTCTAAATTTCTCAAGGTCCCATCATTCAAGATGGAGATTATACGAACAATCTTACCAATGATCCAGGAGGGTCAATACATGACCACCGTGGACCTAAAGGATGCATACCTTCACATTCCTATCCACAAGGATCATCATTTTCTAAGGTTTGCCTTTCTGGACAAGCATTATAAGTTCGTGGCCCTTCCCTTCGGGTTGGCCACAGCTCCCAGAATCTTCACAAAGGTGCTAGGGTCCCTTCTAGTGGTTCTCAGGCTGTGGGGCATAGCAGTGGCGCCCTATCTGGGCGATATTTTGGTTCAGGCGTCAACTTATCATCTGACCAGATCTCACACTGACATCGTGTTGTCATTTCTAAGAACTCACGGTTGGAAAGTGAATATAGAAAAGAGTTCACTTGTTCCACAAACGAGAGTTCCATTGTTGGGAACTCTGATAGACTCGGTAGACATGAAAATATTTCTGACGGAGGTCAGAAAATCAAAGATTCTAAATACTTGCCGAGCTCTTCAGTCCATTCCTCGGCCATCAGTGGCGCAGTGTATGGAGTTCATTGGATTAATGGTAGCAGCAATGGACATCATCCCGTTTGCTTGCTTTCATGCTCACAGTGGAATGGGGATTATGCGAATTTATCTCCTCCGATAAATCTGGATCAAGAGACCAGAGACTCTCTTCTTTGGTGGTTGTCACTGGATCATCTGTCCCAGGGAATGTGCTTCCACAGACCATCATCGGTAATAGTGACAACGGACGCCAGCCTCTTGGGCTGGGGTGCAGTATGGAACTCCCTGAAGGCTCAGGGAACTTGGACTCCGACGGAGTCTCAGTTGCCGAGCAATATTCAATGCGCTTCAGGCGTGGCCTCAGTTGGCACTGACCAAGTTCATAAGATTCCAGTCGGACAGTGTCACGACTGTAGCATATATCAATCATCAGGGGGGAACAAGAAGTTCTCTTGTGATGATAGAGGTATCAAAGATAATCCGATGGGCAGAGATTCACTCTTGCAATCTATATCCCAGGAGTAGAGAACTGGGAGGCGGATTTTCTAAGTCGTCAGACTTTTCATCCGGGGGAGTGGGAACTCCATCTGGAGGTATTTGCATCGTTGATTCATCAATGGGGCACACCGGAATTGGATCTGATGGCATCTCGACAATGCCTAACTTCCACGCTACGGGTCCAGGTCAAGGGATTCCCAGGCTGTACTGATAGATGCGCTAGCAGTACCTTGGTCGTTCAACCTGGCTTATGTGTTTCCACCATTTCCTCTCCTGCCTCGTGTGATTGCAAGAATCAAACAGGAGAGAGCTTCAGTAATTCTAATAGCGCCTGCGTGGCCACGCAGGACTTGGTATGCGGATCTAGTGGACATGTCGTCTCTGCCACCGTGGAAACTGCCATTGAGACAGGACCTTCTCATTCAAGGTCCGTTCCAACATCTAAATTATCTGCAGCTGACTGCCTGAAGATTGAACGCTTGATCTTATCTAAGCGGGGATTCTCTGAGTCGGTCATTGATACTCTGATACAGGCTTGCAAGCGTGTCACTAGAAAGATTTACCATGATATGGCGTAAATATCTTTATTGGTGTGAATCCAAGGGTTACTCATGGAGTCAGATTAGGATTCCTAGGATCTTGTCCTTTCTCCAAGAAGGATTGGAGAAGGGATTATCTGCTAGTTCTTTAAAAGGACAAATTTCTGCTTTGTCAATTTTATTACACAAGCGTCTGGCGGATGTCCCAGACGTTCAGTCTTTTTGTCAGGCTTTAATCAGATTCAAGCCTGTGTTTAAACCTGTTGCTCCACCATGGAGTCTGAATTTCCGTTTGAACCCATGCATTCCATAGATATTAAACTGTTATCTTGGAAGGTTTTATTTTTAGTTGCTATTTCTTCTGCTCGAAGAGTTTCTGTGCTTTCTGCTTTACAATGTGATTCGCCTTATCTTATATTCCATTCTGATAAGGTGGTTTTGCGTACTAAACCTGGATTCCTTCCTAAGGTTGTTTCAAATAAGAATATTAATCAGGAAATTGTTGTTCCTTCCTTGTGTGCTAATCCTTCTAAGAAGGAACGTCTCTTACATAACTTGGATGTGGTCCGCACTTTGAAGTTTTGCTTACAAGCGACCAAGGATTTCAGACAAACATCCTCTCTTTTTGTTGTTTGTTCTGGAAAGCGTAGGGGTCAAAAAGCTACGGCTACCTCCTTTTTTTTCTGAAAAGCATCATCCGCCTGGCATATGAGACTGCTGGACAGCAGCCTCCTGAAAAAATTACGGCTCATTCTACTAGAGCTGTGGCTTTCAAAAACGATGCTTCTGTTGAACAGATTTGTAAGGCTGCGACTTGGTCTTCCCTTCATACTTTTTACAAATTTGATACTTTTGCTTCTTCTGAGGCTATTTTTGGGAGAAAGGTTCTTCAAGCAGTGGTGCTTTCCGTTTAGGTTCCTGTCTTGTCCCTCCCTTTCATCCGTGTCCTAAAGTTTTTGTATTGGTATCCCACAAGTAAGGATGAAACCCGTGGACTCGGCATATCTTGTAAAAGAAAAGGAAATTTATGCTTACCTGATAAATTGATTTCTTTTACAATATGCCAAGTCCACGGCCCGCCCTGTCATTTTAAGACGGGATTTATTTTATTTTTTCAAAACTTCAGTCACCTTTTAGCTTTTCCTTTCTCTTCCTATACCTTCGGTCGAATGACTGGGGGGGAGGAGCTATGTAACAGCTCTGCTGTGGTGCTCTTTGCCACTTCCTGTTAGCAGGAGGATAAATCCCACAAGTAAGATTGAAACCCGTGGACTCGGCATATCGTAAAAGAAATCAATTTATCAGGTAAGCATAAATTTCCTTTTTCATTGATGAGCAGCATTATATCCACACAATGCACAAGCGAAGCAGGTGACAGTCACACTTGCCGAAAATCACAATTTTAATCTACAATAGTAGCTGCACTCGGCTCGCAAACTCACTAGTGGAGATAAGAAGATCCTTCTCACATACTCTAGTTAACTGCCAGGAACTTTACAGCAGTATTGTTGCCACCATGTAAGCGGATCAAACCGTTGGCGTTTTGCTTCACGTGGGTCAACAAGCGTCACTGAAGCCACATAATTCATTCAGCTAAAGCCTTGTAAAACAGACATGCTCAAAGTATAAAAAATAAATTACTTAAATTTTTTTTTTTTTTTTTTTTAACATTAAAAGACCAACATTAACACTCCACATATCTCACTCTTTTGGTAAGCGATCTTCAGTTAAGGACACAAAACCCAAAATGTTTCATGAATGATAGAACGTGGTTTTAAACAGCTTTCCAGTTTACTTGTTATCAAAGTTGCTTCACTATTGGTATCTTTTGAAGGTGCAGCAGTGCATTACTTGGAGCCAGCTCAACACGTCTGTTAAACCAAGGACGAGGCATTTGTGCGTTCACCAATTGGCAGCTTTCTCTTAGTAATGCATTGCTGCACCTGAGCCTACCTAACTATGGGCTCGTTTCCATTGAGGCGTAATTTGGTTTGCGTGCGCTCGCAAACCGATAAATATGCTGTCGGAAGCAATTTTGTTTATCAACTGTTTCCAATGGTGTTATACCTCTGGCTGCCGAAAAAAATCTTTGCGTCCCATAGAAAGTAATAGAAGTCGTTAATCGATAAATTATACCAGGTTTCCAATGAGAGCGCAATCCATTAATATACTGTCAGAGGCTGTCGATACATTGAGAAATATTACACCCAGCTCAACTAGGTGTAAAAGAGGAAAATTGTGCTTTTTGCGACTTCTATTGAAATTATAAAACTTGCAAATAATGCAAGTGTTTTAATGTAGAAATAAATTGTTATAAGTAGTAATTATTGTCTCATGTATAGGAATAGTTGAACTTATATTCTAATAGAAATATCAGTATATATAAATATTATATATGCAAGAACATATCTACAGAATTCAAACTAGACCTATGCCTAGGGCAGCAATACATATTTCTTCTATTTATGAAGTGGTAAATATAATTACATTAAAAAATAGTATTTGATTATTGTTAAAAATATGTATAATAAATAAATGTATCTTTATTTTTCTTGAGGTGATCACAGGTAAGGAGCAGCACGGACGTTAAATGTAAATTCAATAGCGTAAGGTTCGGGTTATCTTAGCAACAAATTAATTGATTTTCATGAAATCCATCGTCAGATGGAATTAACACAACGTTAACTTACAGCTACACGAAAAGAGCAACTGCACGCAATGCGCAAAATATTTCAATGGAAACCTGGTACTTCGGTAGCGTACTGCTCCATTTTTAACGACTCAATTGGAAGCAAGCTCCATGTTTTTAAACTAAGCCAAGAGAATGAAGCAAATCGCATAATAGAAGTATATTAGAAAGTTGTTTAAAACCATGTGCTCGATCTGATTCATGAAAGTTTTGGTTTCATGTCCCTTTAAGTCTTCTCCCCTTTTAATATGTTCCCAGTAATGTATTTTAACTTCACTGAAGTACTGTAATAAAATTAGAACTGAGCAGGATAACACATTTCTAAAGCTCTTTGAGTGTGACAGGTTTAGAGATGTACGCATTGTTCTCTTCAGGACCTTTTTTTTAATGGCTGCACCACCGGCTGATTTTACTTAACACCTAGCTAAAATTAATCTAAAATTAGAAAATACTAAATTTTTTCAATGTTTATTGCACAAATCGTCATTAAATAAATATTAAATTATACATTTAGTTTGTGTGTTGGATAGCAGAATTTTATACTTTATAATGCCTCCTGCTACTTTTCTATTTCCACGTGGCTGGCAAAATGTTCTTTGGAGAACACTGTACATCTTCTGATGTTGCATGCACTACAATTTACACGTTTATATCCTTATTTAGATTTTCCATACTAAAATTAGGCTTTGTGTTTGAGTTTTAAAAGTACACCAAAGATTGGGATCCCCTTGTTTGTTGTGTGTAAAATATTTAATTTATTTTCCACATTCAATACTCGGCCCACCCCCACCTTCTAATGCAACTTTTCTCTCAGCTCAAGATATTGCCAGCCTCTTCAATAACAAAATTGACTCCATCAGAAATGAAATTGCCTCTAAACTTTACTACCAATCTCCCACCCCCTCAAAAGCTCACAATCATTTAAAACCCAAATACCCTTAAATTTAGCTCTTTTTGCCCCTGTTACCAAGGAAGAAGTTTCTGCTCTTATACTGCTCTCCCACCTCACTACTTGTCCCCTCGACTCTATCCCCTCACAGCTACTCCCCTCCCTCTCTTCTACCCTCACCCTCATACTCGCACACATTTTCAACCTCTCCCTCAGCACTGTTATATTTCCCTCATCTCTAAAACATGCACTGGTCACACCTTTCCTCAAAATAACCTTTCCTCGATCCATCCAACTACCGTCCTATTTCCCTACTCTTGCCTCAAAGCTCCTTGAAAAGCTAGTATATGCACATCCCATTTGCTTACACTTTACTCTCTTGACCCACTGCAATCTGGATTTCGTCCCCATCACTCCACAGACAGCAATTGTCAAGGTTACCAATGACCTACTTACAGCAAAATCCAAAGGCCCACATCTCTCTGCTTATCCTCCTTGATCTGTCTGCAGTCTTTGACACTGTTGACCACCCTCTTTTTTTTTTTTTTTTTTTTTTGCCCCAAACCCTCCAATCCTTCAGCATCTCCAACACAGGCATCTGCTACACAGCTCTCTTGCGGTTCTCTATCTAACCGTACCTTTAGTGTAGCCTTCTCCGGAGCATTCTCTGCCCGTTACCTTTTTCTGTTGGGATACCTCAAAGCTCTGTCCTCAGTCCCCTTCGCTTTTCAATCTATACGTCATAAGGTTCCTTACTAAAGTCCCATGGGTCTCAATATCATTTGTATGCCGATGACACCCAAATCTACCTCTCTGCACCAGGCCTACCTCCTTCCTTAACCCTTGTCACTAACTGTCTCATCTTGGATGTCATCTAACTACCTTAAGCTAAATCTCTCCAAAACTGAATGCCTTATTTTTTCCCCTTCCAAAATTTCCACACCCCAATTTTCTATAACTGTTAATTCCATCATTACCGCTACCCCGCATGCCCCATGTCTTGGGGTCACACTTGACTCAGACCTTTCCTTCACTCCTCACATTCAGTCCTTGGCTAAAGCCTGCCGCTTCCACCTTTTAAAAACCTCTCTAAAATTAGGCATTTCCTTACACAAGACACAACTAAGATTTTAATCCACTCTCTTTGTTCCCGTCTTGACTAATGCAACTCCGTCCTCTCTGGTCTACCTAGCTGCCGCCTAGCTCCTTTTCAATCCATAATGAAAGCCTCTGCCAGTCTCATCTTCCTTACACGTTGCTCTTTATCTGCTGCACCTCTCTGCCAATCCCTTCACTGGCTTCCTCTTGCCTCCAGGATTAAACACAAAATCCTCACGCTGGCCTATAAAGCCCTCAACTGCACTGCTCCCCACTACATTTCAGACCTTGTCTCCAGATACTCTCCCTACTGTCCCCTTCGCTCTGCTCACAATCTCCTACTCCTCCTCTCTTGTTACTTCCTCACAATCCTGTTTACAGGACTTCTCCAGACTGGCCCCCATCCTGTGGAACTCCCTGCCTTGCTCGACAAGGCTCTCCCCTAGTTTTAACAGCTTCAAGCGCTCCCTAAAGACTCTACTTTTCAGGGATGCATACAACCAACACTAACCTTTCCTAACTCCACCGCTATGAGCCCAGCTGTTTTATAGTCGGCTCTTATAAAGGCGATCTACAAAGTGCAACTCTCGACAGGGCCCTCTACCCATTTGATCCCTATAAATGTTATCCTGTATACCAGCTGTTTATAGAGCTGTGACATCTGTTGGTGCTACAAATACCTGTTAATAGTAATAATAATTATACATATTTCTTGTGACTCATCATGTAATTTTACAGCACAGCATTTTTATTTTTTTCCTCCAGGTTTGGATCAACACATCGGACATTATTTTGGTCGGTTTAAGAGATTATCAAGTAAGTATTTCATTACTGTTTTCACACTTCGTAAAGGTGAAAAGGTATATGATTTTAGGAATTAAATCTGACAATGGAACAATGTTTAACCCCTTGGTGACGAGGACGTGTCGGGCACGTCCTACAAAAAGTGGCAGTTAAATACCAAGGACGTGCCTGGCTCTTCCTCTGGGGTTTTAAGCACTGGAAGCGATCGTGATCGCTTTCAGGGTATTGCAGCAATGCCTTGATGTTGAGGCATTGTGCAATACCTTTTTTTTTTTTTTTTTTTTTGGCAACCGATGCAGAAAGGGAGGTATCGGAGGAAGGCGGGCGGGCGGCCCATCGCAGGGAGGCAGGAGGGTGTGTGAGGGGGGCTGGTGGGGACCGCTATGCTACAGAAAAGCACTTTAGTGCATACAAAGGAGGGCGGTAATTACAGTTACATGTAATGGAAAGTGACCTGGTAGAGAAATGAGGGGGGGGCAGCTAAACTGCAGGAAACTTAAAAAAAAAAAAAATATATATATATATATGTATATTTTCACATTTTTGTAAATATTTTATTCTATCTTTTCATTTGACAACACTGAAGAAATGACACTTTGCTACAATGTAAAGTAGTGAGTGTACAGCCTGTATAACAGTGTAAATTTGCTGTCCCCTCAAAATAACTCAACACAGCCAAAATTTTCCAAATTGGGCCCAAAGTGTCAATATTTTGTGTGGCCACCATTATTTTCCAGCACTGCCTTAACCCTCTTGGGCATGGAGTTCACCAGAGCTTCACAGGTTGCCACTGGAGTCTTCTTCCACTCCATGACGACATCCTGGAGCTGGTGGATGTTAGAGACCTTACTCTCCCCCGCCTTCCGTTTGAGGATGCCCCACAGATGCTCAATAGGGTTTAGGTCTGGAGACATGCTTGGCCAGTCCATCACCTTTGCCCTCAGCTACTTTAGCAAGGCAGTGGTCGTCTTGGAGGTATGTTTGGGGTCGTTATGTTGGAATACTGCCCTGCGGCCCAGTCTCCGAAGGGAGGGGATCATGCTCTGCTTCAGTATGTCACAGTACATGTTGGCATTCATGGTTCTCTCAATGAACTGTAGCTCCCCAGTGCCGGCAGCACTCATGCAGCCCAGACCATGACACTCCCACCACCATGCTTGACTGTAGGCAAGATACACTTGTCTTTGTACTACTCGCCTGGTTGCTGGTACACACGCTTGACACCATCTGAACCAAATAATTTTTATCTTGGTCTAATCGGACCACAGGACATGGTTCCAGTAATCCATGTCCTTAGTCTGCTTGTCTTCAGCAAACTGTTTGTAGGCTTTCTTGTGCATCATCTTTAGAAGAGGCTTCCTTCTGGGACAACAGCCCAGCAGACCAATTTGATGCGGTGTGTGCCTTATGGTCTGAGCACTGACAGGCTGACCCCTTCAACCTTTTGCAGCAATGCTGGCGGCACTCATACGTCTTTTTTTTTTTTTTCTTCCAAAGACAACCTGGCTATGACGTTGAGCATGTGCACTCAACTTCTTTGGTCGACCATGGCGAGGCCTGTTCTGAGTGGAACCTGTTTTGTGAAACCGCTATATGGTCTTGCCCAATGTGCTGCAGCTCAGTTTCAGGGTCTTGGCAATCGTCTTATCGCTTAGGCCATCTTTATGTAGAGCAAAAATTCTTTTTTTCAGATCCTTAGAGTTCTTTGCCATGAGATCATGTTGAACTTCCAGTGACCAGTGTGAGAGCGATAACACCAAATTTAATACACCTGCTCTCCATTCACACCTGTGACCTTGTAACACTAACGAGCCACATGACACCGGGGAGGGAAAATGGCTAATTGGGCCCAATTTGGACATTTCCACTTAGGGGTGTACTCACTTTTTTTGCCAACGGTTTAGACCTTAATGACTGAGTTATTTTGAGGGGACAGCAAATTTACTCTGTTATACAGGCTATACACTCTCTACTTTACATTGTAGCAAAGTCTCATTTCTTCAGTGTTGTCACATGAAAAGATATAATAAAATTATTTACAAAAATGTGAGGGGTGTACTCACTTTTGTGAGATACTGTGTGTGTGTATACACACACTTGCACAAGCTGTTTGTAAATAATTTCAGTGAGAAACCTAAAGTTAGAGAAAATTAACTTTTTTTTTTTTTTTTTTTATCGCATTTGGCGGTGAAATGGTGGCATGAAATATACCAAAATGGGCCTAGATCAATTCTTTGGGTTGTCTACTAATATCACACACACACACACACACACACACGTGTGAAGGGTTATTCAGGGATTCCTGACAGATATCAGTGTTACAATGTAACTATCGCTATTTTTGGGGGGGAAAATGCTTTGGAAATAGCAAAGTGCTACTTGTATATATTGTCATATAACTTGCAAAGAACATGTAAACATTGGGTATTTCTAAACTCAGGACAAAATTTAGAAACTTTAGCATGGGTGTTTTTGGTGGTTGTAGATGTGTAACAGATTTTGGGGGTCAAAGTTAGAAAGTGTTTTTTTTTTTTTTTTTTTTTATAGTAAATTATAAGATATGATGAAAATAATGGTATCTTTAGAAAGTCCATTTAATGGCGAGAAAAACATTATATAATGCGTGGGTACTGTAAATGAGAGGAAAATTACAGCTAAACACAAACCGCAGAAATGTAAAAATAGCCCTGGTCCTTAACGATAAGAAAATTGAAAAGTGCTGTAGTCACTAAGGGGTAAAAGGGACACAAGTCAAAATTAAACTTTCACGATTCATATAGATAACGCTATTTTAAACCACTTTCCAATTTTTCTTCCATTAACAAAATGTGCAGATTATTATTATATTTACACTTTTTTGAGTCACCAGCTCCTACTGAGCATGTGCAAGAATAAAATGAATATACATATATGCATTTTTTATTGGCTGATGGCTGTCACATGATACAGGGGGAGTGGAAATAGACATAACTTTAACATTTTTCTTTTTATCACACATTTTGTTGATTATGCAAGTCTACTGTGTTTACTGGACTTTTAAAAGAACGTCCCAGAACACCATTGCAACATATTTTTGCAATATAAAGCTTGTTAAATGCTTCTTTAATCTTAGTCATGATTGAGATTAGCAAGTCTTGCACAACAAGAAACATTGACCTAAGAGCCTATTTAACCACTAATGTGTGTTTTTATATGCCACAACAAGCAGCACTAAGTGCTTACTTAAAGGGACAGTCTAGGCCAAAATAAACTTTCATGATTCAGATAGAGCATGTAATTTTAAACAATTTTCCAATTTACTTTTATCGCCAATTTTGCTTTCTCTTGGTATTCTTAGTTGAAAGCTTAACCTAGGAGGTTCATATGCTAATTTCTTAGACCTTGAAGCCCACCTCTTTTAGATTGCATTTTAACAGTTTTTCACCACTAGAGGATGTTCACATATTTCATATAGATAACACTGTGCACGTGAAGTAATCTGGGAGCAGGCACTGATTGGCTAGACTGCAAGTCTGTCAAAAGAACTGAAAAAAGGGGCAGTTTGCAGAGGCTTAGATACAAGATAATCAGAGGTTAAAA